>NC_137890.1:31748633-32348633 GCF_963455335.1 Martes martes | reverse complement strand
TGTTGTTTCAAGTTGCTAGGTTTTGGAGTAATTTGCTCTGCAGCAGTAGATAACTAATACATCTTTCTTTTCTTAGAAATGATAGAGCCAACAAGGATGGTATTCTTCAATTATATAAACATATTTTGTTTGACTTAGAAACATGGACTTTTTCCATTTTTGAATTTGTAGTAGCCAGAGAAAATGCTATGTTTCCTTCCTTTTGAGGCTCAGGAAACATAGCTGAAGACTCAAAATCAGACTGACTATGGAAGAAATGCTTCTAATGATATTTTTGTCTAAATCTGTTGGAAAGGATCATCATTACTGACATTCTGTAGTAATGTCTACACTAACCTTATTCATCATCACTTTAGCTCAATGATCTCAATACAGACAACATCTACAGCCTGAAGATATGAAATGTATCACAGAAATGCATCTTCCAGCCCACAGAAGATTGGTTGGTGTAGACATTCGATTCTAGCTGAGCCAATGAGATATTCTCTCCCAAAAATTTAGCAGAGGGGTACGTTGATGGAGTCATTTAACTGGAGATCTAAAAAGAATGTTATGTAGACTACGGTCTACATACAAGCACCATGGGACATGTTTATATAGGAAAACAAGAAGACAAGATAGTTTACAGAGACATCAGCCGAAGCCAATATATAGCAAGAGCCACGGTCAAGCAACCCAGAAGCTACATGCCTGTGTGTGTGCGTGTGTGCGTGAGTGCATGCGCATGCTCACACACAGTTCCTTTAGTTAAATTCCTTTTAAATGGACTCTGTGAGCATTTCTTCTTAAGATAGTTTAGCTTTAGTGAATTTTTGTTACTTGTTACTTGTTAACTTGTTTTGCTACTTGCAAATAAACCACCCCTGGCTGGGATGGAAGTTAATACCACACATGGAATTTGCCTGAAAGATGAACGGAAGGAACCATTTCTTCACTTATAAGCTTTGACCAGGACTATATTCCAGAGATGCCGACCCCAGGAGAGAAAAGATCAGTGTACTAGCAGGTGCTTCATAAAGCCACAATCAATAAACGAGCAAAGAAATTGTGTTTTTTTTTTCTTTTGAAACATTTCTACACAAAATAAAGCTATCTAAGTAATAGTTGATCCTAATAGAAACTGTTCAACTTTATTTAGCAGCCTGTAGCATGGGAAAACTGACCTTTCTGAATTTAAGGCCCTGCAGTTATAAAAACCACCTATAATAGGAGAATATTTATGCATATATATAAAAATCAACATCATAGGTATATATTTTATTTAATTTTTTTAAATTTTATTTATCTGAGATAGTTAGAGAGAGAGATTGAGAGCACAAGCTGGGGGACAGAGAGAGAGAGAGAGAGAGAGAAGCAGGCTTCCCATGGAGCATGAAGCCTGATGCCGGGCTTGATCCCAGGAATCTAGGATCATAACCTGAGCTGAAGGCAGATGCTTAATCAACTGAACCACCCAGGTGCCCCAATATAAGTGTATATTTTAATTACTGATTTTCTTATTGATGTGAACCATTGTGGATTGTAACTGAGACTAATTTTAAATCTCTTTTTAAGATTTCACTATTTAGTAGATCTGTTCTTGACACTGTCTTTTCAATAGAAATGTTGTCATGATTCAATGAAAACCAAGGATAATCCCAAGGCTGACTAACTAAATTCATTATCCCAGCTCACCCCTTTTATGTTTAAAAGTATCTGTTGGTTTGAAGCCAGATTTCGGTCAATGACATTAATTTATTTAAGAAATGTTTGTTGAACCTTTTCTACTGACACATGCTTTGTTAATTTCTTATAGTTTTATAAACATTGGTGACTTCTGTGTCTTCTCTGAGCTTTACTTATGATCTATAAGATAGGAATACTTTTTCTCATTTTTATATGTTTGTGTGTAGATAAATAATCATCTTATTTATGGGTATATAGTAGATATAAAATAACTATTATTTTCCTTTAACTATACATACACATGAACAAATGAACTTGAGCTATTTGGCAACCATTTGGTTTTTGGAACTACAAAACTTCAAGCAACAGGAGTGAAATGTAATAAACCCTAGAGGTAGAAGAATTCTGTGAACTGAGAATAAGTAAAAAACTGAGAATTAACTACTCATTACAATATTATATGCATCAATAGAGCCCTTTCTTAGGCACAGTCTGAGCAAAGCTGTAAATCTAAATGTAAGTACAGAGAATCTGTTAGTGATCTTAGTCAAAAGGCCTATTAGAAAAATCTATGCACTTTTTTTGTAGACTGGTTGTTTCTTTGAAACTTTTGACTCTTATTTGACTAAATTCTAATAAATTAATAAGCAGTTTCCCAGCCCACATCAAATTAGGAAAAGCAAATTAAGAATAAAGCACAAACCTAAAGCACACTAATACATTCAAATAGCAGTTGACAATCTAACCAAGAATCAAGGGGTATGACAATCAGTGAAAGTAGGTAACACATACATAGTCAACCGAGCTGTTACAAAATAGCTCAGTAATTAATGCACAAAATAAAGGTATAAATATAACTAAAATATAAAGAAAAGGGCCAGTAATGTTTGAAATACTTTTTTTTAGTAAGGCAAGGTACTGGATCATAAAGATCAGAAAAAAAAATTTTATATAAAGAATGGCAAAAAGTTGAAGCTTTGAGGGGATCCTGGGTGGCTCAGTTGGTTGAGCATCTGACTCTTGGTTTCAGTTCAGGTCATGATCTCTGGGTCCTGAGACCAAGCCCTGTGTCGGGCTCTATGCTCCCTGGAGTCTGTTTGCTCCCTTTCCCCTTACCCCTCTCTCTAAAAAATAAATAAATAAATAAATGAGGGGTAGCTCAATTGCTTAGGTGTCTACCTTCAGCTCAAGTCATGATCCCAGGGTCCTGGGATCGAGTCCCTCATTGGGTTTCCTGCTCAGTAGGGAATCTGTTTCTCCATCTCCCTCTGCCCTCTCTACCCCACTCATTCTCTCTCTCTGTCTCTGTTTCTCAAATAAATAAATAAATCTTAAAAAAATCTTCAAAAAAGAGTTGGAGCTTTGAATATTAAATTACAATTTTGGGTAATCTTTAAAATTCAATTATATAGAATACTAGAGTTTCTGACAATACTGCATAATGAGTAATTATTTAATATATTCCACACAAAATTGAGCCAACTTTTAATAATACAAGTAGTTCATTTCTTTCAGCAAATACAAAAACATCTAATAAGAGGTTATATATGAAGATACATCTACAGGCACCAATTCAAATAATCTTTCTATTAAGTACTCCTGGCACATGAACTAGTACTAGGGGGCTATAAATTCCTTGCAACATTTACTTAAGAACATCATAAAGTAAACACAGCAGGAAACTGTATAAAGAGTGTATTCATTTTGGTGTGTTATGGCATTGAACCTTGAAAGACTATTATGTGTAGTATGACCCTGCAGTCAAGCAAAAGCATAAAATATATAAAGGTCAGAGATTCAAACTTGTAGTTAGAGAATGAGGAATAAAAGCAGACCAGTTAAAGATTAATTCTTCCCCTTGCTAGTAGTAGGTACCTTTGTCATTACTGGTATATTGACTAGTATTAAATGTAATTTAGTGTGAAAATTCTACTCTATTCCATGCTAGGTGTTTAATTTCTTTTATTAATGTATTTTTTTCTTGGTTGTAAAGTGTTTCCTATAAGAATCTGGAGCTTATTCTTGCATCATTTTATATTTCTCATATAAAAAGAGAACTATCTCATAATATTAACCTGCAGAGTTGACTTCATGAGTATATGATCTATGCAGCTGCACAGGGCCTCACATTCAGAAGGGCTTATGCCAGTTTAGTGCTCTGATACAACCATCTCAACATTTTCAGTAATTTTTTAACAAGGAGCCTGCATTTTCATTTTGCATGGGGTTCTCCAAGTTATGTTGGTGATCCTCTTCATCTGTTTTACAGATCTGTGCAATTAGTCTACGAGGTGGTGCTTTTGGTATTAAATATTTAAATAGTCCCAATCAACTAGAAAACTAATTCTAAAGTATATGCCATTTTTTCTCTCCTTTTCCTGTGCTACTTCTCTCTTCTCTAGTTAAATTATCAATGAGACAAGTAGACCAATGACACTGAAATAGAGAGTCCAGAAACAGATTTCCATGCAAATGCATACTTGCTACTTGACAGATTTGCTATTAGAAATCAAGTAGAGAAAGTACAATAGACATTACAATAAATAAAATATAATTACATTACTAACTCTTCTCAAACAAAAGTCAAGTCTGGGTAGGCTAAAAAACTAAGTGTGAAAAGCAAATGAAAAGTTATAGATGTGATTATATTAAAAATGTGATCTGCTCAGCAAGATACAATGAAGGAAGTGAAAAGTCAAGCCATAAAATCTGAGAAGATATTTACACCACATAAAGTTTAGAAATGACAAACATCTGGAAAAAAATTTTTAACAGTTCAATAGGAAAATTGGGCAAAAGATTTGAATAGGCATTTCAAAGAAGAGGAAACTTGAATCAACAATAAACATATGAAAATACACTTAGATTCAGTAATAATCAGAAAATTATCAGAAAATATCAGATATATATCAGAAACAATCTGTATCAGGAATAAAATATATATCAGAAGTAAATATATATCAGAACATATATATCAGAAATATATATATCAGAAAAAAATATATTTTATATATATCAGAAATAAAAAATACCAGAAAACAATCAGAAAAATATCACAATATACACATCAGACTAGCAAAAATTTTAAGTCTGCAAATTACCAAATATCAGAAAGTATATGAATCAATGAAGATGTTCATAGACTGCTAGATGAATCATAAACTGGATCACTTCTTTAGAAAACAGATTGGTTTAACCTGAATATGAAATGCACATGCCCCATGACCTCCCAATTCTATCATTAGGTTTTAATAAATTAGATACACTCTTATTCATGCATAGAAAAGATCTGTATAAGAAAATTTATAACAGTGTAGATCTTCATAGAGTAGACTAATTATATAAATAGAGATGTCGTCATTCAATGGTATAATAGAGCAATGAAAAGGAACGAATGACAGCTACAAATATTACCAGAAATGAATTTCACAACGAGCAAAAGACATATCATTCAAAGTATTCACATGATATAATTCCATTTACATAAGGCTCAAAAGCAAGCAAAACCAATTAATATATTGTTAGGGGGCATATACACAAGAGGCTAAAATCATAAAGAAGAGTAAGATAATCATTCATACATTTGTGGAGATAGTTATTCCTTGGGATAAGAAGAGAGGGATATGCCATCAAAGACAACCAGATCAGGGACATGGGCATTACTGATAATGCATATTCCTTAGTGAGGATATTGACTACTTTATTTTGGCTTTGTTATTATTCTTTAAAATATCCATGTAGGTTTTATGCACTCTCTGATTTCATGACTTTAAAAAAGGCTCATGTGGGGCGCCTGGGTGGCTCAGTGGGTTAAAGCCTCTGCCTTCGGCTCAGGTCATGATCCCAGGGTCCTGGGATCGAGCCCCGCATCAGGCTCTCTACTCAGCAGGGAACCTGCTTCCCTTCCTCTCTCTCTGGCTGCCTCTCCGCCTACCTGTGATCTCTGTCTGTCAAATAAATAAATAAAATCTTTAAAAAAAAAAAAGGCTCATGTTTCAAGACACTCTGAACCTAATGTCTACTGTACTTAAAGGCAACATCTTTCAAGGAGATCTACATATTGTTGACAAGCTTTCAGTGAAAATGACAAATTAATCCCTAACTCTTGTACACACAATGTGCCAGGAGAAACCCGAATATATTCATTTATGCATTAAAGAATTTTAAAAGAACATTATATGCTGAATCCTGTGCTATTTGTTTTTGCAATAAACATGAATATAATACACATCTGACTATAAGAAGCACAAGGTCTTAATGGAAAGAAAAGGCTGCAAACAGATTGGTCAGAAGGCTGAATTTTATAAAAAGAACAATGATCTATACCTTCAAATCTTCAGTAGTATTTAAGGTTATGGGTTCCCCTCCAAAAAAACATTTACTTCCTAAGAAGAGGTAATGCGAAAGTTCTTAAATACAGATTACAGTTGGTTTTGTAGGAATGAAGACTTTGAAGGAGACAGCTGCCATGGGGATGTACTTGAGTTTGGCCTCTACTTCTCACTTTCCTGCTGCTTTTGTGGTAAGGGCTAGGACTTCTTCCATAATGTGGATAAGAATAGGTAGTGAGGGGCACCTGGGTGGCCCCGTCAGTTAAGTGTCTGTCCTAGGCTCAGTTTATGATCCTAGGGTCCTGGGATTGAGCCCCATGTCGGGCTCCCTGCTGAGCAGGCTTCTCTCTCTTCTCTCTCTCCCTGCTGCTCCCCCTGCTTGTGCGCTCTCTCTCCCTCTTTCTGATAAATCAATCAATCAATCAATCAATCTTTTTAAAAATGTAGAGTTGATGAGGATGACAGAAATTGACCCGAAAAAGTAGGTGAGTACTAAATAATGACAGGGCTTTTATGTCAATCTTTGTTATTTGGACTCTAATTAAGGGGTGGAAAAACATCAAAGTTTTTAAACCAGCACCACCAAGGTTAAGTAGTCACATGTCTGTGAGCTTAGAGTTAAAGGCAGGGAAAGGCAAATACAGATGTCTTCAAGAGATGGATCATGAGAACAGAAAATGATGGGGAACAGTAAAAGCAAAGTTGATCAGCTGGAGGTGAAAAACTCAACTTCCATAAAAATGTTTAACCCTTGCCTCTCTGTCTACTGTGATCTCTCTCTGTCAAATAAATAAATAAAAATCTTAAAAAAATGTTTAACCTTGTAAAATTCAGTATATGATTTTTGGCTATAGACAAGTGGAAGTTTTTCTCTTTCTTCTTTCTTCTTGATGTAAGGATCTTTGAAGATTACTTTGGATGGACTGGAGTACAATAGAAGTTTTTGCTTGAAGTACCATATTCTGAACCTAAAGCAAAGATTCTCTCTGCATAGCTTGCCTGCCTTTGACTTCATGGTTCCTTAAGGAGTAATCGATAATACGTACATCCAATTTCATAGTGCTGTGGCTCTATGTGCTTTAGAGTATTTACTCCACAAGAACATTATTTCAAATGGGAGATGACATTACTGGTATTAAGCTATTGAACAGGCAGTATCTAAAATCATTACTGCTTTTTCAGCTGAGAGATGCAAAGGCTGAGCCTTGCCTTGCTTGTATATTCAATTTGAGTCACTGAAGACTTGGTTACAGAAAACAAGAATTTGAAGCATGCAGCTATGCTATAGTCTCAGCAAAAGCACCAGTGATTGGCAGACCCTTAAAACTTGTCTGTCAATTTCTGTGTCTTCCCCTGCTACTCTCTAGCTACATTGAGAAGAGGGCCTTGATTCAAGCTTAATCTTTAAATGTTTCCTTGGAGAAGAACTTCAGCCTCCAAAAGATTGAAATTATACCTGTACACTTCTACCTGTTTTTGCAGAGGTGGTGTTACAAAATATTTTTAGTCTTAGAGAAGTAACACTTCACCAGCCAGCATCAGAAGAATGTTTCTGGAGTCAGACACCAACATCATTATTAATGCTATGAAAACCGGTGTTCTGTATTTAAATTTGGGGCCAGAAGAAAAAATGTCTAAGAACTTATTTTTTTAATTATAAAATAAACATTTCCTTTTCTAAAGATATTTCTTTGTTACATTCCTATACTGAAGAAACTATGTCAGCAGAATTTATACCTATGATGAATGTTCTCAAAATGCCAAAAGGAAGACATCAGTGACTTGATCTTCAAATGCTAATGTAATAAAGAGATATGACCCCATGGTGTTTCTTACTATGTCATTTAAGTTGCTTTGTTCTCAGTTTCCAAACTGATACAGTTATATGTATCTTTGCTCTATTAACTTATTTTGTGACCAACTGAATAATGAAAAATTAAAAACTTTGGGACAATTTCCAAACACCAAGTAGAAAGTATTATGAAAATAATTAAAATAATTTAAAATTCCTAAAGAATGACAAAATAGACTTTTTATCCCCTTGCTCCTCAATGTGTGATCTGGGGATTAGTAGCATCAGCATTATTTGGGAGCTTGTTAGAACATCTAGTGAATCTAGATCTAGTGAATCTGAATCTGCATTTTAGCCAGGTCACCAAGTCATTAGAATTCACATCAGAGTGTGAGAAGTCCCTCTACAGCTGACCTTTACAAATATACAAATATACCAGGTGTGAAAATCTGGTCATAGGAGTTGAATTCTAGAAATGGGAATTTTTTATAGGAAATACCATGATTGTAGTTTAGCAATGATTGAATTTGGGATCACTTAATAAAAATAACCTAGCTGAGTTAAATTGTACATAAGTGGAAAAGTAATTTCTATGGTAACCCAAGTTTCCTAGGTGTTTAAAATTAGGAAATTGAAAGGTAATCAGTATAGTTGCTAGGGTACAATCATAATGGATGAAGTTCTTTGCCAAATGACAAATGAGTGAATGGCTACAATTTGGCACCAAACTGAGATTCCTGCTGTTTTTTCGATGGTAACACATGAAGTACTTGCTACCAATTTTGAGATTGCTGTGACATGATGAAATATAAAAAGTCATCTCAATATTTGAGAGAAAAATGGTGTCCCAAATGTCCACATTTATAGTGCAAGGATGAGTCTCCTGACACACAGCCAATTTATTGTGACCAAGAACTCATAATTGTGGTATCAACCTTGAACATGAAAAAATAATGTTTAAAAAGAAAATATCCCTGGAAGAGATAATTTATGTTCATTAAAGTACCATTTAGATTCTTTCATACTGCAAACAGAATTTACCCATAGTAATTCTGAATCAAAACATTTTGTTTTTGCAGTGCCAACAGATAGACTTAAGACTGAAAATCATGGGCAAGTGTAAAAAAATCTCTACTATTAATGTTACCTCTTTCATAGGTACTCCCATAGCACCTTCCTCTTATGTTCCTCCCCTAAATTATTCCCTCCTTTGGGATTGAGTCTGTGTCTTACTAATCTTTGCATTTGTATTACAGCACCCAAGTGGCTAAAATATTATAATTACTTGACAAATATTTATGGGATTTAATTTTACACGATCTTCCAGTGTTCAATACCCTGTACCCCAATTGTTGGGTTACTGAACTGTTTTCTTGCTCCCAGCACCTGATTGCTAATTTTGGGTTCTTTGACTCCCGACCCAAACTACTATAGTATCCTAATTTCAATCTACCGGAGATTTGTACTTGAGAAAAACAATTGCTTCTCAACTTCCTGTTGACATTTTGATCTCTCTTTGACCTTCATATATCTTATTACTTATATTAGCATTGAACACTGGCCTTAAATATACTTTCTGAATTCACTACTTCACACACCTATTCCTTGGCTACCTGTTCTTGGCTGTGCTCTTTCTCTGCCAATACCAAAGACCTTCACTAACCTGGGACTGACTAGCCTTTGTCCTGGACTTGGTTATGATAGTAAGGCCTAAGTTACATGAAAGGCACACACACTCTATCTTATCCTACGCTAGCTACCTTGGCTGATTATTCTGAAGAGGCAGTTGAAGTAGATTATAAGAGGAAAAAAAAAATAGTACTGTTTCACACATGTATGTCTCATGCACAGTAGGCCACCTAACACTCCATTTTTTTTGATCAAGTGAATTTTCATAAAATCCCTATTCTAGAGCAGATGCTTTGCTAGGGGCCTGGGATGGGTACAATAGAAAGTGGAAGAGATTGAAAGATGATTAAGACACAGACACTTCTCCAATGAAGACATACAAATGGCTATCAGACACATGAAAAAATGTTCATCATCACTAGCCATTAGGGAGATTCAAATTAGAACCACATTGAGATACCACCTTACACCAGTTAGAATGGCCAAAATTAGCAAGACAGGAAACAACGTGTGTTGGAGAGGATGTGGAGAAAGGGGAACCCTCTTACACTGTTGGTGGGAATGCAAGTTGGTGCAGCCACTTTGGAGAACAGTGTGGAGATTCCTCAAGAAATTAAAAATAGAGCTTCCCTATGACCCTGAAATTGCATTACTGGGTATTTACTCCAAAGATACAGATGTAGTGAAAAGAAGGGCCATCTGTATCCCAATGTTTATAGCAGCACTGGCCACGGTCGCCAAACTGTGGAAAGAACCAAGATGCCCTTCAATGGATGAATGGATAAGGAAGATGTGGTCCATATACACTATGGAGTATTATGCCTCCATCAGAAAGGATGAATATCCAACTTTTGTATCAACATGGACGGGACTGGAAGAGATCATGCTGAGTGAAATAAGTCAAGCAGAGAGAGTCAATTATCACATGGTTTCACTTATTTGTGGAACATAACAAATAACATGGAGGACATGGGGAGATGGAGAGGAGAAGGGAGTTGAGGGAAATTGGAAGGGAAGGAGAACCATGAGGGACTATGGACACTGAAAAACAACCTGAGGGTTTTGAAGGGGCGGGGGGTGGGAGGTTGGGGGAACCAGGTGGTGAGTATTGGGGAGGGCACGTATTACATGGAGCACTGGGTGTGGTGCAAAAACAATGAATACTGTTACACTGAAAAGAAAAAAAAAAAAGACACAGCACCTCCTTTCAGTCAGTTTGTTAGCAAAAATCAGGCATGCTGGCTCCACCACTTACTAGCTATGTGATCTTGTTCATGTCACTTAAGCTGTTTACCAGTTTTTTCAGTTGTCAAAAGTAATTATCCCTCACAGGTATGTTTTAGAGAGTGTCTAGCATAGTGCCTATGCATATATTACATAAGCTTAATAAATAGTGGAAAAAGTTTGCCAAAATCTTTTCTTCATTTGGTCATTTTCATTATACTTAACACATTTTATATCTCATTTTATACATTTCTCAAAATTTGGTTTTCCATGCTGGTGGATCATTAGAATCACTTGGGAAGCTTTTCAAGTCTCCACCCCCAAATTCTGATTTAACTGGTCTAGACTAGAAATGAAGGAAGAAGTCAGAGATTTTGAAAGCTCTCGGGTGATTCAAATGTGCAGCCAAAGTGTAAAACCATCTTGATAAGATGATTAAATTCATCTTTAGTCTCTTCACTGTGCCTACAAATATTGAACTCACCTGTGTACTTCGACTATCATAGACCTTATTTCATAATCTTTTCCCTAAGTCAGGGAAATGATACTAAACGTGTCTCTCTCACAGCAAAGATGTCATGGTGTAGGTTAGAAAATGTGGATAATTATCCTCAAGTACAACTGGATGCTGCTTTCCTCCCCCAGAAACATTTTGAATTTCCTTTAGAAATAAAAACTAAGAGCTCCCTTAGGTGGATGGTGGGCGGATGTAGGAACTTCTGATACAATACATTTATGAACCAGGAAACAAGGACTTAGTTTTAACTCTGAAATCATACTGAATGAGTTCCTGTCTCAGATACATTGTCTGACAATATGAGAATACTTATAGTGATAGTGGAATAGGATATTTGAAACTGGTCTAACACTTATCACCTGGAATGTGTGACTACCTTACATTTAGGTTTTTTGAAACTGCAGGTCTTACAAAAGGGCTGATCAACCTAACTTTAATCTGAGAGGCAAAATCATTTCCCACTTCTATGAGGACTTAATTTCTAAGACCCAGAGACTTTCCAGCTGATTCTTTATAATTCAGTGTATGTCTAAAAATTGTGAGCCTAAGTTCTTGAAGTAGTCCCTGAATGAGAATCACTGATTTCACTTAAACTGCTAATGCCCAAACATGAATAGATGCTATCAATGTCCCAAGAACTTTCAATCATGAACTTGGTACTAGATCACAGTACAATGATCTCCAAACTTACAATGAAAGGAGTTTATGATAAAATCAAGTGTAATAAAAGTCCCTGTCCCCTGAGATTTCACGAATATCTCCAGCTTTCAAGAAATTCTTTGGAAATTTTTTGGAAGCCAAGATGCAGGGGATATCATTCAGTGGAGGTACCATTCATATCTACTTGGCTCTGGGAGACATTTAAGAAATTTAATGGCAGAGGAAATACAAATTAAAACACTACAATGGGATATCACCTCACACATGTCAGAATGGCTAAAATTTGCAGCACAGGAAATAACAGATACTGGTGAAAATATGGCGAAAGGGGAATACTGTTGGTGGGAATGTAAGCTGGTGCAGCCACTCTGGAAAACAGTATGGAAGTTCCTCAAAAAGTTAAAAATAGAACTACCCTGTGATCCAACAATTGCACGACTAGGTATTTACCAAAAGGATACACAAATACTGATTTGAAGGGATACATGCACCCTGATACTTATAGCAGCATTATCAATAATAGCCAAATTATGGAAAAAGCCCTAATGTCTATTGACTGATGAGTGGATAAAGAAGATGTGCTGAGTGTGTGTGTGTATAATGGAATATTACTCAGCCATCAAAAGAGGGAAATCTTGCCATTTGCAATGACATGGTTGGAGTTAGAGTGTATCATGTTAAGTGAAATAGGTCAATCAGAGAAGGACAAATATGATTTATTTGTGGGATTTAAGAATCCCATATGTGGGATTTAAGAAACAAAACGGATGAACATAGGGGGGAAAAAGAGAGGCAAACCATAGAACAGACTCTTAACTATAGAGAACAAACTGATGGCTGCTAGAGGGGAGGTGGGGAGGATAGGTTAAGGGGTGATGGGTATTAAGGAGGACACTGGTTATGATGAGCACTGGATGTTGTATGTAAGTGATGAATCACTAAATTCTACTACTGAAACTAGTATTACACTGTAAGTTAATTAACTGGAATTTAAGCAAAAACTTGAAACTACAAAAAAAGATGCCTTAAAAAAAGAAATTTAATGGAGGAAAAAGAGATAGAATGAGCAGGGGATAAAGAACATTTTTGAATAGAAGGTACCAAAAATCTTACTTAGTTGAGTGAACATAAGTTTTTGTCTAACAAGAATCTCTTTGATTCAGCACTTGTTTCTCATCTTTAGTCCCTATAGTTTGGGTGGGAAAGGACACCACCTCTGGTTCCAGGCACAAACTCCATGACAAGTCAAAGTTCTTCTCAGGACTCCTTTTGGAAACTTTGTGAAAGTGACATCCTCTCTGGGATACAAAATGATAAAAGCCTAGAGTTACCCATAGCCTTATTTTCTATTGTGTGGGGGAATTACTGTCCAAGAAAAAGTCTACCCAGAAAGAAACAAAGCTCAGAGATTGTAAGAAATAAAAGTGTCCTGACACTAGTGTCCTCTTACTCAACTCTCCTTATAAAATATCTATATTAATCACATGAAATAGCTTTGATTTTTTTTATTAGATGTGAGATAGATGAACTTAACTATTCCTGTTTCAACTGTGAAAATCTAGGTTTTCTTTGTAACATATATAGCTATCTAACTAATTAGTTGTCCTATAAAGTAGCTATCACTACTCTGTTCCAAAGAGGATTTGACATAGTACTAGTACTAAGTCTCCACGATCAAATATGGAAATGTCTTGTATAATTCTCAGTGATTCATCAAGGATTGAAATTAGTCTTAATCTTCAACCTAATTTCAGGTGCAGATGGTAGGTAGATAAAGGAATACAGAGAAATCCCTCACATCTCTGGACACTAGTTCTCAAAAAACTATCTCAAAAACTTCCCCTAAATAAAAGACTATATCTGCAGCAATAATTGGCAGAGAAAGAAGTGTCAAGGGAAGATATGATGAATAATGAAATAACAGCCATCTGTTTAAAGAGGGCTTGGCAGTCTCATCCTATAAAGGGAACAGTTATATCCTCTGCCAAAAATTGGTCCCAGTGATGCACAGTGGACCCAGAAATACTGTGGCTTTATTTCACACATTAGGTGCAAAAGATGTAACACTCTTAAGGCTTCTGCATACCTAGATACTTCTGTAACACAAGCAACTTTAACCCAAGTCTTCATGTTTGCTGTTTATGGACTTATTGCTAGTGTGACTGGCTTATCCAATTAACTGGTCTTCATAGGAGCAGAAAGTAATTCCATTCTTTCACAATATAGCTCCTTTAAATCTACTTTCTCAATTTAGATCTCCAACTCTTCAACCTCTTAGATGAAGTCTCTGCCATCTTCAATAGCCTTTATTGTCAGATATAGGTAATAAATGATTTAATCTAGTCCAATAATCACATGACTCAAAACCATCTTCCTATTAAATCTTCTCCTCTATCTCAGCTATATTTGGTTTCATGGAGCAGGATAAAGTTTCTTTATTTTTCCTACCTAACTCTTCTACCACTCCTGATCCACTCACCAGGCTGCATCTAGTTGCTTCAGAGTTTGAACTGAGAAAAGGACATGACACAGGGAAGACGAACTTACTTAATGAGAACTATTGTAATCTGGACTTGGTGTCGTCTGAGTATGGAATATTCCAAATCGTGGCTCTTCCTCTTGGTGGTGATCTGTCAGGGATTCTTTATAGATCCTGTCAGGGATTCTTCACCTGTATATGAACTAATACAGGTGATGATTTTGTACCTGGACACTTATGGCACCATCCTCAGTCTCTCTGATTTTCCATAATTTACCTACTATGGGAATCACCTTGCCTGGTATTCCATTTGAGTAGAATTCCTTCCAAATGACTAGTCTGGTTTCCTTCCATTAGGTCTTCAGTAGATACTCAGAAAACTCACATTGCCTTGCACCACCAAATTCTGTCATCAGGACAGCTCTTGTTTTTAGACTCTTCAAGTGTAAGTCTGGTTCAGGTGCTGGTGTCAGCATAAATGCCAAGTGATACAAAATCAAGCTCCCTAAGAGGTTTTCTTGAACCTTACCATCTGTACTCCACTTCCACCAATGTGGTTCAAGTTACTGGTAGAAGAAACTCTGCTCTATTATAACTGGGCCCCCTGGGAGTTTTTAACTCTCAAGCTAGTCTTGTGAGGATTCTCATACTTTTAACAGTTTTATCCTCCAGGAACTCTACCAGATTCTCACTATGAACATATGAGAAAAATCCCCTTCTACTTCCAACAAGCGGTAGTGGGAGAGGAATGATTCTGAAATATGCTCAGAGTGTTCTGTTCTCCTATACAAGATCTCCCCCTAAGGGAAACTGTTTTACCTAAACAAAACTAACCTAGAGAAATGGAAACACCAAATCCAGTGCCTCTAGCCTTTGATTTGCAAGATGGGAAGTACCCAATTCAACCTCACTAAAAGACGGAGACCTAATCATGGAACAGAGAGCCTGTCCCTGCTCCCACACCTTACCTACATATCATTTGGGCTCCTCTATAATAACAGGGGTTTGCAGCTTAAAAAAAAAACCAAAAACAACAACAAAAAACCCCCTGAAATCTTTAAACCCTATTTAAGGAGTATCTAGAAAAACTCAAACGCAACAGTAGAGACAAAAACAGCACACTAGTGGAAATTTTAGCAATACCACAGTTACAGAAAACAGGAAACACAGTCTAGCTACTAGCTAGAAAAACATGAAATTTCATACTAAAGGCCTATCCACTTCAATTCTTTTTACCTAATATATCACGTCAGGCTTTTAGCAACTAACTACAAGGAATGCAAAATAGCAAAAAACAGCCTTAAGATACAAACACAACATCAGAATCCAATTCAGATATGGTAAAGATTTTAGAATTACTATATTAAGAAATTAAAATAACTATGATTAGTATACTAAGGGCTTATTATGACTTTAAAATTAACAGTTATTAAATAGAGAACAGAGTGCCAATGGTGAGCCACAGTTCAAACAAAAGACCACACAGAAGTTGAAATTGAGTTTATTACTCATGAGTCTTAGAAGGAGTACCTGGCATACTTGGAGGGACTACATGGGAAGGTCATGGCAGGGTACAGACAGAAAAGGGGGCAGGACCTGAGGTGCATGTCTTTACTAGAGTCTGTGGGTAGGGTGCTTTGGCATTCCTGAATTAAGGAAAAGAGCAGTGTTTTGGTAAGCTCCATGGGGGTCTCAACCAAGGGACACACAAGGGGTAGCCCTAAGGAGGCAGGGGTAACTGCTGATCACAGAATCTGTTAGGGAAGTCATATCAAGAACTTATATTTGCTTGTGACTTTGTGGGCTATTATCTGGGGCATGTGCTTACATGAGGGGGCTGGTATCAGTTTAAAGCCTGTTTAGGACATGTGGGAAAATAAAATGAATGTCAAAGCAGCAATACCATGGAGTAGCTTAGCTAAATTCTTCTAAGCTCTACTGGGGGTGGGGTGGGGGGAATAGACAACACGTAATAAGAGATGGGTATATAAGAAGAGAGATAGAAACTGAGAGTCAAAATGATATGGTATAAATCAAAAACACTTTATTTTTTTTAAATTTATTTATTTGACAGACAGAGATCACAAGTAGGCAGAGAGGCAGGCAGAGAGAGAGAGGAGGAAGCAGGCTCCCTGCTGAGCAGATGGCATGATGTGGGGCTCGATCCCAGGACTCTAGGATCATGACCTGAGCCGAAAGCAGAGGCTTTAACCCACTGAGCCACCCAGGCGACCCTCAAAAACACTTTAATAGAAATTTTTTAAAAAATGTCTTTGAGGGACTAATCAGTAGACTGGTTTTAGCTGGGGAAAGAATCAGGGAACTTGAAGATATGTCAACAGGAACTTCCAAAACTAAAATGCAAGAAAGAAAAAAATATTAAGAAGATTGAGCAAAATATCCAAGAACCGTGGAACAATTAAGAAAGATGTAACATACACACAATGAAATACTATTAGGAGAAGAAAGAAACGGGAGATATTTGAAGAAGTGATGGCTGAAGATTTTCCAAAATTAATGACAGAGCCAGGAAACAGATCTGGGAGGCTTACAAAACACTAAAGAGGACAAATACCAAAAAAATCTATACCCGGCATATCATAAGACAAAGAAAATCAAAGACAAAGAAAAAAATATTGAAAGAGGCCAGAAGGGGGAAAAAACCCCAAACACCTTACCAATAGAGGAAGACAGATAAGAATTACAATGACTTTCTCTTCAGAAATTATGCAAGCAGGAAGAGTGGAATGAAACATTTGAAGTGTAGATTAACCAAAAATCCACCAACTTAGATTTCTGTATCCAGCAAAACTGACCTTAAAAAGTGAATGAGAAATAAAGGCTTTCCTAGACAAACAAAAAATTGAGAGAATTTGTCACCGATAAGACCTACCTTGCAAAAATGTTAAATTATTCAGAACGAAGAAAAATGATAAAATTGGATCTACATAAAGGAAAGTAGTACATTAGAGGAAGAATAAATAAAAGTAAAATAAATTTTTTAATTTTTATTATTCTTTACTGATCTAACAGATGGAAGTTTTTTTCAAAAGAATACTAGAAACAATGTATTTGGTGATTATTGCTTAAGAATAAGTAAAATAGGGGCGCCTGGGTGGCTCAGTGGGTTAAGCCTCTGCCTTCGGCTCAGGTCGTGGTCTCAGCATCCTGGGATCGAGTCCCGCATCAGGCACTCTGCTTGGCAGGGAGCCTGCTTCCTCCTCTCTCTCTGCCTGCCTTTCTGCCTACTTGCAATCTCTCTCTGTCAAATAAATGAATAAAATCTTAAAAAAAAAAGAATAAAATAAATGATATTACTGTCAAAAGGGAATTAGAATTCTTTGGTATAAGGCAACTGTCATACCTATGAAGTGAAAAAGAACCTGGATTTTTTTTTTTAAGAAGCTAGAAAAAAAAGAAGCTGGATTAATTATAAATATGTATTGAAAATTCAAAGAAAACCACTAAAAAAGTATGGAGAGAAAAAAATGGAATCATATAAAATGCTCAATTAAAACCAGAGAAAACGTGAAAAGAGTAAAAAATAAAAGAAACAAAGAACAGGGCAATGAATAGAAAAAAATAACAAATATGCATATTAGTCCAAATGTATGAACAATCACTTTAAACCTCAATGGTCTAAATACACTAATTAAAAGGCAGACTGTCAGAACTAATAAAAAACTAAGGCTTAAGAGAGGAGTCAAGATGGTGAAGTAGCAGGCTGAGACGACATCGGGTAGCAGGAGATCAGCTAGACAGCTTATCTAACCATTGTGAACACCTACAAATCCAACGGGAAATCAAAGAGAAGAAGAGCAACAATTCTAGAAACAGAGAATCGATCACTTTCTGAAAGGTAGGACCTGCGGAGAAGTGAATCCAAAGCGACAGGAAGATAGACCCCGGGGGGAGGGGCCGGCTCCCGGGAAGCGGTGGAGCAACGGGAGCACAAAATCAGGACTTTTAAAAGTCGGCTCCACTGGGAGACATCGCTCCAGAGGCTAAACAGGGGGGAAACCCAGGCGGGGTAAGCATAACCCCAGGTCCCGCGGGGTCACAGAAGGACTGGGGATGTCTGAGTGCTGCAGAGCTCGCAGATTTTAGAGCAGGGAAGCCGGCTACAGCGACAAAGCCAAGGAGTGAGCTCTAAGCCCGGGGTTACCTTGTGCCGGTTGCAGGCTGGGTGGGCTCGGAGCACGGCCGGAGGCCAAGGAGATGGAAGCGACCCTGCGCTTTTCTCCAGCTCCAGCAATTGACTGCTTTCCTCAAGGCGCGACAGCAGGCCAGGGAGGCAGGGCGGTTGGGTGCTTTGCTCTGAGAGTGCACTGAGGAGCGGAACCCCAAGCTCTCGGCTCCTCCGGGCCGAGAGATTGGGAGGCCGCCATCTTCATTCCCGTCCTCCGGAACTCTACGGAAAGCGCTCAGGGAACAAAAGCTCCCGAAAGCAAACCCGAGCGGATTACTTAGCCCAGCCCCTGGCAAGGGCGGTGCAATTCCGCCTGCGGCAAAGACACTTGAGAATCACTACAACAGGCCCCTCCCCCAGAAGATCAACAAGAAACCCATCCAAAACCAACTTCAGTCACCAAGAACAGCGGAATTCCACAGCAGGAGAAAGCAAATCTTATCTGGACAAAATGACAAGGCGGAAAAACTCACCTCAAAAAAAAGAACAAGAGGCCGTACCGAAGGCTGGAGACCTAATCAATACGGACATTGGTAACATGACAGATCTAGAGTTCAGAATGACAATTCTCAAGGTTCTAGCTGGGCTCGAAAAAGGCATAGAAGATATTAGAGAAACCCCCTCCGGAGAGATAAAAGCCCTTTCTGGAGAAATAAAAGAACTAAAATCTAACCAAGTTGAAATCAAAAAAGCTATTAATGAGGTGCAATCAAAAATGGAAGCTCTCACTGCTAGGATAAATGAGGCAGAAGAAAGAATTAGTGACATAGAAGACCAAATGACAGAGAATAAAGAAGCTGAGCAAAAGAGAGACAAACAAATACTGGACCACGAGGAGAGAATTCGAGAGATAAGCGACACCATAAGACGACACAACATTAGAATAATTGGGATTCCAGAAGAAGAAGAAAGAGAGAGGGGAGCAGAAGGTATATTGGAGACAATTATTGGAGAGAATTTCCCCAATATGGCAAAGGGAACAAACATCAAAATCCAGGAGATGCTAAGAACGCCCCTCAAAATCAATAAAAATAGGTCCACACCTCGTCACCTGATAGTAAAATTTACAAGTCTTAGTGACAAAGAGAAAATCCTGAAAGCTGCCCGGGAAAAGAAGTCTGTAACATACAAGGGTAAAAACATTAGATTGGCAGCGGACCTATCCACAGAGACCTGGCAGTCCAGAAAGAACTGGCATGATATATTCAGAGCACTAAATGAGAAAAACATGCAGCCAACAATACTATATCCGGCTAGGCTATCATTGAAAATAGAAGGAGAGATAAAGAGCTTCCAGGACAAACAAAAGCTGAAAGAATTTGCAAACACCAAACCAGCTCTACAGGAAATATTGAAAGGGGTCCTCTAAGCAAAGAGAGACCCTAAAAGTAGTAGACCAGAAAGGGACAGAGACAATACACCTTACAGGCAATACAATGGCACTAAATTCATATCTCTCAATAGTTACCCTGAATGTTAATGGGCTCAATGCCCCAATCAAAAGACACAGGGTATCAGAATGGATAAAAAAACAAAACCCATCAATATGCTGCCTACAAAAAACTCATTTTAGACCCAAAGACACCTCCAGATTTAAAGTGAGGGGGTGGAAAACAATGTACCATGCTAATGGACATCAGAAGAAAGCTGGGGTGGCAATCCTTATACCAGATCAATTAGATCTTAAGCCAAAGACTATAATAAGAGATGAGGAAGGACACTATATCATACGCAAAGGGTCTGTCCAACAAGAAGACCTAACAATCTTAAATATCTATGCCCCTAACATGGGAGCAGCCAACTATATAAACCAATTAATAACAAAAAACTAAGGCTTAAAAATATGTTACCTACTAGAAACTCATTTTCAGTATAAAGTCCCAGACAGACTAAAAATAAAGAAATAGAGAAAGATATACCATGATAACACTCATCAAAAGAAAGCTGGAATAGCTATATGAATTACAAATAAAGAAGACTTCAGAGCAAGAGAAATTATCAGAGATAAAGTAGGGTATTTTATAGAAGGATAAATTCTTCAACAAGACATAAAAATCCATAATGTATATTTGCAAAACAACAAAGCATCAAAATTATATGAGGCAAAAACTCATACCTTATATGAGGTAGAGGTGCAAGGAGAAATATATGAATCTGCTATTATATTTGGAGACTCTAACATCCCTCTAATAGTAATCAACAGATCAGCAGGCAGAAAAGGACATAGTAAACTAAATGGCATCATCAATCAACTGAACCCAATTGACATCCAGTAACAGTAGAATACATATTCTTCCCAATCCTCTAGGGAAAATTCACCAAGACAGACTGTATTTTAGGCCATAAATTACAACCAATCAAAATTTGTCAGATGCACATAAAATGGTGCTCATAGGAAATATATAGTATTTAATGCATTATGAGGGAAAAAACCACAAAGATTTATGGTCAATAACCTAAACTTCTACCTCAAAAAAACAACCACCACCTAAGAAAAAAGGGAAGTGAAACCCAAAGTAAGCAGAAGAAAAAAAATAAAGTGTTGGCATATATTATATTTGTCAGAATTATATCTACAGAGAAAATTCAATTCAAATGAAATTTTTATTATATTTTAGACAAAGAATCTCAAATTCTGTATCTATCATTTAATATCTGGGAGGCACCAAAACATTATCAAATCTGAGATTCAATTTCCCCATTTATAATATAGACAAAAATCTCTATTTCGTATGTTTAGTGTGAGGATTAAAATAATTCATGAAAAACACTTGTCACAGTAAGCAAAAATGGTAAGAATCATCTTCATCACCATTAGCAACAGCATCACCACAACCACCACCATCATCATCACAATCAAATGCACATGATGGACAATGTTGAACAGAGAAAGATAAATGAAACTTCCTGAGATAAATGGAATCTACAAAATTGTGGAATCTGCAGAAGAAGCTTTTTCTTAGCTAGGGAAATCTGCTTAACACCACCTTTGCCAGAATACATTCTTGGATGAATCCATCCTAATATCGATGGCTTATCTTTTTCTGGTCCCCATAGTGACCCAGTGATCAAACACTCCATCTCTTCAAGTTCTCCTAAGATACTCCACTCACATACACTCATTTATAGGAGACTTTGTAGCTGAAGGGAGAGGCTAATACCATATGCCTCATTGAAAACAATATGGAAATTCTTACTAGACATTTCTGTTCTGTCAAGGTGCTTCTTGGCAACCCTGCTATCAATGGTTTTGCTTTCTGACATTGTACTCCCATAATGTACTGATTTCTTCTGTCTTCTTTCCCTCTCTCAAATTTCTCTTCACAAACTTCAAATTCCTCTCTCCCTGTTATTCAGAGTAACTCAGCACTTCTTGGCTATACCTCTCAAAACTTGTATAACAGATTATATAACATGGACTCAAAGAATTCCCCTTTCCAGGACAGCTCATTTCACCCTGATTTGTAGACCCTTTCTTACCTAGCCATGGATGAACTCCTAGGCCAGTTCCATAACTTTTCCTGGTACTTTCAGTTTTGTTTTTTTGTTTTGTTTTGTTTTTTAGCTCATTTACATTCAGTCTAATGTGATGTCAAAATTACTTTCATCCAGATTGAGGCTTCTGCCCTCTCCCAATCTAAACCTAGTTCAGACTAGGAAAACTATACTGAGAAAGTGTTTTGTGGTGTCCTTCTTCATGATCTCCCTCCTAGCTCTTCTTACTATACGGCCTCTTGGTGGAGAGAGAGTAGAAGTAAGGTTCAGAAAAAGTTTGTAATTTATAGTTGTAATCTGTTACTCATGCTTTCTGGGAGTGTTGAATGCTTAGCTGGTCCTTTGTTTGGGTGCAGGGCAATCTGAGGGCAGATCAGTGATCCCTAATGGAAATCTTCCAACTGTTGGTTCCATGATAGGTTGATGTTTCCCATTATGGCTGCCTACAACTCCCCACAGTCCTGGATTCTTTTAGTTCATCCTAATAAGTGCTATATCATTACTTCAAGTGGTCCTCGTGGGTAAGACCCCTCTGAAATGAACCAATTCCCCACCCTTCTACACTAGGCTCAGATCTGGCTCACAGGAAGTAAAAGCTTCCTTGCTCAGCTACACTCTGGGAAATGTAGGCTATGCCAAGAGCAGCCCTGCCTCTTAGCATGCAGCCACAGGCTCCTCCAGACAGCTACTTGAAGATAGGCATCATTATCTCCCAGTTCAGATGAGAGAGACAATATAGTGCTCTGACAGTACAGTCTCTAAAGAGACCCTCTCTCCCAGTTTATTGTCATCAGTCACATCCCTTCTATATATCCTGGAGGTAGTGACAATATATGGTATACTGAACCAGATTTGGCATCAACACTTAGCAAATTGTGCATGGATGTTTTGGCACCACTATTAGGAATGTGTGAGCACCGAACACTGCCTTAACTTTAGGGTACCAATCAAAAGGAAGACAACAGGATAATTCCCATTTTAACAACCTGCTTCATTTCTATTTAGAAATCTGTTAGTATGCTCCGGAAAACTTAGGACTATAGATAGCAATTTGGTTTTTGCATATGTAGTAATTTAATGCACTGAGTTTCTATTTTTAAAAACTTAATTTTTGTGTTATTTTTTATTTCTTGTACTTTGTGTTAAATTATAAGTTTTCCAAGGGTATGCTCAAGAGATATAACCAATGAAAGAGCTGGGGAACGCAGTTCATGTGTAAAAAACCTTTCGCTGTGGTAAAACCTCAAGGCAAAGTCCTTCTCTAATGCTGGTAGGGTGATAAGGGCAGGGTCTCTCTCATATTTTAAAAATTCGTTAGCTCTATTTTCTATTATCTGGAAGTATAATGAATACTTCTATGCACATATAACATCTTCTAAAAATGGAGATTCTTTAAAAGATTAATAGTAAAAAAATGTAGACTGAAGAGTTCATAGCCTTCATTAAAAAAAAAAAAACCTTCAAAGTTGAATTAACTTTCTAAAAAATAGCTTCGATCTCTTTTCATTTGCATTATAAAATTTGAACTTAATAAGCCACAGTGGTATAAATACATTAGAAGCTAGGTTGCCAATTAACATCTTTTTGGCTGTGCAGAGATAACCAAGCATAGAAAAAGTTAAACAAGTTTGACTTTAATGTAATTATGTTAGAGACAAATTTAATCAGATATTTATCAGATTTCCCTGAGGATCCTCTGAAGCAGCAGCATTAATATTGTTTTTCTAAATATTCACCAGAGCCAAACCTTCAATGGAAATAAACCAAGGAGCTCTCTTGAAAAGCTTTGAACCTAGTTTCTCCTGTGTAGCCTCATCCTCTGCAATCATAAAACCCCGTTATTGACAACAGTGGTATTTGAGTTAAGTACATTGGCTGTTGATCCCACGTTGACCAGCTAGTGTTGAGACTGCATTACAGTAATTGCTTGTCTGATTGCTCAGAGAATCCCCTAATGATCCTAGTGAGATTAGGGAAACAGGAATGTAATAGCAGGTGTGCACAAGGGTGTTAGAGAAATATGTCATCAAGTTAAGAGCAGCCTTCAGCATTACAGATGGAAAGCTTTGCTCCAATCCATTTCCCTACTTATATTGCCTTTCCAGTCCATCAGAATGACTTTCTTCTCTTAGAAATGTGAATGGGAGTGTTGGAATCATAAAAGTTTGTGACCATTTTATTTCTCAGGATCTTCTATGTGTTAGCATTCACATAGAGTAAACAGGTTTGCAATAAAAGGGAGAGAAATTGAAGAAAAGCTTGACACTTTGATTAAACAATTTATGTCCTAGTTCTGGTTTTCACTTACTATCAAGATCATTCAAGTCTCTGAAATTTAGTGCTAAATCACCATTTGAATGTTTCCAAGTCCAGCTCCAACCACAATGGATCTTAAGTTTTCTATAATAGATTCTTCCCTGGAGCAAGATTTTATTCACTTTTTGAAATGTTTCTTAAACATATTACAGACCAGCTCATCCCCCTTTTATTCTGCATTAGGGTTTCAAAGAAAAACATGATAAATGCTGTTTTGGTTTCAGTGTTACAGTTCACAGATATCTTAAGCTAACTTCTTAAGGAGTATGGAGATGACTGGCACTGGCTTATTACTCATTTATTATGCTTTAATATATGGAACAAAACAAGATTCTACCTTGCCCCTACCTTTCTAAAAATAAATGGAGGAAAGAGATACGGGGAGGAAGATGGTGCATCTGGTAATTTCCAGCGTTCATGTTTTGGAAAGAAGTAAAATCTGAATTTTTTTGTTTTTGCTCATTTTTGTAGATTACCTTAAGACTCTTGTTCAGTAATGGAAATGACTTTTAAAAATGTGCTTGAGTTGTTTTTTTTTTCCACAGAGTAACTGAATATTTATTGAACTTATAACAGTGTGTGTATGTGTGTGTGTGTGTGTATGTGTGATTTGTTTACAAACATAGAACTTTGCACATATTAAATTTCTTTTATTATGTTAGTCAGCACACAGTACATCATTAGTTTTTGATGTAGTGTTCCATGATTCATTATTTGTGTATATAACCCAGTGTTCCATGCAATATATCCCCTTCTTAATACCCATCACTGGACTAACCCATCCCCCATCCCCTTCTCCTCAAAAACCCTCAGATCGATTCCCAGAGTCCATTGTCTTTCATGGTTCCTCTGATTTCCCCTCCTTCATTTTTCCCTTCCTTCTCCTAATGTCCTCCGTGCTATTCCTTATGTTCCACAAATAAGTGAGACCATATGATAATTGACTTTCTCTGCTTGACTTATTTCACTTAGCATAACCTCCTCCAGTTCCATCCATGTTGATGCAAAAGTTGGGTATTCATCCTTTCTGATGGCTGAGTAATATTCCATTGTGTATATGGACCACATATTCTTTATCCATTCGTCTGTTGAAGGGCATCTTGGTTCTTTCCACAGTTTGGCTATTGTGGACATTGCTGCCATTAACATTGGGATGCGTGTGGCCTTTCTTTTCACTACATCTGTATCTTTGGGGTAAATACCCAATTGTGCAATTGCTGGGTCATAGGGTAGCTCTATTTTTTTTTTAAGACTTTATTTATTTGAGAGAGAGAGAAAGAGAGAGAGATAATGAGAGAGAGCATGAGAGAGATCAGCTAGAGAAGCCGATGTGGGACGTGATCCTGGGACTCCAGGATCATGACCTGAGCCGAAGGCAGTTGCTTAACCAACTGAGCCACCCAGGTGCCCGGGTAGCTCTATTTTTAATTTTTTAGTTTCTTTTGAGTTTCTAATACAGATCGATGAATGCTGACTAGAAGAAACGGGATAGGAAAGAATAAGAAATACTGACTTAGTAGCTACAAACAGCTTCTCACTTCTGCAGGTGGTATCACTGGCCATCTCCTTGCCTGTAGCTATTACCATTTCATTTTGTATGTGTGTGTTCCTGTTTTTGAGGAACTAACACGATATATGACCAATTTTCATACTTTTAGGAGGAAAGAAAGCTATAAATTATTACACAAAGATATGAACATTTCTTTGAAAAGTAGAAACAGAATTTGTACACTTTTCTCTGGTTTACAAGGTGCCTGAAATGTATTTTTTTCCAAATGGTATTTTGAGTTTATACGTATTACATCTGTCTGTCTGCTACACTACAGTCTTAGGAAGTCCAAGAAAATCTGGGTTACCCAAGTTAAACAAAAGTAAAATATCATATACTCTTTCCTATTTCCAGAAACCACCCTCCCCTTGAAAAAAATTCCTTTCTCACTTCCTCCACCTCTTATTCCCACTTTCCAATGGAATAGCAGCTGTGTTTAGTTTGATGAATTTCAACAAGCTTTAACAGATGTTGGAGAGACCTATGTTTGTAAAAAAAAAAAAAAGAAAAAGAAAAAATAAATAAAGTAAGAAATATCCAGAATTTCTGATCTCCAGATACAGTTCTAATTTTTTAACCATTCATAAGTCAAAGATCCCAAGTAAATAAGAAGGGTAATTCCAGTGAAGGTGGGCTGCTTATGTCCTGACAAAATTAATAGAAACACTAGATCTCACTGGGAGGTAGGGGGGGAGTGAAGGGGAAACAGTGCTCCAGATATGAAAGATTAATGTAAATTTATCTCACATCCTGTCAAAAAGCAAGTAATTGAGTCAGCAAATATGTAGATTCATGGACAAACAGGAGATGTTTACATTTAAATCTTTAAGGCTGCTTGAACAGTATGCTAAAGATTGTGTTGTTAAGGTTTGGGAAAGGAAGTTGGCCCGCCAGCAAATCCCCTTATTGTTACTGAGCTGTAATTTTGTGTTGGCTAATTCCCTGTACACTGTCCTAAAAACAGAGCCAAATGTTCATTTAGTACCAAACTCAACCCTCTCTATTTGTTGTTGTATTATAGAAGAGAGAGAGAAAGAAACCCTAACATCTAATAAATCCCTACTATGTGCCAAGCATCAAATTAGCACAATACCTATTTTATTTAATTCTTGCTTAAACTTGTGCCAGAATAAACTGATCCTAGGAGGGTTTCAGAAACTTGCCAAATGACCTGGCAAACTACCTGGTTGTCTGATTCCTGACCCTCCTTTCCTTCTTTTTGAGGGATAGTTGTACTACTACCTTTTAAAGAATCACCATATAGGAGAGTTTCAATCCATGTTATTTAGAAGTTATGTTCAGGCATATCTATGTTAAGTGGGGCCTACATGTTTCTGTATTATTTCAATGATGACTTACTCAGATTTTGAGGGGTTCAGACATTTATGGAAATACCCCAGTGTTCTATGCTAGCATGTTTCTTCCTTTCTTAAACAAATAATAACAATATTCATGCATTTTGCAATTTTACCCCTCTATTCATATAAATTTTGACTTTACTGAAAATTTTAAGTATACAAATTCTTTCAAAAGAACTATTTTAAAGGATTTGGAAATTGTAAGACTTGGTCATATACATGGTTTTATTTAGGCTTGACGTAATTATATTCTGAGGACTCTAAAATGAATTCAAATAATCTCCCAGATCTGAATTTTTCATAAGCTTTTATGTTTTTCAAATAAATAAAACATGCTGCTACATAACTAGAAGAACTTATAGTACCAACATATAGTAATGAATGCATGAGCTTACATTAGGAAAATTCTTATCTTCCACATAAATCAGAAACTTAAGAGTTAGACTGGCTCAACACGCTCACAGCTGGAATGTACACATGTTGTGGCTTATTTGCCTCCCATCAAACGTTTCTCAGTCCAGATGTTCATTCTTTTTCACTCCCATCCATTCTAGACTATAGCCTGCTTGATGCAAAAAAGGCCAAGGCTGTCTCAGAGTTGAGGTTAGACCAGGGACACCACTGAGGTTCTTATTAGTACAAAATGTCTTTTTCATCTAGTGCTGCTTTATTTTAAAAGTTTATTTTCTAGGCTTGAAAAGAGGAAAAGTACCTTCAATATTTTACAATACTTTACAAAATACTTTTCAGTCTAAATTTTTACATAACTCATGGGACATATTAACACACACTTCACACACATATTGGAAGAATAGTGTTATATTTCCAGGCTAACAAGTTCAATTCCTTCTATAACGCAGATTGAAATGATCTAGGGAATTCGATTATCCTCTCTTCTTCACTTACAGAAAGGTAACACCAGAGCCTCTATGTTTTGTTTTGGTTTGGTTTTCACATAGGTCCCCTTTGCTTAGAAACTGCCTCTGAATTTTCACTCTCAATGCCACTTTCCACTTAAAATTTTACCATTTTTTAAATAATCCAGTTTAAACACCAACTTCTCAGTAAAACCTCCCCGATCTCAACCCTCCCAAAACACACAAATACCATCCTTCCTTTTATATCACTCTTAGAGCATTTATCATTTATTAGTTATTTCTGTTCATATCTATCTTCTTTAGTAGAATTAAGTTTCTTGTACATGTGATTTTAACTGGTAAATGTAAATTCCCACAAAAAGTCTATTTTCAAGAAGAATGTTTTACACATAGCACTTTAAAAAAAATATTTATTTATTTATTTTAAAGAGAGAGAGTGAGAGCACATGAGTGAGGGGCAGAGAGAGAGGGAGAGAGAATCTCAAGCAGACTCCTCACTGAGCACAGAGACAGACGCAGGGATTGAGCTCAGGACCCTGAGATCATGACCTGAGCTGAAAATGAGAGTTGGATGCTCCACCAAGTGCAGCACACAGGCAACCCCACTCAGAGCATTTTAAGAGTTGTGGGTTTTGTTTTGTTTTCAGTGGAATGAAACCCAAACAGAAAATAGACCATCATGCAAGAGGTCTCCACAACCATTATTTGGGCTTAGTCCAGAGAGACAGGAAATCCGAGCCTCCATTTCCCCAGCTGCAACCATAGTTTTCCATTTCTTTTTCTAACCCTCCACCTACGCAAAGAACAGGTGGCACCATGGGTATTCACGTCATCAGTGCTCACTGAATCTCTGCTGAATTTCATGGTACAAATGGTTAGGATACTAGTCCTGTGTAATATTACTTTAGATAAAATGAGGCAGAGAGAGATCACAGCAAATTGATCAGTGGAAACAGGCTCTCCTGGCTGGTTCAGAAAGGCTTGAATGAAGGAGGTGTCAAGAAAAAAAAAAAAAACAACAAAAAGACCTCTGATAATATAGTGACTTTGACTTCTATGTTCCCTCTTTTGTTTGAACAAACTCTCTAGGATTCAGTTGTGAATACCCTTTCTATTATTCTCTGATTTAATACACTTTATTCTAGTGTCCGAATGTGGGAAATACAGACAAAAGATCCAATTCAGCAACATCTTCCTTGAGCAACAGGTGAAAAATGTATGTCAAGTACATTATGTGCTTGTGGCACTTATTTAAAGGTTGGTGAAGTCTGGGTAAACTGTAGATGTATTTTAACACTCACCTAACAGAGAATTGCAAATATTTAACAAATGGCTAAAGTAATCATACTTTCAGAATAAAAACTTTAGGGGGGAGACAAACCATGAGAGACTGTGGACTCTGAGAAACAAACCGAGGGTTTCGGAGTGGAGGGGTGTGGGGGATTGGGTGAGCCTGGTGGTGGGTATTATGGAGGACACGTATTGCATGGAGCACTGGGTGTGGTGCATAAACGATGAATTTTGGAACACTGAAAAAATAAAATAAAATATTTAAAAAGTAAAGAGTCTGTATTTTTTTAGTTCTATAAATTACTCATACTCATTTAAATCTTCTTACTGAATAAATATTCTGAGTTTCAAAAGTTATATATATTCCCATCCACTAAACAAAAATAAATGTGGGATTTCTCTACTTCTAAATCAAAACAATTGCAAGCAAAGAATTCATTTCAAATAGTTCACTGCTTCATTTAAGTTTCTTCACTAGAATCAACCCTGATAAAAAGGACAATTTTTGTCAGGTTTAAATTGAAGTCATGTGGAGCACGGATCATTTCCAGTCTACAAATTCTCTTGTGGTCGCTTTGGAATAAATATCAGGGTGAGATAGAGTCATCTTTAACATAATGGCTATTAATAAACTCTTCCTTTACAAATAAGTAATTAGACTAAGCTAATACCTTCTTTGCTTCTATGTTAGTGATACCTATTTGTTTTGATAGGCTGATAGCTTAGGACACCATTTTGGAATATGCCTCAAAGGCAAGAAGCCCAAACATATTTGTATCTTCTAGCTCCACACAGCTGTGGAAACAGCATGGAATAGGGATTAGAGAGGGTAGGCAATTAGATTTAAACAGGTATAGTGTTTTCTACTCAAATTTGTTTCCGAAATTCTAGTATTTTCAGCTCAATTTATATTTATTGAGCATCCATTATATGCTAGGAACTTATTTAAATGCTATGGAGGAAATATAGTAGTTATCATCAAAGGAAGTAATAATCTAGTGATAGAGACCAGCTTAAGTAAGTTATCTGTTAGTCACAGTGTGATCAATGATGGGCAGAGGTACACACAGAATTTGGGGTGGATGGGAGAAGCAGTTAATGTAACAACTTTAGTTACATTTGAAAGATCAAGACAGCCTTCCTGAAGGAAGGGACACTTGCCTTGCGTTCTGAATAACAAAAAAAAATTTTAAGAGGCAGAGACGGGAGAAATATACTTCCTAAAAGATGGAAACGTAGGGACAAATGTTTAGAAACAGAAGGGTATAGTAGACCTGGAAAACTGAATTTGTGGAGGTATGGTGAGCATTTTATAATTGTTTTTATAATTGCTCAGTGAACAATTGGAAGCCACTGAACACTGGTGGAAGTTAATGATGTTCTTTTGTTTTGATTTTCCACGTAAGTCTTTTAACTGATGAGATTAGGAACAAGTAAAGAAATTTTAGGAAGATCTTTCACACAGCAATTCATCTTATATCAGTGGTGGAAACTTGGAAGTAGAGCAATCAGGTAGGATGCCATTTCAGTCATCTAAGTGAGAACCTTAAAGTTCTCACTTTAGTGATGATGTATGATGAAGTGATGGCAATGAGAATTCAAAGGAAGAAACCAATGTTAAATACACTATGACCACCAAATTAAGAACCCTTGAACACCAAATGGGTATAAAGAGTTGGGGGGGGGGCGCCTGGGTGGCTCAGTGGGTTAAGCCTCTGCATTCAGCTCAGGTCATGATCTCAGGATCCTGGGATCAAATCCTGCATCAGGCTCTCTGCTCAGCAGGGAGCCTGCTTCCCTCTCTCTCTCTGCCTGCTTCTCCGCCTACTTGTGATCTCTGTCTGTCAAATAAATAAATAAAGTCTTTAAAAAAAAAAAAAAAAGAGTGAGAGCGGGAGAAGACCCAGATGTTTCTGAAAAGAAAGTTTCTGAGGAGAATTCCAAGGTGGAAACTTAAGAGAATTGCACGCACAGGGGCTATGATCCTCAGAATTTGTCACCTCTAGGCTGGTGCTTGGGAAGGAAATAATAATAATGGGAAGGAAGATCATCACTTGAGGCAGTAGTGTAGTTAGTACAAAACTGAGAAAGAAAGCATAACTGTCATTTATGCAGGAAAACAGGGTACACAACTGAGTACAGGGGTCAAAGTGGTAGATGAAGGGGCTAAATCCAGAGTATAAAAGTAGAAATCTAGATCCAAGGAGAGAGAACAAGTAAATATGAACCAAGAGCAAAATGGGAGCAGGTCTAGGGAAAATGCTGTAATTCAGTCTCAGTTGGCCAGAGTGAGTATGTAGGCCTAGCTTAGAGGACCAAAACGGGAAAAGCAACTTTGCATCTTCTGAGCATTTGAGGTCACTGTGTAGATAAACTGCTGGAAATTGGATTTGGATTCAGAGAAAAGATGGAGGCTAAAAATGGAGACAGTTTAGATTCATCTTCATAGAAGGGCATCAGTGTCATGGGACAGAGTATACCACCAAAGAGGAAATACAGAAATTAAAAACAATGCATCTTTGGTGGAATGGAGTTCCAAGGCCAGTGGGCATGAATTTTCTGGTCAAAAAATACACAAGTTTGCCAAAAATGTAACTTGATTTACCTTCCCATAACTAAACTTAAGTACCTCAAACTCCTATTTTTCCCTTAAGGCAGAAAAACTTTACATTGGTGAATAAATTTCAAGCTATCTCAGTCATTTCAGGTTTACTCAGGATTTCTCCCTACTTGTGTGTCACCCCTGGGAGGCATCTTAGTCCTTGAAGGCACACATGGGACCAAAGCATTAGTGAAAATGGGGCATCTAGTCCTGAGTTGTCAGAATGGGTTGAACTCTTTCTATTTGATTTTCATGCACCTGAAATAGGGTTCATTCATCTGTTCATGCAGGATACAATGAGACTTTCATTTCCTTTGGGATGTCTCTCCTCCTTTACCTGACCATATGTCACTACTAGGTCTGCCAGCTCTCCCTCAAATAACCTCTGTCTTCTAGAAAACACAGATGCCTCCATTGCTAAGGGCGAATGTTTGAGACTGCCTTGAGGCACTGTCCGAGAAGTAACACCCAAAACAGCCATGTGCATTCCCATGATATTGGAACAGTGAACTTGCTTAGTTTGTGGCTATGCAGGTGTCAGATGAGAAGTAGACATGAATCTTTTCTACTCAAGGATTATTCTACACTTCTCTGAGTTGCCTTTTCAGTCTTCAAATACTATAACAATCACTAATGTAAACTATTAACTGTAATCAAAGAGGATAAAGTATGTAAATACATTTTAAAAGATTTTCATTGACCATAACCTTTAATGGATATGTTATTTAAAATCAAGATATATCTTGGGGTGCCTGGGTGGCTCAGTGGGTTAAAGCCGCTGCCTTCGGCTCAGGTCACGATCCCAGGACTGGGATCGAGCCCCGCATCGGGCTCTCTGCTCAGCAGGGAGCCTGCTTCCTCCCTTCTCTCTCTGCCTGCCTCTCTGCCTACTTGTGATCTGTCTGTCAAATAAATAAATAAATAAATCTTTTAAAAAAAATAAAATCAAGATATATCTATAGAAGCTTTCGTTCTGAGCATTGGATTATGCTGGATTCCACTAACCAATCAAATTCATGCATAAAAGTTGGTCAGTTGATGGAACCTCTAAGTTTCATGATGTCCTATTTTTAGACCCTAGCTGTATGTACCTGAAGTCCCTCAGCAGAGAGTTTCTCAAGTCTTCTGTGGCAGCAGGAGGGTTGGGCATTGCCAACATGGGGACTAGGAAAGTGGGATTTTAACTGTTCCTTAGATAAACTTTCAGACAATCATCCTGTTTTCAACCTGACCCCTTATCATTTTCAGAGGTAACTAGTGCTTCTAATTTCTGATCCTTTCTCAAATTCTGTGATAAAAATTGGCTCCCACTCTAGGAAGTGATGCTTCAATGTTGCTGTTCTGCTAATAACTAATAATTACACTTCAATTTTCTGCTTTCCAACTTTTAAAATTGTATTAATATCTCTAATCTGTTTTCATCTCCTCTCCTGTTACCATTGTCCTCATTTAAAAATTTTTTATACTTTTTAATACTTTCTTTCTTTCCCTTTCAAAATCATAATAGCAGGGTTTCAGGATAAAGCACAGAAAAATGAGTATATCTTATTCAACTGAATTTCCTTCCATAGCATTCTAAAGTCTCTAAGAACCTGTGATGCTGAGTTAAGTATGACTCAAAATAATTGAGGCAGTTTAATGCTGTATCCTATGAGCAAAGGCAAATAATAATTATAGCTATCATTTATGGAGTGCTTACTCTATGCCAGACTCTCTTTTAATCTGTTTTTAGACATTAAAAAAATTTAATCCTCATCTATATGAGGTATGTTCTATTTTAAAGATGAGGAAATTGTTCAGTAAATTAGAGGTCTCACAGCCTCTAAATAGTAGAGTTAGAATTCAAACCCAAGCTGCTTAACACCTTAAGTAAAACGTGTTAATATCTACTTTTGCCAAAGTAGATACTGGGGGTTAGAAGTTGGCCTGAGCAGAAGCCTGATTGTTGTTTCTTCCATTTCCATTTAAATTCCACCTCTATTTTTAAGCCATTGGTACTCAGGACCACTAACACAATTCCTGTAGAATTCTGGGAAGGCCATTCTGAACAGTCTAGGCTTATCTTTCTTAATCACGATTTAGTAGAAATAGAGCTTCCCTAGAAGTGACGCTCTTGTATGACATGGAACAAAACACTACACCATTCAGGGACCTGGCATTCTTATCTGTCACTGAAGAGATTATATGAAGAGATAATAATCACAGCCAAGGTTTATTTAGCTCTGTTCTGTGTTAAGAGCTTCATATATACACATAGGTAGTTTATTCATTTAGTAATTTTCTAAATTTTGAGGTGATACAGCTAAATCGGTATGAATTTGTTTCCTTACTCTCCCCTTTAGGACACTGAAATAGATCCCATTTAACTAAATGTCAAGTGCAGGTTGTTCTTTGTACTTTCAAGGATCTGTATATTGTCCATACTTGTATTCTAACAGCCATTTGAAGTTCAGTTCTTGGTTGCGTGAAGTTTTCTCCTTTTATTATCCAGTGACACTGACCTCCTTTCTGAATTAGAGCATACACTCAAGAATCAATGTTATCAGTGATTAAATACAAGGTTATCTATTTTATGTTTGTTTTGTTTCACCAAAGAAATTATAAACTTTGTGGAGGGTAAATACAATATCCTGCTCTTACTTTCAAAAAGTATCCTATGAAAATTTATATAATGTTTGGCACAAGTTGAAATATGACATTTTAGTGTTGGTTCAGCATTTAGAAAACACCAAAGTGTGAATTTCACATTCAGACTTGGGGATACAAAACCTGCTCTGCTCTTTGTTGAAAGACAGAAAATCCCAAATATTTTGGATAAAGATTTATTTCTAATATGAAGTCGATTATCTATTTTCTCATTTTATAATTAATACATATAGATCTTATTTTGTAACATCTGAGAATTCACTGGAATTGCCAGATTTTTATCCTCTTTGCTTCTCAATTCAGTGGTTAGCAGGCGTTGTGACATATGAAATGGTAATAAAGTTAGAAAATAAAGCAAACTCACATCTACAAGATAAGGAACAAATGCCTACAATTACAAGAGAGCCTTGTCTTCCTTCAAACACTGACTATTTGACAGAATGATAGTGACTAAAAATAATTCATGGGAAGAACCTGATGAAATGAGGACATTTCTTATAGTTTTTAGTCTTAGCTTTTCTGTAAATCTGTGTGTCCTGTCAGTAGATAGTTATGATTACCTATGATGCTGTTAATTCAATTCAAAATGAACTGGATTTCCAACACAAGTATCAACTTCCTTGTCATAATTTATATCTTTATTTTATTTTATTCACCATATTCTCTTGTAATATCTTGTATTAATGTAATATCTTGTATTAATGCCCAAATGATACTAAAAACCCTTCAAGTAATCACATGACTTAAAAAAACTGGTATAGCAAGAAAGAGACTCTTAACTATAGAGAAGACAATGATGGGTACCAGAGGGGAGGTGGGAGAGGGGATGGATTAAATGGGTGATAGGGATTAAGGAGAGCACTTATGATGAGCACAGCATGTTGTTAGGAAGTGTTAAATCACTATATTGTACACCTGAAACTAATATTACACAATATGTTAACTAATTGGATTTAGTTAAAAACTTAAACACACACACACACAAACTGGTATTGCACTAGGCTCATAGGACTCAGTCGGAGCCTTACATTTGTTAAGCAATTAAAAGAAACAAAGTGGTTGTATGGGAAAACATTAGAAATTTTTACATTCTTTCAAGGTTTATAGCATATAAAAAAGAAATCTCATTGAAGACTGCATTCCCATAATCATATCAAGAAAGAAAAAGTCTCTGAAGGCTGGGATTTGGAGAAATTCTTAGAGGACTCTTCAACTGCACTTCTCCTGACAGCCCTCTCAATCCGGGATGAAATTATAAGACACTTCAATGGCTTACAAGCTGATTAATACACTCTGAAAGTAAGTCCTAGACAGAACAAACAAACAAACAAACAAACAAAAAACCCCTTTCTTTTGTAGCAGCATTTCAAAGATGAGTATTTGTTCTATTTATTTAGAGCAAGAGTTAGTGAACAAGGGTTAGTGAACAAGGTTAGTGAGCCAAATTTGAGTGAACAAGGGTTAGTGAACAAGGTTAGTGAGCCAAATTTGAGCACTGCTTATTTTTTGTAAATAAAATTTTATTTAGACATGGATACATCCATTTGTTTACATATTCTCTATGGCTACTTTGCAATAAAACAGAAGAGCTAAGTAGATCACTATTTGACTTCTTTGACAACTGGAAAAGTTTTTTAGCCCCGATTTGTCGACTCCTCTCTCATATTCTGATATGGGTACACCACACAGAGGTTGATTAATAAGTACCACTGATTAATTTGTTCATTAATTAATTGTTTGTTAATTAATTTGTTCTGGGGTTGAAATTATCTGATTTGGACCTCCTAGCAGTTTTGTGAATAGGAAACACAAGATTTAGTCCGGTGACAAAATTAACTTTCACATTTTCCAAACTCTAAATGATCAGAAGTTATGGAGGGGATATGATAGAAAACTGAGCATGAACAGAAAAATCATAACCCTAAGACTGTCTATGAGAAATGTTATTCTGCAGGTAAACCTTATTCTCTTGTGTTAACAAATATTATTTTATTGACAACATCCTGCCAAATCCTACTGTGCATATTTACTTGGATTTAAGGACTAGCTTAATAAGTAAAGTGTGCATCATCGTAATTTGTCAAATCTTACAGCAATTATAAGTCCAATGGATGTATTCATCAGTCTTTTTTTTTAGTTCTTTTTAGATTCATATCCAAACTTCACTTTTTTTAAACTTTTTATTTTGAAATAATTTTAGAGTTACAGGAATGTGAAAATAGCCGAGTTCCTATATACACTTCACCCAGCTTATTGTATTATTTATTTTATTTTTTATTAATTAAATTCAATTAGCCAACATATAGTACATCATCAGTTTCAGAGGTAGTGTTCAATAATTTATCAGTTGTGTATAACACCCAGTGTTCATTACATCACATGCCCTCCTTAAAGCCTATTACCTAACCACTCCGTTCTCTCACCCACCTCCCCTTCTGCAACCCTCTGTTTGTTTCATAAGTTCTAATATAAAAAAAGTTTGGGAAATGGACTTCCATGGGCCAGATAATGTTGAGAAAAGTGTTTTTTCCTGATGAATCATTCTACTTTTATTCGTTCTTTTTGCTTTGGATATGAGTTGATGATGAAACAGAGCATTTATTTTGGCTTAGATTTTCAAATATGTTCCTTCATATTTTTTTATCCTTATTCTAAGGATTCTTCTACACATCTGTCTTTTTATCAAGTACTATTTCATTATTTGGGAAATTGTTTTTTGAGGTATGAGACACTAAAAATATATAATCAGGTTGTCATAGCCAGCGTATATTTATGAGTCTATATAAAGGCAATTAAATCAATTGATTGGATTGGGGTCCATTGTTAAAAACCAAAAGGAGGTTTCCCTGATTTGCTGTGGAATAGGGAGGAATCCTGTGCCTATTCCAGTCATGATAGAGAAGATATTTAGCTTTGTCCTGTAATTAACATTTTCAGAAGGACCATAATTATATATTACATTACTTCTGCAGGCCACTGAATACAGAGGGGTCTTTTTGTGAATTTAGAAATAACTGTAATAACACGAATTTTAATGATTGACAGTCATGGGCTAAAATGTAATCATGAGCTGATGGCTTTTTTTTTTTTTTCGCCTGAAAAATTTTACTGACTTTCAATATATTACTTGGAATAAATACTTCTTAAAGACTAAGTGAGTGAAAATATAAACAACATGTCTTCTGAGAAAATAAACAGAAACAAAACCAAAACCAAAAAAGAAAAACACTGGAACATTTTTTCCTGGATGAGTAGTCCTACTCTTGCCAATTATTTAACTTTTGTAGGTCTTTTTATAACCTTATGAATTTATGTCCACAAGCATGAATTAAAGAAATAATTATTTCCTTTTATCTCCAGGTAGTATACAGAAGTAATTTGAAGATTATGCTGTAAAGAAAAGAAACTAAGCTGAGACACAAACATGCAAGGTACTACAACCAGGCCTTCCAAATGCAATTTGCTTTGTATTTTAAAATTTACTTATCACATGCAGAACAACAAAAGCTGAATACACATCATCTGTAGTCCACAAACAGTTCCAGTTATCCATCTGGAAGTACTAGTCAGTAGTAAAATGTATACAGACCCAAAATACGGCTGTAAAATCTACTTGCTATATTTAATTCAAATTATCAGTGGTGTTTCTGCAAAGGTTGAGCTACATGGCTTTAATGTAAGGCCAATTCTGTCATCAGAAAGACCAGCTCATTTTGTACTGTCATAGAAGTCTGATTCATAAAGCAATTCATAATGTTTCTTGAATGTTTAATAGAGGCCATAAAAGTCCCTTATGGGTCTTGGGTGAAACCTTCTTCTCTTTGACTGTTTTATTTTCTCTTCCCAGTTTGGAGAGACATCCTTAATTGTTTTCGGAACTTATTTTTGAAGACCCCAGGGAAGTATTTTTCTGATAAGCATATTTCCTTTCTGATAGATTTAAAATTTGAAATTGGTGCATGAGAGGGCTTTAAAAGTTTTATCCCTATACAACACCAAAAGTCAAATGTGATAGAAACTCTATAGAAAATATTTACAAAAAAATTCTCCAGCAATTAAGTTACATTTATGGAGAAGACAGTTTAAAACCACATCAAAAAGGACTTGGACTCTGAGAAACAAAATGAGGGTTTTGGAGGCGGGAGTGGGTAGGGTGAGCCTGGTGGTGGGTGTTATGGGTGTTATGGAGGCCACATATTGCATGGAGCACTGGGTGTGGTGCATAAACAACGAATTTTGGAACACTGAAAAAAAATTGAATTAAATTAAAAAAAAAAAGACTTGGACAACTCTGGCTACTGCTCTAAGCTGGTATTTATTTTATAAACATGAAAGGCTTGCTGTTAACACACACCAAAACAAAATAACACCCTGATTGGAAAAATGTACTCTCTGCACTGAATATCTTCCAGTTTGATCATCTCACTGGTGTGACCATGCATGTAGATGGGGTATTACTACCTCTGATTTGAACTGGTATTTTTCTTGGGGAAGAATTATAAAATCAGGTAGCTACAGGAATGCCTCTGTAAACTTTTTTATAAGGCCATTGTATTTTCACATAACTTTTATAATTTGGTCAACTTTTATATAAGCAGTTTGAGAAATATCAACAAGAAAAAGGAGAAATCAATCATAGTATGAAAAATACGTTTCATAAATATCTAAATCTATTTATTTGAAAATGGAAAGACTATGAGAACCTAATATAACTATGAAAGATTCACTATTTTTACATGAAAAATGGTGACTCCCTTAAAAGCCATTAATAACAACCTCTAATATGTACGGCAACTTTACATGTGGGTTTTTTATTGATTGTTGGGAGAAAGGAAGCATTAATTTGCTTCCTGTTCTTTAAGAAACTAAAAATATTATTGTTTGCAATGGAAAATTTAACAAAAATTAACCTAAAAATTTACAACTGCAGAAGATAGTAGGGATTTCCATACCATTATAACTAAAATCAAGGAACAAGGGAAAGTTGCAGAAGAAAATCTCAAAATTTTCCCCATCTTTAGGAATGATGGTTAGGTTTTCTGGGGCAAGACCTGCATTTTACATTTTAATTGTAGGGTATACTTTTCTTACCATTCTCCTTTATGCCTATTAATACTACTTCTACAACTAATCATAATCATAATATAGAGCATATGTATGCATGTGTACTTAAATCAATGCAGAACTTACATAAAATAAAGTTAGTATAGGTGTACCTGGGTGGCTCAGTTGGTTAAGTGTCCAATTCTTGATTTCAGCTCAGATCATAAGCTGCACAGCTTTAATGCAGGGTGGGGATGGAGCCCCGAGTCAGGCTCCGTGCTCAGCATGGAGTCTGCTTGAGATGCTCTCTCTGCCTCTGCTTCTGTCCCTCCTTACCACTTGCTTGCTCTCTCTTTCTCCCTGTCTCTCTCTCTCGAATAAATAAATAAATAAATCTTTTAAAAAGTAAAGTTGGGGGCACTTGGGTGGCTCAGTCAGTTAAGCATCTACCTTCTTGCCCAGGTCATGATCCCCGGGTCCTGGGACCGAGCTCTCCATTGGGCTCCCTGCTCAGTGGGGAGTCTGCTTCTCACTCTCCCCTCTCTCTTCTTCTCTCTCTCTGTCAAATAAATAAAATCTTAAAAATAAATAGATAAAAAATAAATATATAAGGTTAGTATAAGAACTGGTCTTACCTTCAAATGTCTTAAGGTACGGTCTTTTGTTATCTGAGCTGTGGTCCTCATATTTCAACAAATCATAAGGCTTACCTTCACATGACTAAAAATAATGAGCAGCAATAGATATTGAACTTTATATAACATCTATTAATATAAACCAAGATCATGAATGAAAGCAATAACTATAGCAGTGTCACTAATGAGGAAATATTTTTAAATGTTATGGATTTAATAGCACACAGACCTTGGCTGACACAATTTAAAATGACAGATAAAATTTAAAGACTAATATTTTACTTTTATGATCAATAAATTATCAGTAGTCATGTCATATGGAGTCTAGCCATTAATATAATTTTAAAAATTTGGTATTAATGCAACATAGTTAACTCTTTATACCTAAACCTATTCTTTGATTTGAAATATTCACCATACATTAATAGAATATGTGAATGTATGATTGCATTTTTGTTTCAAAAATGCTTATCAGTATGTAAACATCAATTTGTTTCATTACAACTCATTATGTACAAATATAAATGAGTATAGATGTATATCCCTGCATATTCTCTCTACAGAGAAATGATAATAATAAACATTTGTCAAATGATTATTACACTGATTTAATTTATACTATTACATATATTCTTACCCCAAATACTTTGAGGTAGATTCTATTATTATTGTTGTTATTGTTATTGCAGTTACCATTTTTATGACTAATATTATTATTTTGTGGAAGATAAAACTGGAACTTGGAGATGTAAAGTAACTTGCCAAAGATTACATTGCTAGTAGTCAATTACATTCCAGGCAGGGGTACCTGGGTGGCTCAGTGGGTTAAGGCCTCTGCCTTTGGCTCGGGTCATGATCCCGGGGTCCTGGGATTGAGCCCCACATCGGGCTCTCTGCTCAGTGGGAAGCCTGCTTCACCCCCCTCTCTCTCTGCTTACTTATGATCTCTGTCTGTCAAATAAATATATAAAATCTTAAAAAAAAATTCCAGGCAGACATTCCTTACCATTAAGTACTCTGTCTTCCCTTTGTCTTTAACTATCTGTACTACTTCCTCTCTGAAATTATATTTATAAGCTCCATGATTGGGCTCTGGAATACAAGAATGCTAAATATAAAGTCAAAACCCCCCAAAACCTTTATTTAAAATTCCTAATATTATTCAGTCTCTGGAGGTAGAGAGTAAAAGTGCTTCACTTAGGGAAAATCCCAAAATAAACCCTATAGTTATTAATGTAAAGCATATTTAGGGGTAAAAATTATAAAATCACCATTAATCTGAATGTAAATGTCAATACTGTGATTTGAAAAAGTAAATGGCCCCAAGTAACTACTGAGCTACAACTCTATCTCTAAATATAGTTGAGGTGCCCTCTACTTAAGGCATTGGGGTTAAGAGGAGTACAAGAGGTTTAAAGAAAAAAAATCCCATTTGCAAAGTGTTGCTCATTCTTACATGGCTTGTATGTATGTGAAAGAACAAGTTTTCATTTAAGGCAAATAGAAAAAAGGAGTACATTGTGGGAATGAGAAGCATACTGTACAATGAAGGCCAATACTTCATGTTTCATAGGTGAAAAAACACCAATTTCATAAAGAGTTTGTATACATGAAATAATCCTTGCTCAGACCTATAGTCATTCAGGAGGGGTACACTCAGGAATCCTGTATTCCTGAGGACACAGGAATGCTGTGTATGTAATGAAAGATTGTGATTTTTATAATGCTCCTATGGTTTTTGGAAGTGCTTCAAAACATACCACTGAACCCAGCTTCTTGGACTGTTACTACAAACAGGGCCCCTGGTGTCTCTCTGTATGTCCATATTCTTCAGTGCACTGACAGGGATGCACCAAATCATCTCTAAGTTTCTTTCAGTCCTAATATTCTACAATTCTAGCTACTTTGTTCTCTGTCAACTAAGCTGTGACTAACCACCTGCCATGACCCCTCATTCTGCCCTCACTCCCCATTCAAACTCTGTCCACCACTTCTAAATTAACCTCAGGTTTCTCTGATTTTTTATAAATGGTTGTTTATACTAGGATTTCACCATGGCTGTTATATTGCTTACATTGTTTTACATATTTCCTGGTACATCGTATTTATTATATTAAAGTAACTTGATTCTTTCTAGTTGAGATGCCTGGGGGATGGAGTCTTATGTGCATCTCATCTAGCAAACAGTGAAGAATTCTTGGGAGCTCTGCACAGTAGACAGATACTAATAATGAGACAGACAAACAAGAAAAGATGCATTTTCCAGAATCAAATAAGATGTCAGTATGCAAAATAGGAAAATAGAATCAACAGAATGAGATTAACAACAACAGAACCTATCAACAGCGATAATGAAAGCAGACTCTTACTAAAATGCCAAAATTGTCTCATCTTCAGAACTTTTTTTTTAAAAGATTTATTTATTCAGGAGAGAGAAAAAGAGAGAGAACACACGAGAGAGAGCAGGGGAGGAAGGGCAGTGGGAGAGAGGAGAGAGAATCCAAGTAGACTCCATGTTGAGTCTGGAATCTGGCTTGGGGCTCTATCGTATGACCCTGGGATCACGTCCTGAGCTGAAACCGAGAGCTGAGTGCTTAATCCACCTGAGCTAAAACAAAGAGTTGGGGCACTTAACCGACTATGCCACCCACATGTCCCCTGTCTTTAGAATCTTTGGCAGCTCTGCCTATTGGAAAACAAAAGCGTGTAATAATGTATGATACATACTAACATAATATAATATAATACAGTATAATATAATATAGATTATATAAATACAAATACATATATGTACACATATGGAGTCTATTCTGGCTAATAAAAATAGATACACACTGATTTTTTAAAACACTATAAAAATTATGCAGAGAAGGCCTTTGGAATATGTTTCTAGAGCTATTGGTCAATAGGTTTTTGAAAAATTTCTGAGTAATGACTTAAGAGGCAAACATAGCCACAATAAAAGGGGAAAAAAACCCCAAGTATCTGATATAATAGCATTATGGCCTATAAGCCCTCAATTATCTCAATCAATTCAGAAAATCAAGCCAAGTAAAACTGATGTGCTGACAGAAACAGCAAACACGTTTTCAGGTAATGAATAATCTTGTATCACAATAGAATGTCAGCTGAGGTTAGAAACAGGAGTTGTTTTGTTGTTGTTGTTGTTGTTGTTGTTGTTTTTTCCTGGATTTATCAACATCTTATATGGGTTTCACATGACTTTACCTCTTCAATAAATCACTACTAATTTTTAGACATTTGCTGGTCCTGGATATTATTGGAACTTGGATTAACTTCTAGAGTCTCTTATCCAGCTGAGTGGGACAACTTCTACTTCCATGAACTTCTAATTAATACTCAAAGAAAAGTCTAGAAATGGAGGACATCTTTAATCCAGTCAAGTCATATATAAGGAACCCCTGGAGACTGACACCTCCTTTGGATGCTACATTAAGAACACTTTCCAAAAAGTATGTTCTGAACTCTCTTTGGAAAACTTCCAAGAATCTCATCGTATTTAAGAATAATCCATTCACCAAGGTACTGGATTGTTTCCAAAAAACTATCCCACACGCACTGGATCTTGTCCTGGTTCCACCTCTCCTTCCCTAATGGCTATTTCTCCCTAGCCTTCCCCTTTCCCTTCTCTGCCTTTTCAAGTGCATAGCATACTACAAATCTTTTCATATTAAATATTAAAAAAACAAACCTTAAAGTGTGAGTTTCCACAGGCTATTGTTGTGTTTCCCTTCTGTTCTTCTCTAACAACCTTTATAAAAGATTTTACCAGATACACTCTATTTGCTTTCTACCTCCTAGTACTTCATAGTTTCTTTCTTTTTTATTTTTTTTTAGTGCCATGGTGCATATAGAAAATGATATGTAGCTAAAGCTGTTAATGGCTATAGGGACTGTCTCAGAGGCTCCAGCTTCCCCAGCCCCTCCTGGCTGTCCCAAAGTGCTGAGAGAGTCGATAACATTATACCATACCCTGCCAGGGCTCCCCACTATGTTGAGGTACGATTGAGGGCCACTGCTCAATTCAACTCATACCAATCTGTGTTCCACCTACAAGGCAAACCTGACATATTTCTTCAGCTGTGCTCACATAAGATTTCTTTGCTATCCGACATATGGTTTGCTGGCCTTATTTTGCAGAAAATAAGCATTTACTGTTGGCCCCTGTTTCCGAAAGATCTTATGTCCCTTTACTTTCGTAATCCCATTCTGCTCTTCCCTTCCTACTTGCAGTGGACACATTTTATGTGCCACCTTATATCCTCTCAGCTCTCTTTCACTATAGCAGTGGCTGTAGTGATCAGTGGCAGCCTCATGCCATGCGATCTAGGAGTCTTAGGATACTAAGGACCTTACAATGAAAAAAAAAATTCACATGCCTCTTTGGTGAACCCTATTAAGAAGGCTAGCTCTAGTACAGATGACTGGGTTCTGAGCAGGGCATGGTCTCTGTTGCAGAGAACTACTCATGGGTTAAAAAAAAGCAGTTCTCGGCATGACACCGGGATCCATAGAGACTGAGTGCCTCACTGTGGGAAACTAAGTGACTATGAGGTCAGAGACACTATTGCTTGTTGAGGATTAGCAGATCCACCCATTCATAAGTTTGGGCTACTGCAGTAGCAATCCTTTATACGATGGGTGAGGTACATGGAAATGGGCCTAAGCAGGTGTGGAGGAAACATGCAAGTTATGGGAGCATGGAACCCAGATTCCTGTGGCAGCAATAGCAGTTGCAATGATGCTGTCATTGATGCTTCTCTTTCAAAGTGTTCCTATTGGCTTCATGGTGGGGTCCCAATGACCAATTCACAGATAGGTCATTCCTGGTATCTCAAGCCTGTCACCACATTGTAACCCAACTCAGAGGTGACCCTCAAGGACAGTGGTAAAGGGCAATCCTTCCAGTGGATAAAACTGTAAGCTGTGAAGTTGGTCATTTATTCATCTTGTTTAGAGGCTGATGTGGACTGAGGTACAGATATACAAAGTCTCCTGTGTGGGGGTGAATGACTGAGCTGGTTGATCCAGAGATGGGAGGGAACAATATTGGAAGGATGGAAACAAAGAAGCTTGGGGGAAAAGACATGTGGATGGACAACTGGGAAGGGCCTCAAAGTGTGGCAATTTTTGTATTTGGTGTTAATGTCTATCAGAGACTATCCTCCACAGGGGACCATTAAAAAACCATGTACAGAGTTGTGAAGATGGCGGAGAAGTAGCAGGCTGAGACGACATCAGGTAGCAGGAGATCAGCTAGATAGCTTATCTAACCATTGTGAACACCTATAAATCCAACGGGAAATCGAAGAGAAGAAGAGCAACAATCCCAGAAACAGAAAATCGATCACTTTCTGAAAGGTAGGACCTGCGGAGAAGTGAATCCAAAGCGACGGGAAGATAGACCCCGGGGGGAGGGGCCGGCACCCGGCAAGCGGCGGAGCGACGGAGCAAAAAACCGGGACTTTTAAAAGTCGGCTCCACTGGGAGACATCGCTCCAGAGGCTAAACTGGGGGGAAACCCAGGCGGGGTCAGCATAACCCCAGGACCCGCGGGGTCACAGAAGGACTGGGGGTGTCTGAGTGCCGCAGAGCTCGCAGGTATTAGAGCGAGGAAGCCGGCTATAGCGACAAAGCCGAGGAGTGAGCTCTAAGCCCGGGGTTACCTTGTGCCGGTCGCAGGCTGGGTGGGCTCGGAGCGCGGCCGCAGGCCGCGGAGACAAAAGCGACCCGGCGCTTTTCTCCAGCTCCAACAATTGACTGCTTTCCTGGAGGCGCGACCGCAAGCCAGGGAGGCGGGGCTATTGGGTGCTTTGCTCTGAGAGCCCACTGAGGAGCGGAACCCCAAGCTCTCGGCTCCTCCGGGCCGAGAGATTGGGAGGCCGCCATCTTCATTCCCGTCCTCCGGAACTCTACGGAAAGCGTCCTTGGGAACTCTACGGAAAGCGCTCAGGGAACAAAAGCTCCCGAAAGCAAACCTGGGCGGATTCCTTAGCCCGGCCCCTGGCAAGGGCGGTGCAATTCCGCCTGCGGCAAGGACACTTGAGAATCACTACAACAGGCCCCTCCCCCAGAAGATCAACAAGAAACCATCCAAAACCAACTTCAGTCACCAAGAACAGCGGAATTCCACAGCAGGAGAAAGCAAATCCTACCTGGACAAAATGACAAGGCGGAAAAACTCACCTCAAAAAAAAGAACAAGAGGCCGTACCGAAGGCTGGAGACCTAATCAATACAGACATAGGTAGCATGACAGATCTAGAGTTCAGAATGACAATTCTCAAGGTTCTAGCCGGGCTCGAAAAAGGCATAGAAGATATTAGAGAAACCCTCTCCGGAGAGATAAAAGCCCTTTCTGGAGAAATAAAAGAACTAAAATCTAACCAAGTTGAAATCAAAAAAGCTATTCATGAGGTGCAATCAAAAATGGAAGCTCTCACTGCCAGGATAAATGAGGCAGAAGAAAGAATTAGTGACATAGAAGACCAAATGACAGAGAATAAAGAAGCTGAGCAAAAGAGAGACAAACAACTACTGGAACACGAGGAGAGGATTCGAGAGATAAGTGACACCATAAGACGACACAACATTAGAATAATTGGGATTCCAGAAGAAGAAGAAAGAGAGAGGGGAGCAGAAGGTATATTGGAGACAATTATTGGAGAGAATTTCCCTAATATGGCAAAGGGAACAAACATCAAAATCCAGGAGATGCTAAGAACGCCCCTCAAAATCAATAAAAATAGGTCCACACCTCGTCACCTGATAGTAAAATTTACAAGTCTTAGCGACAAAGAGAAAATCCTGAAAGCAGCCCGGGAAAAGAAGTCTGTAACATACAAGGGTAAAAACATTAGATTGGCAGCGGACCTATCCACAGAGACCTGGCAGGCCAGAAAGAACTGGCATGATATATTCAGAGCACTAAACGAGAAAAACATGCAGCCAAGAATACTATATCCGGCTAGGCTATCATTGAAAATAGAAGGAGAGATAAAGAGCTTCCAGGACAAACAAAAGCTGAAAGAATTTGCAAACACCAAACCAGCTCTACAGGAAATATTGAAAGGGGTCCTCTAAGCAAAGAGAGACCCTAAAAGTAGTAGATCAGAAAGAAACAGAAACAATATACAGTAACAATCATCTTACAGGCAATACAATGGCACTCAATTCATATCTCTCAATAGTTACCCTGAATGTTAATGGGCTAAATGCCCCAATCAAAAGACACAGGGTATCAGAATGGATAAAAAAACAAAACCCATCCATATGCTGCCTACAAGAAACTCATTTTAGACCCGAAGACACCTCCAGATTTAAAGTGAGGGGGTGGAAAACAATGTACCATGCTAATGGACATCAGAAGAAAGCTGGGGTGGCAATCCTTATATCAGATCAATTAGATTTTAAGCCAAAGACTATAATAAGAGATGAGGAAGGACACTATATCATACTCAAAGGGTCTGTCCAACAAGAAGATCTAACAATCTTAAATATCTATGCCCCTAACATGGGAGCAGCCAACTATATAAACCAATTAATAACAAAATCAAAGAAATACATCGACAGTAATACAATAATAGCAGGGGACTTTAACACTCCCCTCACTGAAATGGACAGATCATCTAAGCAAAAGATCAACAAGGAAATAAAGGCCTTAAATGACACACTGGACCAAATGGACATCACAGATATATTCAGAACATTCCATCCCAAAGCAACAGAATATACATTCTTCTCTAGTGCACATGGAACATTCTCCAGAATAGACCACATCCTGGGTCATAAATCAGGTCTCAATCAGTACCAAAAGATCGAGATCATTCCCTGCATATTTTCAGACCACAATGCTCTGAAGCTCGAACTCAATCACAAGAGGAAATTTGGAAAGAACGCAAATACATGGAGACTAAACAGCATCCTTCTAAAAAATGAATGGGTCAACCAGGAAATTAAAGAAGAATTGAAAAAATTCATGGAAACAAATGATAATGAAAACACAACAGTTCAAAATCTGTGGGACACAACAAAGGCAGTCCTGAGAGGAAAATATATAGCAGTGCAAGCCTTTCTCAAGAAACAAGAAAGGTCTCAAATACACAACCTAACCCTACACCTAAAGGAGCTGGAGAGAGAACAACAAAGAAAGCCCAAACCCAGCAGGAGAAGAGAAATCATAAAGATCAGAGCAGAAATCAATGAAATAGAAACTAAAAAAACAATAGAACAAATCAACAAAACTAGGAGCTGGTTCTTTGAAAGAATTAATAAGATTGATAAGCCCCTGGCCAGACTTATCAAAAAGAAAAGAGAAAGGACGCAAATAAATAAAATCATGAATGAAAGAGGAGAGATCACAACCAACACCAAAGAAATACAAACAATTATAAGAACATACTACGAGCAACTCTATGGCAACAAATTTGACAACCTGGAAGAAATGGATACATTTCTAGAGATGTATAAACTACCACAACTGAACCAGGAAGAAATAGATAACCTGAACAGACCCATAACCAGTAAGGAGATTGAAACAGTCATCAAAAATCTCCAAACAAACAAAAGTCCAGGACCAGACGGCTTCCCAGGGGAATTCTACCAAACATTTAAAGAAGAATTAATTCCTATTCTCCTGAAACTGTTCCAAAAAATAGAAATGGAAGGAAAACTTCCAAACTCATTCTATGAGGCCAGCATCACCTTGATCCCAAAACCAGACAAGGATCCCACCAAAAAAGAGAATTACAGACCAATATCCTTGATGAACACAGATGCGAAAATTCTCACCAAAATACTGGCCAATAGGATCCAACAGTCCATTAAAAGGATTATTCACCACGACCAAGTGGGATTTATTCCAGGGCTGCAAGGTTGGTTCAACATCCGCAAATCCATCAATGTGATACAATACATTAATAAAAGAAAGAGTAAGAACCATATGATACTCTCAATAGATGCTGAAAAAGCGTTTGACAAAGTGCAGCATCCCTTCCTGATTAAAACTCTTCAAAGTGTAGGGATAGAAGGCACATACCTCAACATTATCAAAGCCATCTATGAAAAACCCACCGCAAATATCATTCTCAATGGAGAAAAACTGAAAGCTTTTCCGTTAAGGTCAGGAACACGGCAGGGATGTCCGTTATCACCACTGCTGTTCAATATAGTACTAGAAGTCCTAGCCTCAGCAATCAGACAACAAAAAGAAATTAAAGGCATCCAAATCGGCAAAGAAGAAGTCAAACTATCACTCTTTGCAGATGATATGATACTATATGTGGAAAACCCAAAAGGCTCCACTCCAAAACTGCTAGAACTTATACAGGAATTCAGTAAAGTGTCAGGATATAAAGTCAATGCACAGAAATCAGTCGCATTTCTTTACACTAACAATAAGACAGAAGAAAGAGAAATTGAGGAGTCAGTCCCATTTACCATCGTACCCAAAACCATAAGATACCTAGGAATAAATCTAACCAAAGAGGCAAAGAATCTATACTCAGAAAACTATAAAGTACTCATGAAAGAAATTGAGGAAGACACAAAGAAATGGAAAAATATTCCATGCTCATGGATTGGAAGAACAAATATTGTGAAAATGTCTATTTTACCTAAAGCAATCTACACATTTAATGCAATCCCTATCAAAATCCCATCTATTTTTTTTAAAGAAATAGAACAAATAATCCTAAAATTTATATGGAACCAGAAAAGACCTCGAATAGCCAAAGGAATATTGAAAAAGAAAGCCAAAGTCGGTGGTATCACAATTCCAGACTTCAAGCTCTATTACAAAGCTGTCATCATCAAGACAGTATGGTACTGGCACAAAAACAGACATATAGACCAATGGAACAGAATAGAGAGCCCAGAAATAGACCCTCAACTCTATGGTCAACTAATCTTCGACAAAGCAGGAAAGAATATCCAATGGAAAAAAGACAGTCTCTTCAACAAATGGTGCTGGGAAAATTGGACAGCCACATGCAGAAAAATGAAATTGGACTATTTCCTTACACCACACACGAAAATAGACTCAAAGTGGATGAAGGACCTCAATGTGCGAAAGGAATCTATCAAAATCCTTGAGGAGAATGCAGGCAGCAACCTCTTTGACCTCCACCGCAGCAACTTCTTCCTAGGAACATCGCCAAAGGCGACAGAAGCAAGGGCAAAAATGAACTATTGGGATTTCATCAAGATCAAAAGCTTTTGCACAGCAAAGGAAACAGTTAACAAAACCAAAAGACAACTGACAGAATGGGAGAAGATATTTGCAAACGACATATCAGATAAAGGGCTCGTATCCAGAATCTATAAAGAGCTTATCAAACTCAATACCCAAAGAACAAATAATCCAGTCAAGAAATGGGCAGAGGACATGAACAGACATTTCTGCAAGGAAGACATCCAGATGGCCAACAGACACATGAAAAAATGCTCCACATCACTCGGCATCAGGGAAATACAAATCAAAACCACAATGAGATACCACCTCACACCAGTCAGAATGGCTAAAATTAACAAGTCAAGAAATGACAGATGCTGGCGAGGATGCGGAGAGAGGGGAACCCTCCTACACTGTTGGTGGGAATGCAAGCTGGTGCAACCACTCTGGAAAACAGTGTGGAGGTTCCTCAAAAAACTGAAAATAGAGCTACCCTACGACCCAGCAATTGCACTCCTGGGTATATATCCTAAAGATACAAACGTGGTGCTCCGAAGGGGCACGTGCACCCGAATGTTTATAGCAGCAATGTCCACAATAGCCAAACTGTGGAAAGCGCCTAGATGTCCATCAACAGATGAATGGATAAAGAAGATGTGGTATATATACACAATGGAATACTATGCAGCCATCAAAAGACATGAAATCTTGCCATTTGCGACGACGTGGATGGAACTAGAGGGTATCATGCTTAGCGAAATAAGTCAATCGGAGAAATATAACTATCATATGATCTCTTTGATATGAGGAAGTGGAGATGCAAGGTGGGGGGGTTTGGGGGGAGGTAGGAAAAGAAAAAATGAAAAGATGGGATTGGGAGGGAGACAAACCATAAAAGACTCAATCTCAAGAAACAGACTGAGGGTTGCGGGGGGGAAGGGGGATGGGAGAGGGTGGTGGGGAAATGGACATTGGGGAGGGTATGTGCTATGATGAGTGCTGTGAAATGTGTAAACCAGACGATTCACAGACCTGTACCCCTGGGGATAAAAATACATTATATGTTTATTAAAATTAAAAAAAAAATGTTAAAAAAAAAAAAAAAAAAAAAAAAAAAAAAACCATGTACATGGGTAGATTTGACCTGGGAATGTTAGCCTCCTTCTCTCTGCGACCCAGTCCTTGTGCAGTGCACCCATAAGCAGTGTGGCCATGTGTGCTGGTTATGGAACTATGGCCTCTCAGCTCCAAATTTACCCTTTTTGTCTACTTCGTGAAAACAAATCTGGGCCTTTTAAATACCTGTCCTTTGCCAGATGGTAAACTGTTGAGTCTTGTTACTTTAGAGGGTGGGAGAGACCTGGCATGTGTTCTTCTTGGCTGCAGTGTACTTGTTTGCCAGACTCCTTCAGTTTGCTGGCTTCTCCAGCTTTTGCCCCTGTATTTTAAAGCTGGCAGCAGTACCCAGTGGCCTATAGCTTCCATTTATTTTGTAGCCCAGTGCCTGTGGGGTACACTTCTCCATGAACAACTTTCCTCCAACACATTACAGAACAGGTTTCCAGCAAGTTCTGCCGGCTTGACATCACAGTGACTTTACTGCCAATCAGTAAACCAAAGGTGTGTTCTCATCAGTAAGGTCTTGATTTTAGCCCTGGGGTTTGGGGTCTTTTTCTTTGGGTGCTCTACCTCAGTCCTAGGGGTCTTAGCAATTCCTTATATCTGCTATCCCTGTATTTTTAATATTTCTCTTTATTTGTTGTTAGCCTATCCCACATTATTCAAATACTCCCTCACAGATAATAATTCTCTTTTTTTTTCAGCTATACTTGGGTAAAATTGACAAATAAAAATTATATATATAATTAAAGTGTTCCCAGTCAAAATTGCTAAAATCAACCAGTCAGGAAACAACAGGTGTTGGTGAGGATGCAGAGGAAGGGGAACCCTCTTACATTGTTGGTGGGAATGCAAGCTGGTGCAGCCACTCTGGAAAACAGCATGGAGGTTCCTCAAAAAGTTGAAAATAGAGCTACCCCACAACCCAGCAATTGCACTACTGGGTATTTACCCTAAAGATACAAATGTAGTGATCCAAAGGGGCATGTGAACTCAAATAGCCAAATGTCCACAATAGCCAAACTATGGAAAGAGCCTAGATGTCCATCAACAGATGAATGGATAAAGAAGATGTGGTGTATGTGTACACACACACACACACACACACACACACACACACACACACAATGGAATACAATGCAGCTATCAAAAAAAGAAATCTTGCCATTTGCGACAATGGGGATAGAACTAGAGGGTATTATGCTAAGTGAAATAAGTCAATCAGAGCAAGACAATTATCGTATGATCTCAGTGATATGAGGAATTTAGGAAACAAGACAGAGGATCATAGGGGAAAGGAGGGAAAAATGAAACAACATGAACCAGAGTGGGAGATAAACCATAACAGACTCTTAATCTCAGGAAACAAACTGAGGGCTGCTGGAGGGGAGGGTGGTGGGAGGGATGAGGTGGCTGGATGATGGACATTGGGGAGGGTATGGTGAGAAAAAAAATAAAGTGTGCAACTTGATGTTTTGATATATATATACATTCTAAAATGAACACCACAATCAAGCTATAGCTAACTTCATATTAAACTTCCCCTGTTCAAATTATGGTATAATTTATCTTTCCCAGTTGGACCCAGACTAATAAACCATGGCTGCAGGAAAGACAGCTAAGCTTTCTGGTCTCCCTCTCACTAAGCATGACCTTGCTACTGGCATTGCTGAATGCCTTTCTTTCAGCAGCAACAGAAACCAATACAAAGACTTTGTTCAGGCTCCTTCCTTGAGAACTCCAGCCAGCCACTCGGTGGCAAGCTGATTGCTGTCAGACCCGGAGGAGTACACCTAGGTTTCTGCCCAGTGATAACTGTAAACGAGCAACTGCAACACTCACAATGCAACAAGAACAGGCAACTGTGAGCTCCATCTCCTCATGAATGAAGTCATCACATTGGGCAAGTGAACAAGCTACACCCACTGAAGTGCTGACTGAGGATGAGAGAAATTGTGAATGGGTGGTAGAAGAAAAAGATGACAGATACTAATAGGGGCATTAATAGCTGGGACTGTAGCTTGTTCCACTTACCCTTGTATATTGTTTTGTTTTATTTTGTTTTAAAGATTGCAAACAGCTACTAAATCAAAGTATGTGTTGTGTTTAATGTGGCACATGAGTAGATATGAATGGTATTAAGGAAAAGACCCACGGAACTGGAGGAAATAATGCTGAGTGAAATAAGTCAAGCAGAGAAAGACAATTATCACATGGTTTCACTTATTTGTGGAACATAAGGAATAGCATGGAGGACATTAGGAGGAGGAAGGGACAAATGGGGGGGGGGATCGGAGGGAGACGAACCATGAGAGACTATGGACTCCAGGAATCAAACTGAGGGTTTCAGAGCGGGTGGAGGGATGGGTGAGCCCGGTGATGGGCATTAAGGAGGGTACATATTGCATGGAACACTGGGTGTTATACACAAACAATGAATCATGGAACACTACGTTAAAGACTAATGATGTATGGTGACCAACAGAACATAACAAAAAATGTAAATAAATAAATAAGAAATAATACAAAAAAAAAAAAAAGGAATAGACCTATCATGCCCCACTTCTTCTCCTCCTGGTCTTCCTGTTTACTCTAGGTATTGCTATGGCGCCCAGCTGCACACACAGGTAACATGGAAACATCTCGCCTCATATATGTCTCTATTTCTATCCCAGGACTTCCCTCCTACCACCTCATGAGACACCTATGTGAACCCTTTCAGTCATTCTGAAACAGGCATAAACCTGGAAGTATAAGAGATCTAAAACCCACGGGGTTTTGACCACGGGGAGCAAAACCAAAGAATAAATGCTTCCTCTATCTGTCCCTTGGGGTGGACAATTTTGGGGTGCATTATACTGGCTCCTCAGAGGTACCCAGCAGCACTAAACTCCTGTTGCCCATAGTGGTGATGAGCTCAATTAGACACATCAGATTGACTCCCTCCTTCTTTTACTCTTCCACGTCCCCACTCCCATTCTCTGGAAAACCTACCAAGATAAACTACCTGCACCAAAGCACTGTCTGAGGTTCTAGTTTTGGGTAAATCAGGGCTAAGACAGATTGCTCTTGTGTTTTACTTTCAGCTTCCTAAATGTGTTCTTCTGTTGGCTATTCCTCAAGTGTCGACATTCCACAAGTTGGAACCTTGGCCTACTTCTTCATCTCATAATTTAATTACTGAAAACTCTCGATCTGGTATTCCCATCCCTTTCACTCTTCTGACCCATACCAGCACATCCATGTTTTATTAGACGTTTCCAACTTAAATGTTCTCATATAGGTTAAACGTAGTATTGAAAGGAGAATTGAGCTCGATTTGCCAGCCCTCTCTCCCAACAGTTTCTCCTTTGGTGTTTCCTGTTTGGTGAATGGCATCCATGCTCTGGGTTGTACAAGTTAGAAACCTGTCAATTAATCTTTTTTTTTTTTCCATTTTATTTTATTTCTACTCAGTGTTCTAGCATTCATTGTTTATGCACCTCACCCAGTGCTCCATGCAATACGTGCCCTCCTTAATACCCACCACCAGGCTCACCCAACCTCCCACTCCCCTCCCCTCCAAAACCCTCAGATTGTTTTTCAGAGCCCACAGTCTCTCATAGTTTGTCTCCCCCTCTACTTTCCCCCAACTCACTTCTCCTCTCCATCTCCCAATGTCCTCCGTGTTATTCCTTATGCTCCACAAGTAAGTGAAACCATATGATACTTAACTCTCTCTGTTTGACTTATTTCACTCAGCATAATCTCTGTCAATGAATCTTGATACCCCTCTTTCTCCACTTGTTCCCAAGGCAAACAGTGAGCAATACATGCTGATTTCTACCTTCTTTTGCCCTCAGTTTTCTAGCTCCACTTGCCATTGCTATAGCCCCTCATTTACTACCAACTCTCCTTGTCTCTCAATTTCTGTACTAATCATTACGAAGGGAAGTCTCAAGAAGAAACTGAGTGAGTGGATGAGGCAGAAAATATGAGATAACTAGTTGCCTGTGAGCTGCTTACCTATGTCAGTGAACAATGCTGAACTAGCTTAGTACATAATTCATACTAAATACTCAACAGACAATTGTGGAGGAACTAAATATATGCCTGACTCTTGGAGCAGATGTTGTAGACAGTAAGAGACTACAATTTAAATGAGAAAAAAGGATCTTAATAGAATACTCTAGGTTAGTGTTTTATTGTCTTGAAAACATGTCTGAGAATTAATCTGAAAATATTTTTAAAACTTCTTTTTTTTAAAAGACTTTACCAGTAACACAATGTTAAGAATATTTTTATTCTAAATGTTGGTGAATTGGATCTGGGGAAACTTTCATTCCCAGGAGACTATTAGAAGGCAATTGGCTAATGTTTATACTGGCAAGTCATGTATCTCTCATAGACCCCAAACCTCCAGAGATTTCTGTAGTTGGCAGGAACGAACATAATGTTTGGCACACTTCTCCCCCGCCAAGGATATAGGTAGCTATAGAATAGAGGGAAGATACAGAATGAGGGAAGGAGTGAAGTGTGAATAACTAGTTCTAAAGCACAACCTGGAAATGTCTCTTGTCATCCTTCCCAATTTCTGCATCTGTTTATTTATTTTTTATTTCCAACATATTTTTGCATGCCTCCTTTAGAATTTTTGGGAACAAGGTAGGAAAAGGGCTACTTTTCTTCTTTTTTTTTTTAAAGAAATGAAATTAATTAGAAAATTATATATCATGTAAGAAATGATAGGCAATTCATGGTCATGAGTCTAGCAGAAATAATTTTGTGCTAAGAAAAACTTGAGCTCACATGTCATTAATGAAGTTAGTAAAACAAGGATTGTAGCTACAGAGATGTTGAGTTATTCTCAAGTAAACCTGGCTCTAGCTGAAATGACCTATTTTCCAAGTGTGAACATACCTATGTTTATTATTTTACAGGTCAATCTCTTTTGTTAGAAGTGGTAGTTGGCATCTTTATTGACATAAATAAAGACACATTCTAAAATATTACCAAAGAACAGTGATTTGAAGCTTGTTTTTTTTTTTTTTTAAAGAATGATCTGATTCAAAATAATCCAGCACAATTGTTACAAGAAGTATTGATGGTATTTTTTTCTACCATCATAATTCAAAATTAAACTCCTTCATGAAAATATATTATTTTCCTAAAACTTCCTGGATCAACTGGAATATATTTATTGGGCTTAACATATTAAACTCTTTATTTTTGCTCTGGACTAAAGCCAAACAACAATAATTGCTTCTATGCATTGCCTAGAAGCAGGTGACTCTGCCATCTGGATATGTGTCCTCCACTTCACTGAGCAGGGCTCTGATAAAATGCTATATTCCTGGCCTCCAGGCAAAGCATAGTATGGGGAGTAAGCAGCCCTATAGATCCTGGTAATAACTTTTCTTTCCCTTTGGGATTTACAGTCTGCTTCTATTTTGTGAAGATTTTAAAGAAAAGACCCAGGATATGGGAATTGAAATGTGGCTATTGTCCCAGATATTCAAGTTTTGTTTGCCACTGAATATGCCAGGATACTAGAGATTCTTTATTTTTTTGGTTGTGATCCAGAGAATGTTCATAGTTATAGTTTCATAAAAGATTGCTGGGAAGCCTGCTGAATCTACCAGTGCACATCATGAGTGGGAAAGCTGCATTGCCCATCTGGGGGTTCCTTTTTTGATCAAGTCTAACTATGTAGTTCCAGCAAATAAAATAGAGTAGGAGGTTGCCCTGAAACAAGCTATCCATCTTTCTCTTTCCGTGTTTGGCTTAATGGTCCATTTCCTAAAAATTCCTTCACTTTCTCTCTTCAGATCAAAAAATATTACAATCTTGTTCTTGTCTCTCTCTGTGACATATATGCTTTTCCCCTTATGTGTTATTTCTTAATCCAACTGGTCGGAATCACCCAAAATTCACTAGGAGGGCAGTCAGTGGTTGCATTGTAGCCATTACTTGACAAGGCTGTAATTAGTTGGGCCATTTTACACCTGCTTTCCCAGCTGGGCACTGCATTTTGCTTTACAGTCATCTGTATCAGAACTGAAAGGGCACTGCTTCAAGAGTGAACTCACAATATCCAGCAACAGTATAAAATTGCACAGATTCTGTATTATAGAGAACTTACAGCAAGGAGAACTCATTCATTCACCCATTCATTCATTCAGTTCCCCATTCTTTTTTCTTTCTAGCAGGTGTATCTTTCTTCTACCGCTTAACTCTTCTGGTAGTTTTCAGTAGACAGCTCCTAACAGAGAAACCGAAATTGCACCTGCCCCCCACCCCACCCCCGCAATGTTGGTAGCTCCTTATTTAAATTTTTTTTAATTTATTTATTTGTTAGAGAGAGAGAGCAAGCGAGCACAGGCAGACAGAGTAGCAGGCAGAGGCAGAGGGAGAAGCAGGCCCCCCGCCGAGCAAGGAGCCCGATGTGGGACTCGATCCCAGGACGCTGGGATCATGACCTGAGCCGAAGGCAGCCGCCCAACCAACTGAGCCACCCAGGCGTCCCGGTAGCTCCTTATTTAATACATCAGTTGACAATTGGAGAGATGCATCAGTTAGGCCTAGTTTCATAGTAATCATAGTTACAAGCTAACCTTTAATCCATGGAAAGATGCCTTGCAAATAACTCAGGGAATATATTTGATAAAGCCTCGTGCATAAATTAATTTTCATGCTAAATTAAACCATTTTTAAATGGAGAATATATCCATGTTTTGCGTCTTATACCTGATGTTTCTACTATTGCTCACAAACTACTGGCCATCAAGGGATGTGGCCCAAGGAAATAAACAAATCCTTTCTTAAATACTCCTTGTTTTCAGTGCAGACAGCTTCCCATTCTTCCCATTCAGAAATCCACTTTGTTGCACGCATTCCATTTCTTTCCGTATTTGTGATGTTTACTGTAGGCTTATTTACTGAGATCATTTTATGGTAAATCAATATTTGCCTATGTGAGTGATTCAGAAGAATCACAGAAATGCAACTAAGCTCCAGCAAGTATTCTATAAAGTCAATGGTGCTGCAGTTGTCAACACAGTGGGTCATCCCCTGAACCCATAATGGGTGGATACTTTTGATGACCATTATGGAGTAATTAGTTACTCGTCGTCAATCATTCTTTTACCAAAAGCACTGTTAGCGGAACTCTGTGCAGTGTTAATCCAAGAGTCTTAATGGCCGACTTAACAATGTCAAAAAGCTCCTCTCAATTCGTTTCTATTTAGAAAATAAAAACATGCATTTGCCTTAGCTTGCTGTTTTAGAAAGTTAAGACACAAAAATCTTGCCCACAATTTTTAATGTTTTTCCTCTTTGGAACCTATCTGAAAAGTAGTCAAACCACTCCTTTTCCCCACCCCCATCTTTTTCTTTCTATTTCATTAGGAATGAAAAATACTTTCATCATTTTTACAGTGCTACCAATTACTTCCTAATAACCACCAAGCTCTCCTTTCTTCCTTAAAAGCTGCCTTTCACCTCCATGTTCCCCTTTCTCTCCTCATAGCTGTCAGTATAGTTTAGACCCTGAGCACATCAAGCCTGACTTTCTGTAAAATCCTTATCCAACTTGCCTCCCTCCATACAAATTATTGCATTCCTGTTGCCAGACCCATTTCATCTTTTTACTTCCCTGCCAAGTACCCGGCAGTGGTGCTCCCTTATACACTGGCTCCTTATCCAGGTATTCAAAGACTTTGACAATCTGTCCCAAAAGGGCATTTTTTTCCTTATTTCTGTTGGGTCCCTCTGAATATTCTCTACTTTAGCAATATGAGCTTTACAGAGTCTCTCAAATACATTTTGATCATTCTCTTTCCCACTATTAGAATGCCCTTTTCTACCTCTCTACTAATTCTGGCCAGTGCCTGTCAACATCCCACTCCCTGCAATTATTTTTCCCCCTCTTTTTGGTCTATGTTCTGCCTTAGCAATCTCAGGTCTTTGAATAATAATATTTAAGCTTTAAAATCTATCTATCTGCCTGCCTATCTATAATTATATGTCACCTTATATTTTTGTCTTAACTTTACTTGCCATGTGTAACTTACTCCACCAACTAGATTGAAAATCTCTAAAAGCAGAAACTTCATCTTAAATTTTGTATTCCTATGGTACCTGGTAAGTGTCAAGCTTATAACAGAGACTCGATAAATGTACGTTGAATGTACTGTTTCCCTTGAGTTCTAGGAATCAGATGTTTATTGCAATTCTGGATAAAACAAAACAAAATAAAACAAAACTTCAGTTAGACTATTAAATAATCATAGAGCTTCCTTGCCGTGAAGCACATGGCTACATGAAAAGAAATAAATTCCTTCATCCTAAGAGGATTTGTTAAGAAATGTCTCACATATTCCCACCAGAAAATCTTTCACGGCAATGTCTTATTAAAATGAATATTCTTCTAACACTTTTACAGTAATAGGAAGTTCCACATAAATTGGATCTTTTTTGCCGGATTCAGGTTGCTACAGTAATGCATCTTGGAATGTACCTATGATCACATTTCCTATGGTCACCTTTAATGCTGTACCATGTAGGCAGCCTACTCTGGATTTACTTTTGGAAGCAACTTGTTTTGATATATTCTGGGGTTTTAATTTCATCCCAATTCCTTCTTTATCACACAACTGCTGAATAAGAACAGCTGAATGAATGCCTGATTACTTCTGTTATTTGCTGATAGAAAAATAGCATCTAAACAAACACTAAAAAGCCTGATTCATTTTATCTATAATCACTTTTCCTCTGAGTCCTAGAAGATGTTATGACCTATGATGGTTTTTGTTTTTAGATATTAGCTTGGCTGGAAAGATCCACATGAGTCCAACAGTGTTTACTACGCTGCCCGGTAGATCAACGTTATTTTACATTGGCACTTTCTGTTTATCAAGGCTGCTGCTGTCTATGAGAAGTCCACTTTCCAGTCTTCATAAGGCCTTTACTCAAAACAAAACAAACAAAAATCATGCTCTTTCTGCTATTTTTGCTATTCACAAACAATACTTCCTCATACCTTGTATTGTCAGCTCTTCCAAATTAGACTTCGAGTACCTTGAAAGTTGGCTTGGGCCTTATTTTGTCTTGGGCCCTAGGGCAAGAGTAAGTATTAGATAAAATTTTGACTTATTAACTAATTATAATAGCTGGCATTTATTGTTTACATATTAAATGCTCCAGGTGCAATTCTAATCCAATTAGTCTTGAGAAAACTCAGTAAGTGATACTCTTTTATTTACTTATTTTATTGATGAGGAAATTGAAGCACAGAGAGGTTAGGAGATTTACCAAAGTCATATAGCTAGTATGGTGTGGATACCAGCTTGGTCTCCTGGCTGCTACAGTATCCACTGCACTAAAGCTGGGCACTATCTTCTGAAACTGTTCTTTCTGGATGCGTTTTTTTCCTACTGCTCTGTTTATACTTCTGTTTCAGTTAGAGTATTCTACTGTCTTCTATGCTTTGCAAATGTTGAGCAAAATGTCTAATGTGAGAGCAGCATCACCTTAAATATGGCTTTCTAAGTATATTGTGGCATTCTATTCTAGGGATTTGGTTTTACCATTTCCTACGTGACTGGCGGGTGGAGAGAAAGCCAGATTTCACATGTCCAATAACCTTGCATTGGTCTAATGCTTGACCTTCTAATTTATTAAGAAGGAATTGGAAAACTGAATTCCATGGAACCATCATGTTTTGGGGGAGATGAAAGTCCTGAGCCATTTATACAGGATTGTACACCTTCATATAATGTTGGCGCTTAGATGCTAAAATTATATTGCCCAGAATCTCTTGCACTAGGATTCTTGATGCACTTGAGATTCCACGAAGCAGATGTATTTCCATGAGTCTTGACTGAGTTAGAATTGGAGACAGGCAAGGTCAGAGATGTCAGTTTTGTTTGTGTAGATTACAGCAACAGTAATCACCAATTTCCCAGTCTCACTGGCAACTTTCTGATTCTACAGCATCCTATTCAAGGCAAAATTTCTATGGTGGTCCAGTCTCTCCGTGTTCTTCCTAGCTCAGGCTATATTCTGTGTCTTTAGTCCTTCTGAAAACCCTTTGGCTGTTTAATACACTATTACAAATCCCTTCTGCTTAAGCCTGTGGAGTGAATTCTGTATTCTGCAAGTAAATCTGACTGATGCAACTGTATCTGAATGATACACTCTCACTGTTTCAGTTATTAAATAATAAGTCAGATTTTATAGTTGTATTTTAGGATAGAGGAGTAACAAATCTTCACTTAGAATAAAATGCTTTGGGCATTGGTTATTTATTCTTGTTGATAGTGTTTTCATTATTCTCATAAAAAAGAAACAATCTAAAACAACATGGATAATTTAGCATTTGGATTTAATATTTTACTCAATATATTTTTATCGGGTGCCTCCTCTCTGCCAGTGACGGTTCCTTGGTGAGAGAGCTATTTCGGTGAGCAAAACAAAATCTCTACTCACATATAACTTACAATCTTCCCCATCAATTTAGAGATTGAATGTATTTCCCACATGTGATTAAGTAAGTGAAAAACAAGCCAAATAAGTTAAAAGTATCTCAAAGATACTGTAAGATAAAGATAAAGAGAATATAAGAGATAGTAATAATACCCCAGAATAGAGAGGGCTCAGTTTGGCATTGACATCACTAATTTAAAGGTTGGCCTGCTTACTAATCTATAAAATGGGGATTTCTATTTATTTCTCATAATGAGGATGGCAAAAATTATCACATTGGGGAGATGGTTACAAATCACTTATGTAAAGAATAAGTAATTTAAAAAATCAATTTGGCAATACTAATGGGAATCATAGTCATTTTTAATACTTAGTACTAGCAATTATACAGAAAACATGATGAAAAGCAATAAAAGCCTTCTTTAATGGTTTGTATTAAAATGAAGCTCAGGTTGTTATACAACATATATACCACTTAAATCATCACAAGTTCAGGAAAGTCCTATAAAAATGGTCTATCAATACTATCCACAATATTTGAAAAGAGTATAAGAGAACTTTTCAAAATTGTGTCAATTAGTTCCAGTTTCTGAAATGGACTATGTATGCATTTAGGGTGTTAAATCAGAAAAAACAAAAATGTGGGCAGGTATTTTTAACCAAGAAATGATGAGATTGCTTATTATGCATTGAGATATTTTTCTATAGAAGTTGTCAAGCTTGATGTGATTTGTTTCAATAGGTCACCATACAGATATCTGACCAAAATTAGAAAATAGATTTTATGTTCATTTTTGTAAAGCAGAAGTAGGAAAGTATTACTGTAGCTCTTTCATTGCAGATGAATATTAACGAGGTTAATCTCAAAGCAAAGCTCTTCATAGTAAAGGGGAAGACATTGGTAGTTGTCAGTGAAGTTGCATACATGTACGTGTAGTTTTCCTAGGATTGAGTAAATGTAGTAAGAAACTAAAAGGATACTCAAAATTCTCAGCTTAGTAGTAGGAAAAGGCAAGATGCTGACAGTGTAAAGGACATGTGATGATGGCAATGCAGATCAACAGAGGGCTGACATTTCAAAATAATGCTTTTTCTAGAACCTTTATGACAAATAAAATAAAATACAATGGTCAAGAAATTAATGATAAAGGCATCAAATATACAGAATGGTTTTGAGCTTTGGATTGAATGGCATAGATCTCCTGTGCTCAGTTCATGCATCAGTCCCCCATTTTCTCTCACTTGATGGTGAGTTTTATGAAGATTTGCACATACCCAATGGGGATGTAATGAGATGCTTAGCCTTGACATATAACCTGTATTTGTAATGAGTTCAGAATGGCTAAGAATTTTGTCAGAACACTGAATCTAATTTCTTTGGAGACCAGGTGAGTATAGAATATCAGAAGCTCAAAATGAAGACAAGGTTGAGCTGTGTGTTTTTAATCTTTAATTAAATTTTTGTGTGTTAATTCAGGAAGACTCCTGAAGAGACTAAGTAATCTATATTCAAAGATAAAGTACAGTACGTGGGAACTGGAAGATAATTTACAAAAAATTAGCAATTATAAATATTAATTATAAGAAGAAAAAATATAATTTCCTCTGCCATCTGAGTGACTATCTAAGGACACATGGGGAAAGGTGAGTCATCCTAAATGTAGCCTTCAACCTTGCATGCCAGATTCCATCACTTAGTTACTGACTTAATATATTGTATCTCAATACTTAATGTATTGTAACTTTCTAAGCTAATTTCTTCAAATTAAGAGCCTATACTCATCATTCCTTCCCTTTTGATCTCTTTCACACTAAAACTGGAGTTGAGCCTCAAATCAATTGACTTAATGTATCTCAATACTTAATGTATCTTTCTAAGCTAGTTTCTTCAAATTAAGAGCCTATACTCATCATTCCTTCCCTTTTGCTCTCTTTCACACTAAAACTGGAGTTCAGCCTCAAGTCAGGGTCCTACTACCAGCGGTTGATGTATCCTTCCGGAATTTTCATAGCATTTCTACTTCCAAACTCCCCTGCTCCTGCCTGAGCATCTGCACACTTGCTCACTCTTGTCTTCCCAGATGACATCTCTTCATTATCTGAAACTAGTATACCATTTGTAATCTCATCTCAGTGGATGTGTGCAGTCTCCAAGCCAGCATTCTCCCAAATCCTAAGCTCCCATTCTGACACGAGATGATTTGAATCACAATGTCACGGGGAGAATTTTAAACACACAAGCAAACAAAGGGGAAAAAAACAGAAACAGCAAAGATGCTTGATGTTTTCCTCTGTATTGCAGAGAACGCTGAATAAGAACCTGCTTGAAATGTCAACATAAGCCATAGAGAAGAAATCTTTCTAATCCTATTAAGAATTCTACCGTACAAATGAAACTAAAATTAGCCATTTTCCTTTACACTTGTTTTCCTTCGGCCTATTGTTGTCCTTCTTTCCCTGAGAGTAATATAATAACAAACTGTTATTTCCTATCATTTGGAATTTTTAGGTTCTTTGTAGAGAACTTCATTTGGTTTGTTTCTTGGAGGCATATTTCTTACATTCACCTCATTTGGACTGCACTTTAATTTCTGTTCTGTCGAAAGGAGGATTATGTAGGTGTTTTCACTGGTCAACTGTAATCCAAAGGAAACCTTTACAAACCAAGACAACCTAAAGAAACTTTCCATCTCTCTGGTGACCCTAATCATCTTTACAAAACCAAGGTTGCTTTACAGCCACTTTCTCGCAACACCCATGTGCAAATAAAGAGATGTGATATCTTCATGTAGCTGTTTTACTTATATTATTTAGAGAATGAGTTTGAATAAACAACTTCTGTGAGAGCCCATTTTCCCATTTATATGTATCATATCACATAACTCACTAGCAAATATATGCATGTAGATGCAAAGTTCAGCCTTTTGCCTTGTCTTTCTGAAAGCAAGAGGGGTCACTGGCAGCTCTACTGGAGCCACCGACAAAAACTTGGCTAGGGCTCTTACTCTTGCCGCATGTGTTCAAATTGGCAAGGTCTGATCTGGAAGTATGCCCTCAATATGTGCTGTCAGTGTTTCCATCAGAAAGTGAAGGTAGAGCCTTCATCAAGTTGAACAAGTGATCTTCCATTAAAGATATCTATCATACAAAAGAAACAATGCTAGTTCTTTGTACGCCTACACACACAGACATAGACACAGACACACAGACACACACACAGACACACACACTTCAATTATGGGTATTTCAATCTGAATGGAATGACTAATCAATTGGTGTGGAAATCTCCTTTTTAAAATTCACCTTCACCTTATTTCCCCTCATTTATATGAAAGTATTCATGCTAAAAAAATTAAGTTCCATGATTCCATGTATGCTATATTATATAAATTCAGTGTACTACCATCTAACAAAGACTTGTGGCCACCAAAGACTATCACGTTATTCTTATTCTTCTGTCTTCCACATACTAGTTTTCCAATTATTTTCAATAAATTTTTTATTATTCTGATCATAAAATTAATGCATACTCCTTGCAGGAAAAGTTCAAAGAGAATAAAGAAGAAAAATGTCCGTAAGCCTAGTACCAATGTTAACAAAGACTAACTGATTTTTTTAAGCTGCAAAATTCTATTTGAAGGATGTAAAGTGATAGCTTGTGCTTTGACTTTCATTTATCCTAAGGCTTATTGACTTTTCTCTTAACCTTACCTTTGAATGTTAATTGTTTCTAATGAAAATACCAAATATTTGTAAAATAAATGATTTAGTTGTGTTAATTTCCTTTCAACCTGCTATGCCAGTACCGGGTAATGACATACTTTAGTTGTGACATGTCTTCAGTATAATAAATGTAAATAAAAGCTATCAGGTTTCTCAAGAGTTATAAAAATAAGAAATAAGTTACATTCAACTTTTTTTTCCACTGCAATTTTAACTGCTGTTCAATTTCTTGTCTTCTTACTTTTGCCACTTTTGTGTATTTTAAACATTTACACTGTAATTTAGAGTCTTAGCCTCACTCCCTCTGTTTATAGAGAAGGAAAGTAAGGTTTAGTGAAATTAAGTAACATATAAATGATTGGCAGGACAATGAGACAAACAGAACCCAATTTCTATTCACTCACTGTTTACCACATCACAATCTTTTGGTTACATCATGCAGAAGAAAATGAAATACATTTTAATTCAAGTAATGCTTTTTTTCCTTCAGCAAATTTGTAAGGAAGCTTCCTAATTATATTTCGGGTAGGCTAAAACTCAAATAAGTTCATATTCTTAAAGTGTACGTGATTTAGGTGGATGGATGTGAATGGGGGTGAAAAATGAGAAAATTCTTTTCTGGAAGCCTGCAGAACTTTTGGGAAAAGGCTTTCAAACAAGATTTAAGATTCGCCATGGGTGAGTCATAGGCAAATATATATTTAAGCACCAGACATTTTTGTCTGGCTTTTCTTAATACTGCTGCATTCATCATTCCTTTCCCCCATACCTGTACCCCTTATTTACCTACCCTTTCTCTCAGATATGTAATGATAAGATATTCCATGTATACATCAGGATGGCCATACAGATTTTTACTAATTTATACTGGGTGATTTACAGCTTCTTCCTTAAGCCCCCAAGTGCCATTCCCTCCTGCCTAGGCTCTCTACAATGATGTACCATGATCCAGCAGCCAAAGGGTTAATGCCAGATGGAATGGGGACTCCGACACTATGTCCGTATCCATTCTGATTATCTGATACCATTCCACACTGCTGTTAGATACTTTTAATATCATCCTGCTTATACCAATTTCTGTTTGTCTTCGATCATTTCCACTTTCACTTCTGAGGGGGCAAGATGGGAGTGGGGAGAAAGGTTGAATGGAAGGAAAAGTCAGAAAGTAGAGAAAAATGGAGAGGTGGAATGGTATTGGGCAGGCAGGGAAAGAGGTGGGACAGAAGCTAATGATGTTCTTCTAAAGAAAGACTGTGTGCTCATGGGCAAAAGCAGAACTGCTTTAAGGATCTGATCGTAGGAGAAGGCACAGAGTAGGGGATGAGGGCCTTCTCCCAGTTCATGCAACGAACCCCTCAACACCTGAGCCACTGGTAGGTTAGAAGCTAAGGGGATCATTCGTGCACTTAAATAATGATACTAGCTTCTCCCCTTCCTCTTTCTTCTCTTTCTGGTTCTTTCTCTCTCTCTCTCAATATATAAGTGACATCCATTGCAAAATGACTACTGCCATAGCATTAGCTAATAACCTCCATCAGGTAATATATTTCTTTTCTGTGGTAGGAACATTTAAGATCTACTCTTTCCACAACTTTCATATATATAATACAGCATTAACTATAATTATTACCATGCTGCTATACCTTAGATCCCCAGAACTTATTTGTCATATAACTGAAAGTTTGTACTCTTTAACCAACCTCTCTCATTCCTCCTATCCACCAGCCCCTGGTAAACAAACTGAAATCTCTCTTCTTGCACCTTCCACCAGTTGGTCCTATTTTTATTCCTTAGAGTTTTACAGAGAAATCTAATTCTTTCATGGGGGTAATTCTTCAGGTAATTAAAGAGTACAGTCTCATGTCCACCAACTCCTCTGTTGTGGGTAAACTCTGTCTATTTCATCATTACTTCATGTATGACATGGTTTCTAGTGTTTTCTTCATCTTATATCTTGGCTTTGAATTTCCTTTAAATTCCTCTTAAAATGAAGTACCCAGAAATTGGTACCATGCCACTTAAAATGGCTAACTCAAAATAGAAATCACCAACTTCTATATTCTAGATATTTAAAGAAGCCTAAAATTATATGGTTTTTATTTTTTTAATGTTTTTAGTAACACAATACCATTTTATCATATAGTGCAAAATGTAACTGTAAGTCACTAGGTTCTTCAGACACTGTTGTGTCTTACTTTCTCCCCATATACTTTTCCCTAACTAAACCTTTTATTTCGAGATAATTGTGGGTTCATATGTAGTTGTAAAAAATAATACAGAGAGACTGCATATATTCTTAACCCAGTTTTCTCCAATGGTAAATAACTTATAATATCTCTACCAGGATACTGACACTAATACAGTGAAAACATAGAACATTTTTTATCACAAGGATCTCTTGTGTTGTCCTTTCATAAGTCATGTTTCCTTCATGCCCCTGATCCTTTTGTAAACCCTGGCAATGACTCAACTTTCCTCCATTTAGGCAAGTTTGTTATTTCAAGAATGTTATATAAATGGAAACATATAGCATGTAATACTTTGGGGCTGGATTTTTATACTGAGTATAATTTCCTGGATACTCATCTAGATTGCTGCACAAATCAGCATATCATTCCTTTTTACTGGTGAGTAGTTCTCCATGGGATAGCCATGTATCACATAGTATTACAGTAACATAGTATCACAGTTTAATTCACCGTTTGCCCATTGTACGACATCTGTGCTGTTTCCTGTTTGGGGCTATTATGAGTAAAGCTGTCACAAACACTAGTGCACTGGGTTTTGTGTGAACATAAGTTTTCATTTCTCCGGGATAAATGTCCATGAGTGCAATTGCTGGGTTGTATGATAGTTGCAGGTCTAGTTTTGCTTCGTTCTGTTTAGAGTGGCAGTGTAATTTTATATTTCCATCCACAATACATGAGTGAGCCAGTTTCTCTGCATCCTCACTAGCATTTGGCGGTGTCACTATTTATTATTTTAGCCATTCTAGAATAGTATGTAGTGATATTTTATTGTGGCTTTAAACCATTTTCCCCTCATGGCTAATGATACTGAACATCTTTTCATGAGCTTATTTGCTATCATTATATCCTCTTTGGTGAAATGCCTTTTCATGTGTTTTACCCATTTTCCTAATTGGATTGTTTGTTTTTACCATGGAGTTTTACTCTAAAATAATAAGCAAGCTTAAGTTCAACATTTAGGGATCTGTTAAAATTTCATATGACGTCTTTCTACTTGTTTATACCTCTTCGTCTCCTGTAGTGTCAAACCTGGAACAATTTGAGTTCCCTTAATTTTCTCAGAGAGGCTTGTCACTCTGAAATTAAGTTCACTTGGTTGCTTCTTTAACCTCCCATCTCTCATGAGTTCAAAAAAAGTATGATTTTGTAAATCATTCAAGTTTCTCTTTTTGCTAGGATAAGGGCAATAGTATTTCGAAGATTTCTAGTTAAGTGGAAATGGAACTACTTAGGAAATAGGTTATGATCAGCTCACAAATATTGCTAACCAGAAAGAAGAAAAATATGATATTGGACTTTATAATTAAAGATGTTTATTCGTTGGTAAACACCATTAAGAGCATGAATAAGCAAGAGATATTTTCTGCATATATATAAGCAACAAATAGCTCACACCCAAAATGTATAAAGAAATCCCACAAATTAATGACAATAACCAAAAAAGCAAGAGAAATTGGAGCAAGAGGGAAGAAACACTTTATAAATGAGGATATCCAAATAGCCAATAAATATATTAAAGGTACATGACCTTATTTATCATCAGGAAAATGCAAAAGAAAACCTCAATGAGATACCACTATACACAAAAATTGCTAAAGTTAGGAAGACCAAGTATTGGGATACCCACTTGGGCAAAGATTTCAGCATCACCTACTAATGGTGACCATATGCATTTGCTGTGATCCAACAATTCCCCTCCCACGCATATAACAAATAGAAATGTGGGGAGTGGGAAGATGGTAAGATAAGGGGTGTGTGTAGATATTTATAGTAGGACTACCCTTGACAGCCAAACTCTGGAAACAACCCAAGTGTATCACAGTAGAATGGATAAAGTATGGTAAATTCATCCAATGGAATACCATGCATCAGTGAGAATGAACTACACCTACAATTGACAATATAATGCTGAGCAAAAAAACGGGCATCAAAGAATATGTACTGTATAACTCCAATTATATAACACTGAAAACCAGGTAAAACTAATCTAGGAAACTACAAATCAGGATAAGAGATGCCAGTTGGGAGGAGAGTAGACCTTGGGATATGACAGAGACATGCAGGAAACTTCTGTTGTACAGGTGCTAGCCTATTCATTAATTTGGGTACTGGCTAATTGGGTGTATTCATTTTATAATAATTAACTGAGCTGGGTACTTATCATCTGTGCAGTTTTCTCAATATAAGTTATGCTTCACTAACAAAGGTTATGTTTTTAATTATCCTATTTTTCCCCTTCCCCTGCCCCAACCAGGGACAAACAGCCTTCCAAGACAGCCAATAAAAGATGAGATTTTTCTGAGTCTCACTTTCGACATCTATCCCTGAGATTTTACTGGCATGCATTAGTCATGTCATGAGCTCAGATATTTTCAGGGGGCACTCTGTGACAGCTTTAGATAGTCATTCTCTTATGCCGTTGTAAAAATCACACTCAAGAGCTGCAACATTTTTACAACACCTTGAGAGAAGCATCTTAAGGTTTATTTCCTTCACTTCACAGTAAGTTTCCCAATTTTGTGGTTCTAACAACACATTTCCCCAATTTTATTAACAACATATTTATGTCCATAGCTTTTGAACCTGATGAAGCACGACCTGCCAGCGGGCATGTGAGACATTCAACAGGAGCTGCCTGAGGTTGAGTTCCAGGATTTCCCTCTTACTGCTGACGGATGGTGGTGAACTGTATCTCATGTCAGCGTGCCTGGTGCTTTGAAATAGTCTGTAGAAAGGTTACCTAAGCCAGATGTCATCCAAGCCCTCTACTGGGTCTCCTTGGGGTTTGTGTCTTCATGGTCTGTTCCCTCAGGTTCTACACTCTGGAAAGACTCTTGATCTCCTTTAGGTCTTAGCTCCCAGACCTGTTCTCATTTCTCAGTCACAGGTAGAATTTTAAGATGGCCCCATGACCTTTATCCCCTGGTGTTACTCCGCTGATTCTGTTACATTAAATGGTAAAAGTGATGTTGCGCATGTAATTAAGGTTCTTAGTCTGTTGACTTTGAGATAATTAAAAGGGGTTACTATCAGAGTGGGTCCAACCTAATTATGTGAGCCCTTTAAGACAGTTTTCTCCGGAAGATAGCTGAAGGACAGAGATTCTAAGCACAAGAAGAATCCAGTATACAGTGGTTGCCTTTGGAGGACTGGACAGTGACTTCTAGGTGCTGAGAATAATACCCAGCTGAGAGCCTATATGAAAAGAGGGTTTAGAGCTTTGATAGCAATGAACTGAGTTCTGCCAGCAATCCAGCAGAGTTTGGAAGGATATTCTTCCCAAAACTTTCAGGTAAGAACGCAGCCCTGCTCAAAACCTGATTCTGGCTTTGTGAAAGCCTAAACAGAGACCTCCATTAAAACCTGTCCAGACTTCTGACTTAGGGAACTGAGAGTTAATAAATGGGTGTTTGTTATTAAAGTTGATTTTCTGAAATAGAATGGTAAGCTAATGAAAGGGTGCTGTTTTAAGCACCTAAGTTTGTGGTAATTTGTTATGCAGCAATAGAAAATAAATACATCCTCCCAGATGTGCAATTTATCACATTTTTCTTTTATTTCCACAATACAACTAACGAACGTGCACACAAGGCATTTGTGCTTTTTACAGACTTTTAATGAAGATGTAAAAGGTAATTACTAGAGACATATTGCAGATTCTTGTACTGGTTAATCAACATTTTGAAGTTAAGATTCTCTATACTTTCAAAGCCACTTGACCATTTATGCTAAATCAGGAATCATCTTAAGTTCAGAATTTCTTTTTTCTAATTATTTCTTGGAACTATATTAATCAACTCAAAATAGGTACCATTATTGTGTGCTCACTAAATGACACCCTCCTGACTAGAAGCTCAGTTTTACATACATGATCTGATTTAATTTTTATGGCAACCCTGTAATGATTATTATGCATAATGTAAAGATGAGAAACATGAGGTCTACAATGTTTATCAATTTTGTTCAAGGTTACATAATTAATAAAACCTGGAAGCAGGAGTAGAAACCAGTCATTCCAATATTGAATACTTTATTCTTAACTGTCATACTGTCATCTCTTAGGGGTTTATCAATGATAATTAATACCCTATGAGTGTTATGATATCTTGCCTCACAATTCTCTAAGATAAAATTGCAATTGGTAGAATTATTATTTTGAGCATCATGGTCACTATGAATAAAGTTAATCTAAAAACGCTTTGAAAAACCTTGTATCTATATAGCTGCAATAAGGGCTACAAAGAGAGTTCACTTATTTGGCAAATATTTTTGCTTGACGCTCCTGTGCTAGGCGCTAAAGATACAATAGTAAACAGATTCCTGTGCTCAAAAGACTTATAATCTGGAGGCTGGAAAACTGAGTAAAATTATATGTAATTTATTTAATTTAAATTTAAAAGAATTTAATTGTTGAATAACAAAGTAATTTGATCACAATGCAGAATCCCACTGCCTCTGGCTCTGAAGTCTCCCTCCTCCCCCACCTCCATTTTTGAAAATTAAAAACCTTTATATCTGAGTTAAGCAATAGCATCTCTCTGCTAATATAAAGGGGGCAAATTTTTAAAAAAGGTGCTACGCATATCCTCAGAGATTCTGACTCATTAAACTGCTCCTTCAGGGGAAATGGAATCTCTCTTGCTACTTCAATGGTACAGATACCTGAAGATATCTTCATGAAACATGATTTACCTGAATCAGAGGTCCTAGTAAAAAATTGGATTTGGAAATAAACCTTTTGGGTTTATTTGGGGGTAAGGGAGGTAAGGATGCAGAGTCAGGGAAAGGAGGGGTGTCTGTAGAGACGATCACTTTAGGAGACATACTGTCCTTCCACAATCTCCCATTCATGATATTAACTTGCAAGAGTGCTCATTCAAGTTTATCTCCTGAAATAAGGCACAATCCTTACCTTGAGGTTACTAATGGACTTAAAGTTTGGGGATGAAAGGTTTATACATATACTCATTTTACAATTAAAGTACATTACAGCCTTGCCCTTTGAATGCAAAATATGGAAGAATTTAAAGTGAATCTACCATAAAATAAAAGATTTATAATTAATTGAGCATGTCTCCTTTTGGTCTCTTTCATTATTAGAGCAAGAACATTAGAATCATTTTAAAACCTGTAGCAAACTCCAAGTAGAAGATGGTGATTTTATCCATAAACTAGCACTATTATTGACTTTTTTCTCTGGTTAATACAAAATATCAATTACAGTTTTGATCTTGGTAGTATATTTCTACAGTACTGGGAAAAAGCACATTGTAGAATATATTTATCTGTAGCAATTATTTGCTATTTAGTACGAGCTGACAGTAAATGTCCTGCTGACTTAAGCTACCGATGAATACTTAAGTATGTGCTTGGGTCAGAATTTAAATATTAACAGAAGACCTAAAAATATGCCAAACAGCCACATTACATAATTGTTCTTGGCCATTCACTGTTGGATTTCTAATAAAAATTCTAGATGTCTATCATCTGAACCCAAACATCAACTGTTTTCAAGTTTCTCTAAATTTAGGATGAGTGACATGAAGTGTCTTAACATTCAACTGAACTCAGGAAAGGTTGTTGTAACACGTGCTGAATGACTACATTCATTTACCTGGAGAACATTTTATGCTCTAGAGAGAGTATATTCCACCAAATGGTACATTTTCAGATAAAAAATGTTCTTCATTACAGAATGAGCAGTTTCTTATGGGAAGCAGTTTGTTATTGTTTCTACACTAGAACACATTATTTATTGCCCTCCATGTATTCTATAACAAAAGGGATACTACACTTAAAAAAAAAAAAAACAAAAAACTTGAATGTTACATAAACTCTCTTCCCTCTAAATTGCAACGTGAACATTTTTTTCCTTGCCTACAAGGTGAGTTTGTTCATGGAAAATAATAGTTAAAGGTTGAATTCCTTTATTTAGTAATTATGCTCAAGCATAATTACCATTATTTTCAATAGAGAAAAATGTTTTGCATCTAAAAACCCTAAAAAAAACCCATTGTTGCTAATTCAACACTAGTTCTCATTCAGATAGAAGTAACTACTTCAATGGTTAAGATGAGTTATTCTAATACAATTTAATACAATAGTCTCTCTTTATTAATGTGATTTAGCTAATTTGATTAAATTAATTTAACTTGATGTAGCTGCTTACCTTCTCCAGTTTAGTCCTTTGGAGGCTATTACATAACTTAACACAAAACCTATACTTATAAATGAAACATATGTATGATACTTTGTGCATTTCTATAGTAACTCATATTGCAACATTTCCTCAATGGAATAGTAAAGACAAAACAAACCAATAAATAGTAGAAATGGTGTCAGACTCAATGAACACCACTGGCACCAAGGAGGTCTGAAATAAGAGTTCACTGTGGCTATAGATTCAAGCTCTAGGACACTGAGAACTTGCTTTGCTCTAGCTCCAGATGGGTAAAGATGACCAGACTCTATTTTTGAGCTATTCTACTGTATATGAGGTAAGCAAAATTCTAAAGACCTTTCATCCAAATCCCCATAGCCATTCTATATTCAGTCAGGGTAATTTTTTTTTAAGTTACATTTCAGTTATATTGAATATTAACCTCCCTAGCTTTCCAATTTAAGAAATCAGTTCAGTGTTTCTCTTCCACCTTAAAGTCCTTTAAAATACACTTGTAAATGATGTAATTTAAAGAAAGAACTTTATGAGGACTTATTATTGGCCATTGTGTTGGCTTTTGTAAATTATTATCTCCATATATAATTTTGGGGAAAGTATTGGGAAAATGTCAGGCTCTGTATGCATAAATTTTAATTCAAGATAATATTCATATCTCCTTTTCTTTTTCTAGTTATTGTGGGATGTCCTGAACAGATTCGGGGGCGGGGGCACCAAACATGGAGTGCTCAGGTAGAGGCTGGCAGCATGGGTGGTGAAAGAATTCACCCAAAGACGAACAAAAGAGGTAGAAGTTTACTGAATACATTGCAAGGAACAAAAGAGACAGACATTTATTGAATGTATAGCAAAGCAGCAGGGAACAGGACAGCAAAGTAGAGATATTCTATGATGAAGCAGTGGTGAAGGACCACAATTATGTGGCAAATTGTGGGACTACGGGGATGTGCAGAATTTTCCCTTTTTTGGGTAATCTTAGAAACTGGCTTGGTTGTAACTGATCACTAAGGGCCTATGATAATTGCGAGGTGGGTTGTTTAATGAGCCTGTTTGCATTCATCTTGGTGGTTGCTATTGGCCCTTTTGCCTTAAGTTTCCATTGCTCAAGCCTGTTGCCTAAAAGTGGCTTCCACAATTACTGTACCCTCTCCAGCAAGTATAAAAGCCAAACTTAAAAAAAAAAAATTTCTGTACATTTATTTTCATCTTCCTTTCCATCTGTAATCTACTCTGACATGACTTTTGCACCTAAAGTACCATTAAAAATCCTCTTGTTAATATGACTAATAACTATTTATGTCACCCTCCACTCCCAATTTGCTTTACTTCTAGCAATTTCTCCCCATTTGAGCCCTTCTCCTTCTTGAAGTCCTTACATCTTTTGCCTTCCAGAAAACTATACTCTTCTAATTTTCCTGTTACCATGCTTGTTTGCTCCTTAATGGTCATCTTATCTGGTCCTTCTTTTTCTGTCAAAATTTACAGGTACATAGCCTACACTTCTCTCCTGAGAACTCAAGTTCCATTAAGTCTACCTCCTAAATATCTCCCAGATCTTTCCTATTCCTTCCCTCCCCACTTCTGTCACATCAATAAAAGCTAATGCACTCTCTTCCAGGGCAATCTGGGTTTCCTTATGGTCTGCACATACCTTTTAATCCCCTGCAATCCATTCTTCACTTTCCTAGTACATTGAATTCTAAATGCCAATCTGATGATGTCATTCCTTTTTTTTTTTTTTTAAGATTTTATTTATTTATTTGACACAGAGAGAGAGAGATCACAAGTAGGCAGAGAGGCAGGCAGAAAGAGAGGGGGAAGCAGGCTCCCTGTTGAGCAGAGAGCCCGACGTGGGGCTCGATCCCAGGACCCTGAGACCATGACCCAAGCTGAAGGCAGAGGCTTTAACCCACTGAGCCACCTAGGTGCCCCTGATGGTGTCATTCCTATTTTTAAAGTCTTTCAGTGAGAGGCACCAGACTGGCTCAGTCCATAGATCGTGCACCTCTTGATCTCTGAGTTGTGGGTTTGAGCCCCATGTTGGGTGTAGAGATTATTTCACATAAATAAATAAAAATAAATCTTAAAAAAAAATAAAGTCTTTCAGTGATACCCCAGTGTCCTTAAGAATTCCAATTCTCAGCATAACACACCAGATATTCCATACATGGTTTCTTCTTTTGCCTCTCATGTACTTACTATTTTACATATATATAAATATATATATAAAATAAAACATATAAAAATAATATAAAGTACAAAAGAAGGTATCTTTCAGATACAAAGAACATCATGTGTAAAATCCTTGTGGCAAGAGAACAATTTCACAGGGGGAGCTGATGATTAAGTATCAGCTTTCCCAACCGCGAGGCTTGTAGAGCACTTGACACTTAGGCCTAGACTCACATTAAAGCAAGTAGGTGGATGAAGCTTCCAGGCCACCATGTATTGGGGTCATGGGCAATTAGAGGCTAAGTGTACATGGAACATATGCAGTATGATAAGTAAGTTTACGTGTCAATTTGACTGGGCCCAGATATTTCGCTAAACATTATTCTGGGTGTGCCTACAAGGGTGTTTCTGGATGAGATTAACATTTGAATTAGTAGACTGAGTAAAGCAGATTACTTTCCCCAATGTGGGGGAATTTTCTCCAACTCACTGAAAACCTAAATAGAAGAAAAAAGCTGAGGGAGAGAAAACTCCTGTCTGGCTGTTTGAGCTAGGACATCAATCTTTCTCTGTCTTTAAACTCAAACTGAAACATTGCTTTCCTTAGGTTTTGAGCCTGCTGGCTTTTGGACCGGAAGTTACATGACTGGTTTTCCTTGTTATCAGGCCTTTGGACTTAGACTAGAGCCACACCACCATCTCTCCACCGTCTCCAGCTTATGAACTGCAGATCTTGGGACTTCTCAGCCCAATTATGTGAGCTACTTTTTGCAATACCTCTCCTCCCCCTGTGATAGATAGATCTAGATATATTGTGAACCTTAGTAAGGATTACTATTGGCCCTCAAGATCTAATGAAATCTAGGTTTTGGACTTGTTTGGGACCTGTCACCGCTTCCTTTTGATTCTTCTCTTTGGGAATGGGAATGTCTATCCAATGCCTGCCCTACCACTGTATTTTGAAGCACATAACTTCTCTGGTCACAGGTTCACATCTGGTGAGGAGTTTTGCCTCAGACTGAATCATAACTCAAGTCTCATCCACATCTGATTTGGATATTTAGATGAGACTCAGGACTTTAGATTTGATACTGAAATGAACTGGTACTTTTGGGGCTGTTGGATAGAATGGGTATATCTTACATGTGATAATATGAATTTGTATACGTGTGTGAGCAAGGGTTGGAATACTGTAGACTGAATTGTGTCATCCCTAAACATCTACATTAAAGCCCTAAGCCTCAGTGTGACTGGGTCTGGTGATAAGATCCTTAGGAAGTAATTAAGATTAAATGAGCTCTTGAGAATTTAGGGCCCCTAATCCGACAGGACTGTGACCTTACAAGAAGATATCTCACTCCTTTATGAGGACATAGTGAGAAGGCTATCTATAAGCTAGAAGAGAACTCTCACCAGAACCCAGTCATGCAGGTACCCTGATCTCAGACTCCCAGGCTCTAGAACTATAAGAAAATAAATTTCTGTTGTTTAAGCCACCCAGTCTATGGTATATTGTTACAGGAGCCTAAATTAACTAAGACATGCAGGAAATAGAAGCTGAACAGTACTGTCATAGTGCTTACATAGAGGAATCTGAAAATTGTTGCTAGAGTTGTTTTGTCCTTTATTGGCTGTAAATAATACATCAACAGTTACTATTTTTTATTGTTTTATAACACTTTTTTATTTTACAGTAATCCTTTGGCAGCAATGAGCTTGAAAATGAGAGTGCATGTTTAATGAAAAATTAAATACTGAATTTCTCAAGATAGTTGATTACGAATGTGTAACCTGCAAAAATTGTTTGTTGACATTTACTTTTCCCTATGATGGATGGTACAGAAGCAGCTACAGAAGGTGTGTTTACAGATCAATTCATGAATCACATCTTTTCATCTAAATCAATTGTCTGTTATTCTAAATTAATGATGTTTATTTTGATTCTAAGTTTTCTTTAACACATTTGAAACCTGAAGTGACTGTGGTTAATGTATTGGCTTTATGATCAAAAGACGGTCACAGATAGTTAAATGACACCAGGATAACATCAGGGTCATTAAATGCTTCAGGTAGAAAATAAGTGAATTCCAATAATAGGGTCTTTTTGTTTTGCTTTGTTTTGTTTTCATGCAGTTCATGAAATCAAAGAAAAGCTTTTGGAAGTTCATTCTGCTAAAAGTGAAACATCTGATATTACTGTGAATGTTATTGTAAACTTGATTAAGTTCAAAATGGAACAAAAAATTATTTGCTTTTGTGGTGATATTATGAACAAGATGTATGTGTGGTGGAGCACAGCATTTTGGTAAAAGCAATATTCTTACTAAATTAAGGAACTTATGGGGCAGAAATTTTCCTTTATCTACTGTGGTATACATATAAGTAATAATTACATTCAAACAAATAGCAATGTCTACTAATCAAAATAGAACCTGTAATGTCACATTTTACATTTTACTATTTTGTTATATACATGCATAGATAAACTAACTGAGCTATAAAATTGCTGTGATGAAGCAGATGTTGAATTAATTAGAAAAAGCTTCAGCAGAGCTGTACATGCTTTCTCCCTTTGCTATTCAGCTTCATTTGGGTTTTAGAAATGTTTTAACCTCCAAAGGACTACTTTGAAATCAACCTAAGTGTCCTATGATGATAAGAAGTCTTTTTGTAAATTAAATAATCCTTCCAAATTTTGGTTCCATTTTTTTAAAATATCAGTTGAATACCTCTTAAAGTATTTAAGCAAGGGTATGTCAAAAAGTTAATTTTCAAACTTTCAAAAACTGCAATTGTCACAACCAAATCTCACAACCAAGATTTTAATATTTATACTCAAAGAAGCAAAAAAGGAATTGAGCAGATTAAACAGTGAATAGGAGGTAAGAGACTTATTTTTTTTTCTCCAGGTATAATATACATATAGTAAAGTGTGTAAATTAATCATAAGGGTACATTTTGATATTTTTTATTGTCTAATGATTGTTTCGTATACTGATTTTATATAAACTTGTGCGTAATTACCACCCTGATGAAGATGCAGAATATTCCAACACTGCATAAGCTTCTTTCATACCTCTGTGTAAAATTTCATTTTAAAAGCAAACAATTCAGCTTTGAAATATCTGAAGCAACTTTTGATTGAGCTATTTTTAGTTGTATAAATTTATATTCCCTCTCAGGATGCAAAGGAATTGAGAAGGCCCATGATTTTGATCATCTCACTTTGGATGAAGATTCAAGAATCACAATTTCAGCAAACCTATTTGACCAGTTTTGTACCATGAAAAATATAACCAGTAGTTACTCAAAAGGAAGCAAAAAGACAGTACCTATAAAAATATTAGGGTTGAAACATTTTACAACTTAATATAAAACAAATTAGAATCAAGCATATCCTTTATTTAGTAGAATTAGCTCTGAATTTACCAGGTACTTCATCAACAACCAAGCGAGTATTTTCTCCATTAAAAATATTATTATGCTCTATAGAGATGGTTCAGTTGAAGGTATAAATAATTTCTAGTTTATCAGCAATAAAGTGCATTTTAAAGTAGACTGCTGGCAATTTTGTAAAAAGAATAGACCATAATAAAAATATAGTCTTCGGAAAAACACTGTTGTGATATTAGATACAGATAAATCTAGGAAATTGATTAAAATATATGAATATGTACTAAGTATTTAATCACTTATGCTATTTTTGATGTTCATATGATTAAAGATTTTAAATTTTGCTTTAATGTACAAGGTTATATGTTGTTTCATTTTATTCTTTTAAGAAAACATGCTTTAACTTTTTGTCAGGGATTACAGAAAAGTTGGGAAAATAAAAGAACTATACAGAGGATGGCTATATATCCTTTGATTGCGTTCACCTCTTGTTAACGTTTTGTTCCGTTGCTAACATTTTGTCATTTGAGTCCTCACTCTTCTCTCATCTTTGAGAGTAAGTTGCATACATAATATCTTCTTGCCTTCTATACCTAAATACCTTGACATGTATTTCCTAAAAGTAAAAATATCCTTTTATAAAACCATACTACAGTTATCATTACCAGTAAATGTAATACCTATATTTGATCTTTATCAAATCTAACATCCAGGGGCGCCTGGGTGGCTCAGTGGTTTAAGCCTCTGCCTTCGGCTCGGGTCATGATCTCACGGTCCTGGGATCGAGCCCCGCATCGGGCTCTCTGCTCAGCAGGAGCCTGCTTCCCCCTCTCTCTGTCTGCCTCTCTGCCTAGCTCTGATTTCTGTCAAATAAATAAAATTAAAAAAAAAAAACAAACTAACATCCATATAGTAATTTTGTCAGTTGACCTAAGTTGATTTACACTATTTTTTTTTTCCTAGTGCAGGATTGAAGATCCAGGGTAGGGTCAGATACTGCATTATTTGTTGTACTAATTATCTATTTCTGCATAATAAGTTACCGCACAACTGGATGATTTAATGCAATAAATATTTATTTTTTAAAGATTTTATTTATTTATTTGAGAGAGAGCATAAGAGTGTATGATCAAGGGGAGGGTCACAGAGAGAAGGTGGAGCAGACTTCCTGCTGAACATGGAGCCTGATGTGGGCTTGATTCCAGGATCCTAGGATCAGGACCTGAGCCAAATCACATAGACCAATCCCGATTCATTGTGGGTTAGGACTACACAAGGGTGTGAATATCAGCAGGTGAGGCTAATTGAAGGTAACCTTGAAAATGACCAAACTTGTCATTCATGTCTCCTTTTACCTCTTTTAATTAAAAATATTTTTTAAAAAACTGTTTCAAAGAATTTCTATTTTATAATTCTTTTATAGTTCTTTAGCTGACCATATAATAAAATAAGATGGTATCGGCCAAATAAACTATTTAATTATGTTTATTGTCATGGTTTACTCTCAAATCTGTCCCAGTTTGGACAATTATTCATTTTGGTCACCATAGTCTTAGCTTAAAAAATATTTCTTCCTGGAGTTTTTTTCTGAACCCATCCTAGAATCAGTTCTTTTCCCCTTTACAATCTCTCCTTATATTCTAGAACCTTTCCTTACATGACACTAACCCAACATTCTCATTGTGTTACTTCCACAAAGGCAAGAACTATGTTTAAAATGAATAAATGGATAAAAGAGTATACTAATTATCGACATTGTTTTAGTGCTTGATCATTATATTTAACTGCAACTATACTCCAGGGAAACGTAATCATATAACAAAATACAAAAGTAAATTTAGCCAATTAAAATGCCAACTAAAAATCCTTTATTTATTCATTTATTCACCAGACACATGTTTACTGAGCATCTCTACTATGTCCTAGAGGGTCTTCTAGAGGCTGGGGAGTCACTGCCTAGGGATATGTATAAGGTTCTCTCGTGAAGATTTCTTTCAGGAATATGACTAAAAATGAAGCAAATAAACTAATAAGTCAAAAAATAATTCCGCATTGTGATGAGTGCTGCATATAGTAAACTATATTAATGTGATAGGTAGTTACTAGGAGTAGTGGTACGAAATGGCTACTTTAAACAAGAGTTTACAGTGACTGCTCTGAGGAGGTGGCATTTGAACTGAGATTGGGGCAGCAAGGAGCCATTCGTTTCAAGAATAGCTAGCTCTTTGGCAGGAAATTGCTGGCCATGAAATATAGAATAATCTGTTTTAGAAATGCCTACATACAAGAACACCTAGAAATTAAACTATGTTCGAGGAGAAACATCCTTAATTTTTTCAAATCCATTTAATTTCCTTAAATGGAAAAGTATTTCTCTAGATTATTGCTATTACTATTATTATTACAGTATTATTACTTGCCTTTATATAGTTGCTGTTGTCTGGTGAATACATATGTGGCTAACTGATTTACTCACCACGTACTTTGTAAATTCAAGCCATCTGTGAGTGTCCAATAATATGTTAATACATGCACCTGGTTGTGTCTCAGCTCACAATAGAGTGAATCATCACATTCTTAGTTCTGAGGAACTGCAGAACTATCCACACTGCTCAAGCACACTTTTCAAGCAAATGCAATTCTGATATAAAAATACAGCCCTAACTCATTCAATTCAGGTCATGTCCTCAAGCCGATGCTGCTGACACATGTGTACTTTACCAGTGATGGGCACGTTTACTTGATAAACCAGCTCTGGTATGGAGTTTTGTATTCGAATAACCCCACACTAGAATTTCAGATTGCTGAGTATGCACCTGGGTTATAATTTTTGATTATATCAATAAATTGTCCTTATTCCATTTGTAAATAACTGAAATACACTAAATATTTGGTTACACTGGGTTGTCCATATGAGTTTATTATTCTAAATTATTTCTTCTTTAATCCTCTCTAAATATTACATTTATTCAAGTACCCTTACACATGGCTTACCATACTTTGTGAAGCACATATATATCTGAGAGATCTTGTGCAAATCCAACTACTGTGAAGAGCTTGGATTTTAAAGAAATCCTGAAGAATCATTTTTCTAAGTAAGAGTCTTTCTATAAACTGACTCATCACTTCTTACTTCATCTATAGAAAGGTCAGATTTTTATGAATCAGGTGTTCTTAGAATACATATAAATACACATCACATTCCCTATTCACAGATACTGCTCTATGTTGAAAAACACTTTAATACCTGCATATAATCTATAATCATGAAATCTATTTTAGAAATGATCAAAGATGAGGACAAACAGACCCTGTATCTATGTTATTCATGAAACAACATACACAATTTTGATCTTTGATCTCTTGCATTTTCTAACTGATGTTGCATCTGGATGGCCTCGGTACTGAATGTCAAGAAAGTCTGTCACGTTATATCCTAATTTTTTTCCCAGCATTTTATAACTATTGATACATTTCTTGAAGTTTGACCTTAGTGTGTTCTAAGAGTATTATCTATTCACACTGTTTTTGGTCATTGTGCTTCTACTTGACATAAAACAGGTAGTTCTTAACAGCATGCAATAGTGCAAAGAGCATGGATTTTAAATTCAAAAAGACCTATATTTTAATAATGGCTCTGTTTCTTATAAACTGTGTGGTCTTAAGCTGTTTATTTATATTCCCTGGACTCTGATCCCTCATCTAAAAGTCAGATAATGATAGCTCATGGGGATTTTGTGTTGATTAAAGGAACTAAGTGGTAACTATAATTAATATTAACAAGTAGCATTATTACTGGAGAGATGCAAAAAATTATGTTTTCCCTTTGTATATATGTAAACATACATACATACACACATACCTGTGTGTATCCTTCTTCCAAAACATGGTTATAGGGGGCGGGGTGGGGGGAGAATCAGATAGTGCCACATTACAATTTTAACTTTCAATCACCTTTTATATTTTTTCTTGAAACTTGAAAAATAGATGCATGAAAATAAGCATAATTTAAAAATGAGATCAACTTCAGAGAGGTGCCCACTCCATATTCTAAATACTTCAGTAGTCTCTTAGCAATTACCAAGATCATTGAGGCACTCCATCCTTCCTGGACACCAGTTTGTTTCAAAAGGGTGAAACAAGACATTTGTACTCCTCTTGCCTCAACATAACCTCTTCCATTTTGTGTTTGTATATGTCAAGATATTGCCTACAATTCCCTACATGACATTTTACCACAAATATTTGTCTTACTTTTTTGACAAGCTAATTAATATTCTTTGTTGAAAGAAGTCCTACAACCACTTTTAAGGTATAAATCTAGCATATTTCACTATGTTAGAACTTACTAATTAATGCTAAAGTCAATTTTTTCTGTTATCTCTCATTAAGACAATATAGAGACTTTAAGACTAAAGTATTATTAGAGATAAAGAGGAACATTTTATAAGGATAAAATAATCAGTTCTCCACAGTCATAATAAATTTGCATATAACTTAACATAGCATCAAAATATATGAAGCAAAGAGAAATAAAAAGAAAAATAGACAAATTCATAATTATAGTAGATATTTTTGACACTGGTTTTTCAGTAACTGAAAAATTTAGTAAGGATATAGACATTTTAACTAGATAATTAATATTTGACCTAAATTGAATACTCCCAACAATTATAGAACATACATTTTTTCATTTTATTAAAGTTGAGCACATTCCTTAAGTCTCAATAAATTACAAAAGACAGTAAGTTACAAACTAATAATAAGATACTAGAAAAGCCCAATACTATGGAAAATTATAAATGAAATTCAAAATAATCTTGGATAAGGGCAACACTAAAATGGAAAATAGAAATAGTTTTATGCTGAATGAAAATAAATTTGGAAAAAATATATTAATGTGAAACAAACAAATCAAAGTTCAAACAGTTAGGTATATATGAAAACCACTGAATAAATAGTTATGGGTTTTTTGTTTTGAAATTATTTATTCTTTTGTTGAGAAAAATTTGTAAAGAAATTTTGTAAGGAATTTCAAGTGAGGTACTGGTATCCTCATAAAACAATATTGAGTCACTAGGTACAATAATAGCAATAAGAAAATATCACCAAACATAAAGTATTATAATTAAAAATATTCATATATTAACTTGTTTCCCTTTGCATTGGTAATATTTCTCTTATTATTTAATTTTAATTTTTTTCTAGCATAATTATATATCAAAGTTCAATAAAGAGAAGTTTTACTGTCTCACTGCATCATTTCTTTGAATTCTTGATTCTTACCGAAAATTATTTCATTTATAGAGGAAGGGCGTGAAATACACTGAGTGAAAGACTAATAACTGTGTAATTGATAAGAACTGTTCTTTCAAAAGATACCATTAAGACACTGAAAAAGTAAGCCACAGACTGGGAAGAGATCCTTGTAACACATATGACTGATAAGGGGCTTATATTCAGAATAATACACTCAACAAGAAAAGAACAACTCAAAAAAGGAAACTGGCGGAAGACTTGAACAGCTACTTAAAAGTCAGATACTATAGAAAATTAATGCAAATTACATTCACAATGAAAATCCCACAAGTATCACTGAATTAAAAGAACTGACAATTCCCAAGGGTTGATGAGGAGGCCTGCCAAAATGATATTGACACAGTAAAATGGCATAATCACTTAGGACAAGTTCTAAAGTTGAAGACATGCATTTTCTACAACTCAGCAATTTCACTCTTAAATATACCAATGCTTGCGTGTACCACATGTTCATAAGAATACCCAAAGCAACTTCAAGGATATTCACAGCAATAGCATTAATAAAGTCTAAAAAATGGAAGCAACCTTAAGGTTCATCACAGAGAATATAATAAACTTGGGTACAAAGGAATATTATATAGGAATAAACGTGAGTGAATTACAGCTACAAAGAGCACAGAGGTATCTTGCAATCATAATCAGCTATAGAAATTAGAAACTGAACAAAACATAATGTCATTCTTTTCATAAAGGCAGATTAAATTAAACTGCAGTCTTTAATGATTCTTATGTAGGTGGTAATCTGCATGAAGAAAAGCAAGAGAAGGCTTTACTATTAAAGTCAGGACAGCATTTATCTTTGAGGAGAAGGGGATTTGGATAGAAGTAGCGCACGGGGAAAACGGCGTGCTGGCAGTTGGTTCGCCTGGGTATTTGCTTTACAGTCATTCAATGAGCTGTTCGTTTCTATTTTGTGTACTTTATGTGTGTCTTATTTCATTGTAGCATGTGGAGTTTTTTTTTTTTTCCTCTTAAAGGAAAGAGCTGTGGCTGATAACTCTTTGGCTTCCATTTCTTGGTATTATTTTTTTGTAACCCTGGCTGAAAGGTAGAGTGACTCTAGCAGCCGTGGCAGTGGAAAGTTTTTATGAAAACAACAATTAACTCATCAGTCAACAAAACACCAAACCACAACATCTGGAAGACATCAACAAACAGGTCAGCTCTATAGCTCTCTCTTTCTTGCACAACGCATGAGACCCAGAATAGACTTAAATATTTCAAGCCTCTACACCCTCAAGTCTAAGGTAGTGGGGGCATTTGAGGGAAAGAGCATAAAAGGTTTCACTTCAAAGCATCCTACCATCCTAGTAAACTGGTATAAAGTCTCGTCCCTTGGACGAGTCTGAAGCACTGGGCACATAGTTATATAAAACCCCAATCCTAAGTAGTGGACTGTGATGTTCTTTGAAGCGTTGAACACTGTGCTTCTTGGTGGAATAAGTTCTTTATAATAAAGGGCCTTTTAGTGAACCATTAAACATTCATTGGTTCCTTCCCAATTTAATTGTTCCTTCCCAATTTAATTTAATTGTAAATCACCTGCATCACTGATACAGGAGAATTTTGTTCTAGAGAACAGATTCTGGATTATATTCTGTGTCTTTTCTTATCTCCAATAGCTTTCTTCTTTATTAGTAAACAAAGAACCATTTTCTATGATTAAAAACAGCAACTCTGGAGTCCCTAAACATATTCTGCTTTATATAATAAAAAGATGACCATAATATAGCAATTTAAAAATTTGACAAATTATGAATTTCATGTGGAACATTTGAACTAAGGAACCTGTAAAGTCCACCTCAAATAAAATTTAATTTTCTGACAATAAAGTGCCAAATAAAGCACAAAAAACAATCGGGGCTATAAAGTGCAAAAACATAAACATTCCACAAATATCAAGAGCAGAGGAATGTTTTGCATAGATAAATGAAAATTATCCTACTTCCAGTTTTCTATAACCTAACTGTCCACTTCAACATTTTCAGACAAGGCCTTTGATTTATAACCAACCACAAAATGAAATTTCTGAAGAGAGAGGTAGTAATAGTTACATTAAGAAAGAAATCACTTGCTAGGTAAATGGAAAAATTGAAAAATAAAGGTCTTCCAGAAATAATGTCATAAACTGCATTTTCAGTATTTAAAAATGTAAAGAGTCGGGTCCAATATGAAAAATATTTATGGCTTTACCATTGTGGGCTAAGTAACAGATTCAGCAGCAGAGACAGCCAATAGGATTCATAGTATTTTCTCCCACTGGATAAAAGTGGTCCAGTTTCTCCACAGTCTGCCCTCCTTCCAGCTGCTGTACTCCTGCCCCTCCCTCTTTGATACCCTCCCTATGAGCATGACTTATGTTCCTCTTTCAGGCATTTCTATTCAAATTCAAAAATGTTTTTCATGAAATGAAAAGATCCCATTTATTCTCTTTTACCTTTGTTCATTATAAAGGGTGCATTAAATCTATCTTTTTTCTTTATTATAAATGGTTGATCTTAAAAATCAACATGGTCATATTATTTTTCTGCCTGTTAGGCCCCAACCAATATTTCTAGACTGATATTTTCTCCATTTTCAGCTTTAGAAATCTATTATCACTCAATCTAAGTGGGTTACTAACCTAGTCATCTTCTAGTCTTGTATTTAAGTGACTATTAGGACATACTTTATGAAGTTTGAAGTGACCCTTTATTCTTTCTCATATAAAATATCTATAAGATATCAGTGACAGTCAGATACCATTTCTAGGGGAAAAGCTACTGTATTTTCTCCAAGGTCATAATTGTACTAAAACATCCAAGGGCAATGTTTTCAGACTGAATTCTATTTTTTCCCTGAGACATATAAAAGAGGATTGATAAGCCTATAATTCAGAAGCCACTTACAGACTTACAGGAAAATTATATATTTATAACGTTCCTGATGAAAGACTATAGGTCAAAGGCAAAAAGGAAACAGGGGCAAGGAAAGTAGAAAGTAGAAAAAAAAAATCTCTGAATCTTTCTTGACTATTGAATAAATGTCTTGGGATATGAAAGTGCTCTTAAAAAATACTGAAGGCATGCCCTGATGGGCTAGCCATGTTGCAGCTAAGCATGAAGGGAAGTGCCAAGTAGACTGCATTTAGAGAATAAAATAATTTGGTGAACTGTACAATCTTGATTTCAAAATGGTATCTCCACATTGTCCATGTCACAGGTCTGCATTCGAAGTTTCCCCACATTAAGTTTCCTGAAACTGATTGGTTTGGACACACAGTTCTCTGTGAATGTCATTTTATCTTGCATGCCATGCTTTAAATTCTTGGAAGTATACGGATCTGAGTGCATTTCAACTCTTTGAGGGTGGAGGGTTCCCCTAAAGTCTTTTATCATTTCACTCAAGATACCTTTAACCTGAGGAAAATGAAGTCGTCCAATATGACCTCTATCTACTTTTCATTCCCTCACTTGAGTCCCCACCAACCACCTATACTTTCTCCCTCATTCTGGCCCTTTTCCTCCAAACTGGGAGATAGTTTGCTAAAGCCAATCTCTCCATCTGGATAACATTCATTACCACCTCTTTAGAAATCTTACTCAATCTAGTGTCCTCTCTTGCTCCTGAATTGACCCCTTTCCAACTCAACTTTCACTTTTTCTTAAGCTTATAATCTGCCCACATTTCTCTTATCTTAACAAGAAACCTCCTGGCTACATATATATTCTTCATCAATACACTGCACCCTTTTTACTTTATACTTTCAAATTCTGTTGTCCAGATTTTCGCTCTCAAAAAACAACCAGCTGTTCCTAAGTATCTAATCTATTGGCCATTTTCTACTTCTTTTTTTACATTGACTTATTAATAACAGATTTCACTACCTTCTTAAAGTATTCTACTTTCTGTTTGTTTGTTTGTTTGTTTGTTTGAACCTTGTTTTCTTCTGTCATATTTCACTGACCATTTCTTCTCAGGTTTTATAACTCCTTACTTTAGGAAGTTAGGATAAGGCAAGCTCTCTTCCCAGTTCATTTGAAAACTTCTAGGTTTCATATGATAGATTGATTGACATTTTTCAAGATGTGGAAATGAGACCCTTTGGGGGAAAAAAAAGTCATTAGGTAGAATCAGGTGTTTCTGTAAAACAATTATACTTATTTCCCTGAGTAAAATCACTTGAGAGATGCCAATTTCAAGATGTAGTTGGGAAACTGTCACTTGGATATAGACTTTAATATTTTGAACTATAGCAATTATCATATTATTTTTTAATACCATTTAGTTTCATTTCCTATTTTCCCATTGGAGTATGAAATGAGCCCTATGTCCTAGGAAAGAATCTAGAAAAGTATTTTAATGGTTCTTTTGAATGCTAATAGGGCCAGTGAGGAATATTTCTGCACTTACAATCCAAAAGCTCCATATTCTTCAACTGAGATGATCCCATTAGATGCAACTACTTCTTGAGCTGTCACTTTCTGCAGGGAGTCTAGGAGAACCTGACCAGAGTTTCCTTGTCTGTTAGATCTGTTCCTAATACAAGGCTAAAAATAGTATTTTAATTGCACACCACAAAGCTAGTCAATACTTTGACCTACTCTGGAAATTAGCCGAAACATAAGAACAAAACTGGAGCTGGTCAGAAGGCCACAGAAGATGAAGCTCTACACCCTTGGAGTCATTATAGCATCCTTGGCTTTGGGGTGTACTACTACTGTTGTGTTTCCAGCTGGCGTGACCGCATGCCAAAGTATCACTTGTTTCATGGGCCTTTACCTCTATCCATACCTTGAGAATGGGATACAGTGTATTGAAAATCACTAACACCAAGAGATGTGCTGATATAAGGTCCCCAGGAATTTCATACTTGGTGAACATCATGTTAATCTTAGTAATCATATCCAAGCCATAAGACTTAACTTCATGTCAGATGTCCTTTCATATGATGAGTTAAAATTTTCCACTAAATAGGTAAATAAATAAGTGATTACATATAAACAAAATATTACACTCAATATAAAGTAAAAGATATATTATAGCATATGCATATATGTAGCAAAATATATGCCAAATATATATATTTAATGTGTTTACCTATATATATTATAGTTTGAATAAATGAAATTTTTATATAAAAAAATAGATATCTGCCACATTTTTTCCTAAAGAAAGTACTTGGCTTCCTGGAAATTTATGCTTTAATGGCCTTGTAATAATAAATAAAAATCTGAGAGTTAGAACATGATTCAGAGATATCCAGGGTCTACAATTTATTCCCAACAGAAAGAGTCAATATAAATCCTATGAATTTCATTGTCTGCTGCCAGAAAACCTATTTAATTACGAATAAGAAATGCTTAGAAATATTGTCTCTTTAGGGATTGCAGTCCTTATTTGGAAACAAGACCTTGTAAGCCCTTTAAAAATTACCTAACTACAACACTGTCATCTTCGTTCATCATTAGGGAACTCTGCACTGGAGTAAGCCCAGTGCTCTTTGGTATATTGGAAAGACGGCCATGAGAGTGCATTGAGGCTTCCTCGCATTCTCAGAGATACTGATTACTGGACCTGTTTTTAGTTACTTTTTCACTTGAATCTGCTTGGTGTGATTTCCATATTATGAATTGGATCCAGCTGTTCAAATAGTTACTCAGACAACACTTTAATATTAATTTACTGCAAAGATATCTCTTCTGAAGATGCTAGCCTACCATAATACACCAAAGCAATTAAATTAAAGCACAGTATGAGTAAAGTGATAACATCCCTTTCTAACACAACTCTCTCAGGTATATTCCAGAAGACTAAGACATTTCCATAAGTTAGGGCAATCACAGAATAGTACAAATGTGAACCTTACTTTTATCAGACATTATCCAATAGGCTGATTGACTTCTATGACAAGAAATATTTTGCATGGGTTTAAATCTGCACTTTGTATGTATAATAAGTAGAATGTATTCTGTTTCCAATTAGAGAATGTGTTTGAAACCAGAACTTCTCAACCACTGTGCAATAGTGTGCCATGAATGGGTGGCTAAGATGGCAGTCTTAGGCACTGTATTAGTGGCCGAAAGGGGCGGCTTAAGGCAATCAAAATTCCTGTAAACTTGTCTCTGTGAGGACTTTTACCTGTTTACTGCACTGTACTAGACAAATAGGATTTTATATATAGCCACGATGTGTAAAGATTTAAAAGTATTGGCTTAATAATACAATTTTAATTTTCACTAAAGCAAGATATTTGGAAGTAGGCTTTCCAAAATTGGTTCCATGGCTCATAATGTCATCAAGGACCTCATTTCTTTCTATTCTTTCACCTTCTCAGTATGTTGACATTTGTCTTCAGGCTTGTCATCTCATGGTTGGAAGACAGCTGGAAGCTCTAGACTTCACATTCTCAAGAGAATCCAAAGTAGGAGGGAAGGAAGGGGTCAAAAGAAAACTCCTGCCACATGGCCTTCTCTTTTATAAGAGAGAAAAACCTCTCTCTCCCGTCCTCTCCATCTTTACATTGTACTGACAAAGGGTTACTTTTATGTGGACATTGGCAAAGCCATTACCATGAATGGCTTGGGCAATCATGAGTCACTCCCAAGAGTGGGCATACTGCCATCTGCAGAGAATAAAATAGGAGTGCCATTAGCAAGAAATATAGGAGATTAACTGCAAGTTAAGCAATAGCACCTGTTGCTGGGAGATTAATCAAAAGAAAGGAAACAATGTTGCTTATATTTCTAAGGGTCATAACCAATTTCAGGTAAAAGGAAATATGTAATTGCTTTCCCTTTATTTTCTTTTTAAAATAGACTTATTTATTTATTTTTGAGAAGGAGAAGGGGCAGAGGGAAAGGAAAAGAGAAACTTGAACAGACTGTACACTGAGTGCAGAGCCACATTTGGGGCTTGATCTCATAACCCTGAGATCACAACCTGAGCTGAAACCAAGAGTCCAATGCTTAATCTACTGGGCCACCCAGGCACCCCTGGAAATATGTAATTTCTTAAGTCTAATGGGCTTTTCCTCAAACCTTCAACTCAGCTTCAATTTTTATAGCAAATTTAGGATTTTCATTAATGTATAAATAAAATGTTAATATATTATTGTAACCACAGCAATATTTTAAAAAAAAATTTGCAAAACAGATATCTGATACAAAAAAAAAAAAAAGAACTTGGATCTAAAATACACAAAGAACTCTTAAAACTCAACAAAAAATTTAATTTTCAAAAAATGGGTAAAGAAACTAAACAGACCTCTCACCATAAAAAAAATATATGGATGTCAAACACTTGAAAATGTACTCACATTATTTGTTGTCAGGGAAACTAAAACAACGTGATACCATTATACACCTCTTCAAATGACGAAAATCTAAACAACTGACAACATCAAAGGCTAGTGATGATGTAGAACAACAAGAAGTCTCATTCTGCTCCTGGGAATGAAAGGTGATAATACCACTTCGGAAAACAATTTGGCACTTTCTTAAAAAGCTATATGTAGTCTACAATCCAACAATAATGCTCCTAGTTATCTAACCAACAAATCTGAAAATGTATGTCCACACAAAAATCTATATGCAAATGTTTAGAGTACCTTTATTTATAATCACCAAAAGTTGGAAGCAACCAGGATGCCCTTCAGTAAGTGAGTGGATAAACAAACTGTGATATATTCACATAAAGAAGTCAGCCTGATAAGGCTATACAGATGCCAACCAGTTAGTGTTTGTCAGTGGTTAGAAGAGGTTAGCGGTTTGAATAGGAGTCGCACAGGGGATTTTTTTAGAGTAGTGAAATTATTCTGTATGATTATTTAAGAGTAGATAATTGTGCATTTGTCAAAATCTATAGAAATTTATAGCACAAAAAGTGTACCATGCTCCACATAACATATAAAAAGGGAAATGGAAATTAAAATAACAATAAGATACCACTACACACCTATTAGAATGGCCCAAAATTGGACACCGACAACACTAACTGCTGGTAAGGATGTGGAGAACAGAAACTCTCATACATTACTTTGAAAGCAAAATGGTACAGTCACCTGGGAAGACAGTTTGACAGTTTCTTACAAAACTAAACATACTCATACCATACAATCCAGCAATCACACTTCTTAGTATTACTCAAGAGGTAAAAACTTATGTCCACACAAAAACCTTCACAAAGATATTTACAGCAGCCTTATTTATAATAGCCAAAACTTGGAACCAACCAAGATGTTCTTCAGTAGATGAATGAATAAACAAACATCAAGATAATGGTACATCAAGATAATGAATATTATTCAGCACAAAAGAAAAGAAAAAAAAAAGAGCTATCAAGCCCTGAAGAAACATACAGAAAACTTAAATGTTTACCACTACGTGAAAGAAACCACTCTGAAAAGGCCACATACTGTATGCTTCCAACTATATGACATTCTGGAAAAGGCAAAACTATGGAGACAATTAAAAAAAATCAATCAGTGGATGCCAGGGGTTTGGGAAGGGGATGAACAGGTAAAGTGGAGAGGAACTGTAGGGCAATGATGGTATTATACCATCATGACAGAGATAGGCATCATAGATTTATCCAAACCTATATAAAGTACAACACCAAAAGTAAACAATAATGTAACCTATAGACTTTCAGTAATTATAATATGTTAATATACGCTACTTGTAATAAATATACCACTCTGATGCTGGATATTGTTAATAGCGGAGGCTATGCATGTGGGGTGGCAGGGGGTGGTATATGGGAAATCTCGGTACTTTCTGCTCAATTCTTCTTTGAACCTAGAACTACTCTTTAAAAAAATCACATTAATTTTTTTTAAAGACTGAATTTCAGTCTAAAATTGATCTGAAAAAATTAAGTTTTAATTAAAAAAAAAACAGTTGGGGTGCCTGGGTGACTCAGTTGATAAGCATCTGCCTTCGTCTGGGTTAGATCATGATCCCAGGGTCCTAGGATCAAGTCCTGTATCAGGCTCCCTGCTGAGCATGGACTCTGCTTCTCCCTCTCCCCCTCTATGCTCACTCTTGTTCTTGCTCTCTCTCAAATAAATAAATAAATATTCTTAAAAATAATTAAATAAATACATGCATACAAAAAGTTAATAAATAATTATAATAATTACATAATAATTTTGTAATTATTATAATAACATATTACTGTATAATTAATATAGTGGATCAGATCCTGGATTATATGATATATTATAATAATTATAATAATAAATATATAAAGACTAAATTAAACTTTAGTATATGTAATTTAAAGAAATCATTCAGGAAATTGGGAAGTCCTAGAACAGAAAGCAGACTATGACCAAAACAATCTGTGTAACAAATGCATAAAATACTGTCACCGATGGAGGCTGAACAAAAAGATGGTGTCCTAAGTAACTCTGGAAGTAGCTAGATACTGAAAGACCAAACACAAAACGAATTGTACATAAGAACTGTACTGTAGTTCATAAAGTTCTATTTTTCATAAGAAGTACAAGTTAATTCTGAAAGGACTAACATGTATATTGGAATCAAACAATTAAGTAAATGCATGGTAGATCGAGGGAGAGAGATTTCTCACTATTTGCGTGACAGGTTATATATAAGCAAGAGGGGGAAGGCTAGAATTAACCACATGGTAATGGATTAGAATTGGAGGCATAAATAAAAACGCATATTATCTTGATATAGATGTAAATGGATACATAAATAAACATATATGTATACACACAGATTAGTATGCTCAAATCTATTTTGTTCTTTTGCCAATTGAGAGGGCCAGAAGCAATAATACCCCAGTAGCAACAAACATATCTAGTGCCCAGATCTTGGTTTCTCCTAAAAAGAACTAAGGCTTCTTAGAGAAATAATGTTATAGCTAAGGTTGGAAATATACTTCATGAGTGTAGACCATCTGGAAATGCCAAAAAGTAAGGATGTGCTCAAAACCACAGAAAGTAGGGGTGCCTGGGTGGCTCAGTGGGTTAAGCCTCTGTCTTCGGCTTAGGTCATGATCCCTGGGTCCTGGGATCGAGCCCCGCATCGGGTTCCCTACTCGGCAGGGAGCCTGCTTCCCCCCTCTCTCTCTCTCTGCCTGCCTCTCTGCCTACTTGTGATTTCTGTGTCAAATAAATAAAATCTTTAAAAAAAAACTACAGAAAATAATGTTAAGGATATGTCAAAGGGACAAAAGAGCCAACTGGAAGAGTTTCCTGTGGCCAAAGCCAGAACAACCTGAGCTACAAAATAAAGAAAGCATTATCGGTTTATAACCCAAAGTATAAACTAAATGAGTCTATACTGATATAAATAGCTAAATCAATTTAAGGATGGTGAAAAATAGATAAATCTTGAGTGAAGATGATTCCAAATAATTATGTAGGTCCTCTTCAAGGAGGCGGAACACAGCTTCCTAAGTGTCAACTGTACCCAATGACTGCTTTCCTAAGAAGATAGTGTGGAAGTGAGGTGAAAGGAGTAACTGTGCAGTGGAGAAACCTGACAAACTCTACCACAACCACGTGATTATGAGTAACATCCACAGGGATAAGTCATGTTGATAAGATGTACCACTGATGTGATGAGGATGGTAATTTCTCTGTGGTCTTCATCCCTAAAATTCATAACCCCATGGTGGGGGGCATTGGACATGAGTTTAATCATGAGGAAAATGTTAGTTAAATATCAATTGAGGAGCATTCTACAAAACATCTGATTAGCATTCCTCAAAACTGTCAAGAAAAGGAATGTATGAGAACTCTCATGGTGAGAGGAGCCTGAGGAGAAATGACTAAATGTAGTGGATCAGATCCTGGATGAGATTCTGGAGACAAGAAAGGACATTAGGTACAAACTGAGAGAATCTGAATTAAGTATAGACTTTAATTAATAATAATATATCAATAAAAGTGTCATTAATTGTGACAAAAGTTCTACACTAATAAAAGATGTTGATGAGCTCCATGTACTATCTTCACAATTTTTCTGGAAACCTAAAGCCAATCCCAACATGAAAAGTTACTGTATTTTTAAAAATGGGAGAAATTAGCATTGCCACTTTGAGGAAAGTTTCCTAAACTAATTGTAAAGTGTCAAACCACACACAAAAAATCAAATTAAAGCAAACTGGCGGATAGCATAGTGTAGTGAAAAAGACCAGTTTCAGACCTGAATGCTAGTTTGCCCCTGTTTCTACGGGCGTGACACTCAACAAATCCTTTAATCCCTGTGGACCTTCATATTTTATCTGTAAATTGTGGAAATTGGATGCAATGATATCATAGTGCCCCTCCAAAATGATTCTATAAACAAGCAAAATACATAATCAAAACCAAGAAGTATGCCAACGGGTTGTTCTTTCATATCAACATGACTTGGGAAGTACTAAGCGGCTTATTCACTGATAAATTAGTTTTAATTTTTTTTAATAAACCTACTTTTTTGAGATTTGGATAGTAAGTCATATTGGAATATATGCTACATTATTGTAATAAATAGTACTATCTCCTTTAAAATTGTATTTTTATCTTAAAAGCACACGAGTTAGAGGTAAAAGGGAGAAGACTTTATACCTGTCTTATTGTCCACATATTCTCAAGTAATATCACATTTTAAATAATATCACCTTCAGCTCCATAAAACGTTGTACTGCATTGAGAAACCATAACAAGACACACAGGCGTAAAAGCTAACTAAGTATGTCATCAATTTTCAGTACAAATAAAAGGTTAAGCCTGTCTTTTTCTCACAAGAAGGACCCTGATGAAATGGATGGAAGTCTTTCATGACTCACTTCTCTAAACTTGGTAGCCTAGACTCCCAGTGAAACCCTAAAGCCACGTGGGAGGTAGATGTGAAATGAAATAAAATGAAGAGTGAGTCAGACTGGAGTCAGGACACCTGGGTTCTAATGCTATCCCTTTTGTTATTTAACTAGCAGTTTCACCTTGAGCAAGTATTTTTAATCTTGCTGAGTTTCTTGTTTGAGAAACATGGTGTTGGATCAGTCAGATGCTATAATAAATGAATTAAACTCAACTGTGCTGTGGATTTGCTCCTTTCTTTTGAACAGTAAGATCTAGGGAGGGAGCATTGTCTGTTCAGGGTGGGCTGAGCTAACCCTTGACCTCCGTGCTGAGCAGTATGGCTAACATTCCAGACACTCCAGACGTGGAGAGGCCACAGCCCACTTGGAGGGCAGAGGAAATGGTCCAGGAGCAATTGTTTCCATATGCATTTCCAGAGCTGAGACACAGGAGTGCTTTGGCACCGGCAGGAAAGGGAAGCAATTTATCCTCTTTCACATCCTTCAGAAAGCTTCCTGGGGAGTTCATGACCTTGGTCTATCAAACACCTTTCTCAGTATTGATTCTTGAAAGGGAGTCAGAAGCAACCTTAAGAGTTAAGGGCATTTAATTTTGAATTTCACTATATAAACTCACTTAGAAGCATAGCTTATAACCTAATCTCTTTGTACACGGGTTTAGCAAAACCTGTTTAAACAGAATTTGGAAGAGTAATTTTGTCAATGATATTAGGTGATACATATTAATGTCATAAACAATGAAGTGAGGTTATTGCAGTTTGCTTAAGTCATAAGTAATGTTCATCCTTGTAATAATTTTTTAGGCTTCGCCCTCTGTATTATGCAGTCCTATTGCAAATCAGCAAGTAAGAATCAGCAATGCCTTTGTTTCTTCCACTGAAGCATATGAGTGTCCAACCAAAGGCATGTCTAGCACATATAGAGAGGCATTCATTTTCTGACTTTATATTCTTTTCATAGGCACAGGTTCATATCAACCCACTCCCTACCAATACACACAGGGAGAAAATTGAATTTCCACTAATGATATATTTTTTAAAATTCTTACAGTATAATTATAAGTGTGCACTGGGGAAAAAAAAAGTATCTATGGCCATGGATGTTCACGCCCTCTGATAATTTTCCCCATCCCTCAATTACACTGACTTTTGATCGCCTTTGGGAAATTTATTTTCAGTGGTGCCTGAAGCCAACAATTACATGCTTTAAATTGTGTACTTTAAATACATAGCTCTTCTCCTCACACATCTCAAGCTGCCACAAAGGGTTCTTGCAGTTCCGGTCTCCAGTTTGGTTTTACGCCCACAGCATAGGAGCAGAGGGCCAACGCTACCACTGCCATTTCCAGAGGACATGCAAATATACCATCTTGCAAATATAAATGGAATGCCCCACCTAGCCCAGAGTACAAACAAATGATTGACATCTAACAATAGTGTTGAAGGCAATGACACATGTTTGACTTTGCATGGATGTAATTAAAATTGTGGCTTGGCTGTTTCTAAGACTAAGTGAATATCAGTAGAGAACGCACAGAACCTATGTTTTTTTTTCTACAATGGCAGCTCGCGAACTGACTAACCAGTGTCATATCCATCACAGGAAAGGGTGTTTTCATCATATATGTATGTTGGAGACTTAGAAGCTATCATCTTGTGGCACAAACACTTTTAAATAGATGTTACTCAGTTTCCATAAAAATTATTTTATAAAAATTGGGAAGTGCTATAAGCTTATGTTTTACATTAAATGAAGGCCTCATGAGGAAAAAGTACATCAGAAGAGAGAATACTACAGAACTAAAATTATATTTTAAAAAAGGAAACCAAAAAACCCTGCAGAGCTATAAATGTCCTAATGGACAACACATAGTATTCCAGGGCACCGTATATAGTAAACCTCTTCTTTTGAACGGGTTACAGGAACAAATCCCAAAGATGTAAGACTTCCCTAGGGAGGATAGGTCCCTGAGATGGTTTCTGTCAATACCTGGGGAATGATCCTTTCACAAGGCTACAGGTTTCCCATTAATCTCCTCTTAACCTGTGGGATTTAGATAGAAGATGTAACCAGGTGTAGCATCGTACAGTCTGTAATAAGGCAAAACCTAAGTCTTGTAATATATTTTAAACAGGATGTTACTTTCCTAGATCAAGCATGTCATGTACCGTGAGAGGTACATTGTTCTTTCCTGAAAACAGACCTACAAAATAGGGCTGCTGAGAAAAGAGGTAATAGGGTCTGACAACTGGAGAATTGGATTGCCTTTAGTTACCAGATGTCTAGATTTTTTATTTTAGTGTCTTGGTTTTTATAAGATCAGAATTATGCTTAAGAACTGGATCATCAATATGAGAATGGCAACAACCTGATTCTGTTGGAATGGTTCTCAAAAAAAAAAAAAAATAGTTATCGTCATTTGGGGAGCTTGCTGAATTCTAATAATGAAAGAGAAAATTAAAAAATGATAACACTGAGGGAGGCGTGGAGGTCAAATATGTTATTTACTTGAGAGGTACTCTTTACTACTTTATCAGCTCCCTCCTGAATACCTGCATTGGGGTACTTAAATATTATTTCATTAAGTACTTAAATATTTATCAATCTCTTTCTCTGTCTCACACACACCATAAATGTCATAGTATGATACATCAAGAGAGTTTCTACTTTTCTAAGGAAATCGAGAAATATAGGTTCCTATGAAGTAAACTAAATGGTCGCACCGTGTCATTAGTGACTTTCTAAATGACTATAAGCATTAAATTCATCATATATATGTTTTATTTCTTGAAAAAGAAAAAAAACCTGGGATATTCATTAATGTGTGAACTTACTGATACCTAAACATTAAATACAAAGACTAAATTTCCTTCAAAATAAAATGGTATTTGGGGGAGAATTGACTTATTTTTCTCTTTAGGGCATCTTTCAATCACATCAATGACATTTTTCCAATAACTTCATATAAATTCCATATTACAGATTGCATCTGACTTGCATAACTTGTTTTGTTTCTTTTGGCAAGCTCCAAGCCATCTCAGTTTTGTCTATTTGTATGTAACTCTGATCTCAGAGAATGTGTATGCAATACATGGTTAGGATGCCATAATTCAAGGTAGGAGAGTTAGGCACAGACCTCACCAGAAGGGTGACCACTGATTGCAGAATACCTTTCTGTTTGGTGTCTAGCAAAATTCCTGGCATTTAGTAAAAGTTTAATATTTACTGAATTGAAGATAATGTAAAAGCAACTGATTAGAAATCAATATTATAAACTTTGTATTTTTTATTTAAAAGATGCTCCTTCAGTATGGCTTAGTTTGGCTCAGAGTCTAGTTCATCAAGTGACTCTTTTAATGGGCACTCGCTATTTGGGATTATGCATCTTCACAGAAACTGAGATGCTGGCTAGTGACTCTCTATATTTCATATTTTCTCACCATCATGCCAATGGCTACTATTTACAATATTTTTCCTGTCTATTTTCAAGTACGAAGACCAAAATAGGGGTGCCTGGATGGCTCAGTAGGTTAGGTGTCTGCCTTTGGCTCAGAGCATGATCCCAGAGTCCTGGAATTATGGTGGGCTCCCTGCTCAGCAGGAAGTCTGCTTCTCTCTCTGCCTCTGCCCCTTCCCTTTGCTCATGCTCTCTCTCTCTCTCCCTCCCTCTCAAATAAATAAAATATTTTTAAAAAGGACCAAAATCCATTTTTTTTTTAAGATTTTATTTATTTATTTGCCAGAGAGAGAGAGAGAGAGCGAGCAAGCACAGGCAGGCAGAGGGGCAGCAGAGGCAGAGGGAGAAGCAGGCTCCCCGCCAAGCAAGGAGCCCGATGTGGGACTCGATCCCAGGACACTGGGATCATGACCCGAGCCGAAGGCAGCCGCTTAACCAACTGAGCCACCCAGGCGTCCCGACCAAAATCCATTTCTATTAGGCATTATGTTTTATAACTTTAAGCACTTTTTCTGACATCAATTATCAACTTAAATGATTTTTCATAACATACAGAATGGTCAGATCATCTTTACACTCAAGATCTAGTAAGAGATCTTAAAAATTTTAAACTATTGATTACACTCAAGAAAGTGCTAGAACGAACAAGCCGTCATTGCCATGCAACATAAACTGTGTGGTAAATACATAAATACATAAATTAAAAAATAATGTGATGAATACATCTTTAGTAACATAAGGACATGAACTAAACAAAAACCTCAGTCCCTGGAGAGCCAATGACAAATTCACAGAACTCAAAGGGGCTCAATTCAATGTACTTGATAGGCTACATAATGACTGCAGTTATGTTTTATTTTATAACAAGTGAATGAGTCATTAAATACATGTATACCAATTTACATTTCATGATATGCTTACCGGAGAGAAATGGTTTAATAAATGTTTTATCCATGTAACCGACTCTCCCAATCACTACTCACAAAGAAGGATTTTATTTGTGGTCTAAAACCACATTCCAAGCTTGCCTACCAATCCTTAACATTGCTTTTATAACACATTTCCCTGCTATTTATTCTCTTTAGCATATTTACTTCAAATTCCATTGACTATTTTCTATCCCACAAATTTTTCTAATGTAAAGTTTATTTTTATTTCTACTGCTTTTAAAGCCTCTTAAGTATTTCTGAATTTTAATTACTAACTTCTAGTCATAAGTATCCTATTTAGGTTTGATTTGTCACTAGGAAAGCACTATCAGAGGGCTCCTTTGTGAATCTTGCCATGCCTATTGGCACTGCCACCAAACTCACTGGAAATGTTGCCACTTGTACTTACTGTCTCTAAGATTCTTGCTCCTTCAAGTGCAGTTCTGGACTAGAGGCATAGGCATCACCTGAGAGTTTGGTAGAAATGCAAACTGCCAGGCCTTGCCCCTGATCTGCCGAATCAGAACTGGCATTTTAATGATATCACTGGATAACTTGTATACACATTAAAGTTCGAAAGGCAGGGTCTTAGAACATGTTTAAAGTGTCATTAAAAATCACTGACTACATGGTTTCAAGAAACACTTCTCAGTACCTATTTAAATGTCCCTGCCCTTCTACTATCTGAGCTCTGAGAGGCAAAGGACCAGACCAGACCAAGTAGCAAATTTATCCCTTGTCTCTATTTCCCTAAAGCCGCATCAAGCTGAATGATACTCGGATACTACTCTGCCTTTTGAGGCTTCTTCAAATGGCCGGTTATAATTCATTCAGGAAATAATCTCCAGACTGTCGTTTTGTTTCGCTTTTGATTGAGTGTTACTCTGCTTTTTATGTTTAACCTGTATTCACTCCAGCAGCATTTTATTTATGGCTGAACTAAGCTCCCATTCTCAGGACTACTTTTTTCCCACTTTGTGAAGTTGGCCAGTATGCAATATGCAAATAGAAACATTCAAAACAGCAAGGTGTGGGATATGCATAGCAGGAAAGAACTGGTGTTGGCGCATTGACCACGAGCCTTCTTTTAACTGTGCTGTGGACAGCACTGCATACCAGTGTTAGCTGCTGTTCTAGGAATATGTGCGTGTGTTCAGTAACTACAACTTCTATGAAATCAAAGGATCTCATGTGTCCATTATTCCAGTGACTGGCATAGTGCTTAGTACAGAGTACACATTCCAAAATAAATGAGGTAAAGAATATTCTCTTTTCATTGTAAGACGCAAAAGATTAAAATATGCCACGTTAAGCAGAAGTAATAATTATTTTGAAGTTTATAATACGTGCAACCGTAACAAACTCAAAGGTTGTTCAATAGCACTAGCACTTTATACCAAAGACAAAAACAAAAACAAAAACACTTCTGAGGCAGAAAAATAAGCCTAAAAATAAGGGGGTGGAGAAACAGTATTGCTAATTTCTTCTCCCTGACATTTAAACACTGACTAACATTATAGGCAGGTACTGAGGTAAATTAAGCTTATGGAAATATCAAGTTTTATCTTTAAAAATGTAATTTCCTCTCATTCTCAAAAGTCACATTTGAGAATTGACATAGAATGTACTTCAAAACACAAGTGAGTCAGCAGACATCGAATAAAAACACCCACCAGCACTGATGTGGAGCTCAAAACCCCCAGCTAATAAACAAGGTTTAAAGGCCTTAATAGCCTCCAGCAGCTGGGAGAACATAAGGGGGCGGAAGAAATATGCCTCCCCTTTCCCATAACCCTGTTCTCCAATAGTTTCCCATGCTGCCCACCCACTCAGTTAATTTACTAAAAGCTTACTTATATGGAGGACAGGAATAAGAACTCCCCAGTGCAATAAAACTCAGACAGTGATGAAATTAGAGGAATAAGCAGACTTTCAACAAGAGGGGTGTGACATTTTATACTTGTGAAAAGTCTTCAGCCAGGTAAAGGCACCATACTGCCTCTTATATTAGCCTTGATAGCAAACAGCTGGAGTGCAGCTAAATTCACACATCTCAAAGTGACAGCACTGGCTTTGGGCTACCTAGGCTGAGCCTTTCACAGCTGGAAAGAGTATAAACCAAGTATAAAATGTAGGTAGGATTCCTAAGAAATCCTGTGCTTTCATTCATTTTATCTCCCAAATATGCCCTGTCCCAAAAACAGATTATCCTAGTAGCCTGTCTAATCACCTCCAAGCGTCCACACAGATCCCAAAGACATCAGTACGTCTTTTATAGCCCATATTTCTACTGAAAATCCTGCCTAGGTAGCAGTATCTAAAAATATTCCCAAACCCTGTTGCTTATTCTAAAGAGGCATTCTGAAGAGTGCTTCTGTGAGGAATTCCAGAAGGATGGTTTTACCTGTTCTGTTCATTAAGGTCAATTAACTTTATGATCAACAGCATTCACAACGCATATGTGCATAAGTATGTTTGCCACTCACCCTGGAAAAGGTAGGACAGGAAAGTAGTAACTTGTATTCAGATGGCACTTATTTTCTTCTACTGATATCAAAGGGATTAAGCAAAATGACCTAATTCCATGTTCTTATGTTCCCATGAAATTAAAAAGGAAAGTAACATTTTCCCTTTCTTTTAATGTAAGGAGGGTGTGAACGTGCTGTTTCCAATCATATCCCATAATCAGGTTTTTGTTTTGTTTTTAATGACATCTTCCCTGCTACGGGCTCATGTTCTCCCTATCCAAGCTGGTTCCGGGACTGCATCTTATTTAAAAGGGTTTCTGTCTTTTTTTTTCCCTTGACTCCTTGCAATTTCTTGGTATTTTGCCTTTTCTTTTTCTTTTTTGATTATTTGATGACCCTCCATTTCCCACACCCATTTCTGACTCTGAATCTCTATTTACTAAGAACTTCTGAGCACTTCCAGGCTGTGGCACCTTTGCCCTCTGGCTAAATGCTGCTAAATGTCCGACCTTGAAATTCAACACTGTGTTGCTAATGAGAAAAACCTGTTCTGTAAAAAGGAAGAAGAGCTTAAGGAAAGTTTTAAAAGGAGCCATGTAAACAGAGTGCTAGTTTTTCAGTAAACCATATTGCTTTAGCATCCTCTTTAAGAATTAGGGCTTTTGTGAGTTTCAGGAGGGAATTATTGCCGCAGCGAAAAGAAGGTATAATAGTGCTTAAAATCAAAGTTTTTCATTTTAACCAGAGATAAGATAACCTAAACTTCCATGCAGTTAGTACCACTACATTTAGCTTTAGAAAATACCATCCTCGACACAGAGAATGGCCTCTCTCTTACATTCTCAGTTCTTTTAAGTGTGCGGCCTATTAATTATGCTGAAGTGCCTTCATATAATAGTATATTAATTTTTCCATTCAAGTAAGAGCACTGGCTATCTACAAAATGTAGAGCCCACACAGTGGACTACCAGATAGTCTAGTCTTCAAGGAAGATTTTAGTCCAGTAAGAGGCAGGGGAGCCCACCGGGGAGGGCTGTGAAGGCGGGCAGCAGTTTCTAGCTGGAGTTTGGTTATGCACTAAGAGCTGTGTAATTATTTTTAAAATATGAGTTAAACTTTTACTGGCCATTACTGTGTGTCAGTCGAAGGATACATAGATTAAAAAAAAAGAGAGACGATATCAAGCTATGATGATGATGATGACGATGAAAGTGGTGTTGGTGAAGATTTGGAACTTCTGCCTATCACAAGTGGCATAGGTAAAGGGGAGCCAAGGCGAGTGTTACAGAAAGGTCACCAGTATTTAGGTTGGATTAGAAGAAGTTAAGTTGGAGGCCCCTGGGAACCTATGTGGACGGTCCTGGTGAGAAGTAATAAAAGCGCAGCCTCAGAAAGTAGTCACAGAAGGGTGAAACAGATTGTACTCTTTTTTGAAACTAGAATATGTCTTTCAGTTTTTGAAAATAAAATGTCCAGCCATGCACCTAATATTGACGGGAGATTAGGTAAAGAGTTTGGCTCGGACATATCTGAGCATGATTTGTGGTTCTGCCACATGGCTGTGTACCACTGTGTAAGATAACTTATTTCTTTAAGCCCCAATTTCCTCACCTATAAATATAACTAGTTATATAATCACTTTCAGGACTAAAAATTACATAAAAGCGGTAGCACAGTGTCAGACATTTAGCAAGTTCTCAGAAATAGTAGCTCTTATCAACGTCAGGCTATAGCTTTTATTCTGTGTTCTCTTTGTAATAGCATGCACGAAGATGGAACAACTGGATTGGGATGAATCTGTCTACAAGCAGGTCTCATTTATCTGTTTGGATTATTAGCCAGAGGATTTGTCCTATGGTTAAAATCAATTATGGAGACAGCTGAAATGAATGGATAAGAGAGTGAAGATCTGGTCCCCAAACTCAGCTGCCTACAACAATGAAGCAGGTAAAATTGTGTGCAAATTGAGCAGGATGACACTACAGTCTGATGGGACCTAAAGAATGTGTGCCATAACTCGTGGAAATCAATTTCTGTTTGTTTGCTGGCCAAATAAAATGTCTGTAGTGCCTAGGCCTATAGCTTTTTATAGAATGTAGTGGTTTAGAATAACTGTTTTGATTGTGACCCACAGTAAGATGGGATTTTAATGGATCACAACAGCATATGTGCAGATACACCTAAAACAAAATTTTCCAAAACAAAACTTAAAACACGTAAATCTTATTGATATTCTCTATTCCATTTGGGTCCATTCCATTTCACTCCATTTCTTTACATTCTTTTCTATCCTTTCCCATCTTATCCTATCTCATTCAAATGAAACCCTGGGCCAAATCTTCTAGACTCATTTTTCTAGCCAGTGGGTCACAACCTCCAGTTTATGAAACTCTCATTTATAACAGCAGTTTAAAATTTTTTGGCTGTACTCTTATCAGTAAACATTTTGAAATAAAAAGCATAGAGATACTAATTATTAATCTGTTCATTAAATGTTATGAAAGCTTTTTAATCTATTTAAATAAAAACAGAAGTAGAAGTTACATAATTTTCTCACAGCATCCTTTGGTGAGATCTATACCACGCTCTCCATACCTGACCACTTCTGTGACTTTGAGCCAGTGAGCTAAATTCTCCAAGCACAGAATTTCTTATCTGTGAGCTGAGAATAGCAGTATCTATTTCATAGATTTGTTAGGATAATTTAATATTTTATTTAAAACAAATAACACAGCACTTGACCTCGCCACAAGTAAATAATGTTATTTTTAAGTTAATGTTAATTGAACAAACTTTTATTGACTACCTAATATCTGCCAGCCACTGAATGGAAAGTTTGATAAAAGATATGATGATGACAGTGATGATAAAGATAGAATATGAAAAGGAAAGAGACATTATAATCTAATAGGAAAGCCAACTTATATAAATGTTAGAAAACAAAACTGAATATAACATGTCTTCAGACATATTTAGCACTCTGCCCAACATCTCATGTGGAAAATATTTTGAGGAATTAATATTTTTGGATATATGTATATAATCATTATTGAATGAATGAATGATTAAGGTTCAGTTTTGACCACCGCCCTGCCACCAAAAGAATGACATATCACAGACCCCTCATTATTGCCACTTGGCCATCAAAAATAAAAATATGTGTGATTATTAAATTTCTCATAGAAATTTTTTTTAAAGAACTTATTTATTTATTTACCAGACAAGAAAGAGAGAGCACACAAACAGGGGAGCAGCAGGCAGAGGCAGAGGGAGAAACAGGCTCCCCGCTGAGCAAGGAGCCCAATGTGAGACTTGATCCCAAGCTGAAGGCAGACTCCCAACTAACTGAACCACCCAGGTGACCCTTCATAGAAATTTTTAAAATTAAAAATGCCACATTAAATATGCATCTCTAAAACAATGATTAAAAGAGAGAATCGCAACTCTTTTTGTTTTGAACAGACTGTTTTCTTTTTATCAAAATGTTATGCAGAAGAAATCACTGCTATTAAACTTTTCTTCTTACTCAGTAATCAGAGAGCAAAGGCATGAAGCTGCATAGCAGTTAAAGAAACTTAAAGTCATATATTAATAACCTAACAGTTTCTTCAAACAAATTGAAAATTAAATATTTTTATAGATAAGCCAGTTATCAATCAACAAACAAAGCTATTATATAACTAGTTCTTTTCACATAAATATTAAAGGACCACCTTCAAACGTGTTCATTTTTTATCTTCTCTCTCAGCACTTCTTTTCTGTTTCAAAGTCAATAGAAAATCTCCTTAAACAGGTCTCATGTTATGGAGAAAGTAGAAATGGGTTTCAGATTTACTTTTTGATGCAGTAAATTATGTTTTATCATTCAGAGGATGCAACCTATAAGGTGACACATTGTAGCCAGATAGAGAAGTGACATTTTTCAATTGCTATTGGCTATAGTTCTGTTTTTATTAACCCTCTTGCTGGTAAATCTAAATGCAAGCTCTATGGAATCAGATGTGAAATAATAACTTTCTTTAGTGCCATTCAGGTGATGGAGAATGATTTTCCATTTGTGGAAATATCATCTAGGAAATAACCTGCAACGGCAATTTGTCAAGAAAAGAAATCCATCACCAAACTTGATAATGCCAGCAAAGAGTGAGGTATGTGTGTAGTTTCACAGTTACCATTTGACCCTAGGTGTCCCCAGGATTATCAATCTTCCCACTCTTCTCCCACTCCTCCTGCATTGTCTCAGCCTCCTCTCACCCTCCACCAAAGGGGCTGGCAGTTGTGTTTCTTTATTCAGCATGTGCAGGCCATGCAGTAGCTTTTGAAGCATCGTCCCAAATACTTGCCCATTCAATACAATAATCCTATGGAGATGACAAGGTAGCATCACGATCTCTGTTCCATAAAAGAGGAAATTGATGCCATGACTGGTGACATGCCTAACTCCCTGCATCTAGAAAGAGGCAAATATGTAGACATCCCTTTCTGGATCATTGCTTTTTAGAATACACTGACGCTCAATGGGGCATTAGGGGGAAAAAAATGAAAGGAGTCCTAAAAGCCAAGAAGCCTGAGACCATGAATGCTGTTTCACCACTTTCTTATTACCATCATTTTGTGTTTGTTTTTGAGTAATTCATTAATTTATTTCAGGAAGTGTATCAGTTACTTATTGCCACAATAATGCTGTGTAACAAGCCCACCCCCCAACTCAGTGGCTTAAAACAATAAGCATTTGTTATCACTCATGAGGTTCTCAATCAGCTGAGTGTTTCAAACTTCTGGTCTCAGCTGGGCCTGCTGGTGCATCTACAGAATGCTGTGGAATGGGATCATACTGATCCCTTCTACGTTTGGGTGCTGACTGGACATAGATTGGTTGAGGAGAGTGTCAGGTGGGACACTGGCTTCTCCTCCATGTGGCCTCTCAGCATCCAGCAGATTAGTTGGTCTGATTGACAGAGTGATGACTGGATTCCAAGGAAGTGAGCAGAAGTACAGAAGACTTCCAGGCCAAGGTTCAGAAACAAAACACTCTTACTTTCATCCCACTCTGTTAGGCAAAGCCGATGAAAAAAGCAGCTCAGTTTCAAAAGGCAGAAAAAGAGACTCTCCCCCTCAATAGGAGGATCTGTAAATTTAGAAGCATGGAGTGTGGCTACTGGGTGGGGAGTCACTGCGGCCACTTTTACAATCAATCTAATATGGAAACAATCCTTCATCGTGTCCAGTGTACCAAGGGTTGGCAAAGATGACTAATATACGGTCATTAATATGTAGGACTTTATAGTCTGGTAATAGAATCAAACATATCAGAAGATCAATATAGAGTAATACAAGTATAATAGACATTAAAACAAAAAACAACACCACCAAAAACAACACCTTGATCTACAAAGCCCAAGAGTGTAAGACCTATGGGGCACCCGGTGGCTCAGTCAGTTAGCGTCTGACTCTTGATTTCAGCTCAGGTCATGATCTCAGATCAAGCCTGGCATTGGGCTCCACGCTAGGCATGAAACCTACCTAAGATCCTCTCTCTCCCTCTGCCCCTCCACTGTTACTTGCATGTGCTCTCTCTCCAAAAAAATAAATAAATAAAAATAAAATAAGAGTATAAGACCTGTAACTTTAATTTTTTTTATAATCAAGTTTGTGTCTTCAGTCCTATTTTATTTTATTTTATTTTTTAAAGATTTTAATTTATTTATTTTTTAAATGAAGATTTTATTTATTTATTTGACAGACAGAGATCACAAGTAGGCAGAGGGCCAGGCAGAGAGAGGAGGAGGCAGGCTCCCTGCTGAGCAGAGAGCCGGATTCAGGGTTCGATCCCAGTCCCTGGGATCATGACCTGAGCTGAAGGCAGAGGCTTTAACCCACTGAGCCACCCAGGCGCCCCTTCAGTCTATAGCCAGATTCAATCAATTCAAGGTTAACAATTCTGATTTTCCTAAATTGATTCAGCATCTCTATGAGGTATGAGGTTCCTCTCTCCCCCTTGCCCTGGCATCAAGAGCCCAGACCTTGTCCTTAATGGTCTCTCATTGGTATCTCTGGAGATTGAGTATCCCTGTGGTCCTCAGTTTAAATATACAGAGCCTTCTTCATTCCCTAAGGAGTTACTGCCTAAACTCAGTCAAATATGCATGACTATGATACAAATGTTAGAATATACAACTTAGTGACCCAGAAATTAAAGAGATAATAAAAAAGGATAAAGTAAATTTTATTTTGCACCAACAATTAATAGAAAATACTCATGGACATGATAATTTTGATATAAGCACCATTCCAGAGTGAATAGTATATTTATTATTATTATTATTATTTATTAATAATGATTACTATTATTATTTTTTAAGCCTACACAAAATTGAATATGAAAAGAGCACTGAGCCAGGAGTTGAAAGAATATTAATTCTAGCCCATATTTCATCACTAGTTAGCCACGTGGCTCTAGCAGAGGGCTTTTGCTTCTCTGGCCTCAATTTCCTCATTTCTTTATTGAGGAGTTGGACTGGAGGAATATTTCAATCCCTCTCAGCATTCAAATCCCACAGTTCTTAAGAAATTGAAAATGGCCATTTGTGACATTAGGGAAAACAAAAGGGAAAGGGAAAGAATCAAAACAAAAATCAAGTAAGATAATATGTTTCAGGACATTGGAGGATGATTTATTAATCTAGCTAAGCTGACTGAATAATATATTTTAAAATTACATAGGGATATTTGTTCTGGAAAAAAATTTAGATCAGAATGCTATATAGTCCATTACAGAAAAAATATTTTATTGCAAAGCAACATAGCTCTCTATAATTGTCTTAATTAATGATGTCCATTTCTACTTTGCTCCTCAATGTTAATTGTCAACACTAAAATATAGAAAGAAAGACACTTTTAGATTCCCTAATAAGCATAAATGCCAACACATTCTACTTTGAAATATTATTATTTTATAATACAGTGAGTCATAAATCATTCCTAATAGAATTATAATTGTGAGCTTATTTCAATACTGATAACTGCTACTTATTGACCATATAATTAGTTTCTCAACTTTAATATTATACAGGTACTTCAAGAATATTTGGTAACCATAATTAACAATGATCCAAATGAATTAGACTGTGATTAATGCTGATTTAATGTAATCATAAGCAAATAAAATTTCTAGGTAAACTTGGCAGAAAAGGCTTTGGGCAGAGGACATCGAATATTATTGAAATTGATGTGAGTTCTCTGCTTATCTTGCTATACAACCTATAATCTCATGTTGAAAAGCATTAGCTCTAGGTTGCTGTTATAACTGTACCTTGGAAACAGACTATTGTTTATGCTCTAGTTGTCAATTGCTAAATCACACTACCACATCCCTTTGAGACTGACTGCTTTCAAATATCTATGGTACATTTTATTTAGTCTATTGCCAGTATCAACCCGCATAAAAATATACATATAAAAAGGTATAAAAGCTAATTATCAGACATAGTTCTTACTGACCAGTTTTGTAAAGACACTAATTGTCTAGTAGAGGATAAGGAAGGTCAAGTACCTTTTACTCTTTCATACTTTGAGAAAACTAATAATCTATCAAATTGATGGTGGAGTTGGAGGGATATGCTCAGAGGTGATTCGTCAAATAGAAAAGATGCAGACATAACCTCCTTCTTCCCCCACTCCTCTACCCTCATCCGCTGCCCACTGGTCACTATTTGGAAAGGGGTTAGGTATCACCATGCCCTTGGCAGACATTTAGTAAGTGTTGGACAATGATGAACTAAATCTTAACAACTGATATTATAAAAGTTACTCCCCTCCCCAATAAAACAAAACATAACACTGAACGTTACCTTGTTCTAATTTTAAGAACTTATTTAGATAACCCTGCCACTTGTCTTCTTTTTACTTCTTTTCTCACACTTCCTTCTTTTCTCCCCTTAGTTATTTAGGCTAGTCTGTAATGGCTTCAGATGTTTGAGTCTGTCGGGACCCTCAGCCACCCCAAGCCTGTTGTAGTGTAAATGACAGAAGTTTTTGAGTATCAGAGGGGACACTCTTTTAGTAAAACAATACAGCATCCTCCAAAAAGTTTCCACTGATGGGGGCCCCACTACCAGGATGAAGTGGTCCAACAAAGCTGACTCTTTTCCCTAAAAAACGTCCTAAAAGCTAAAATGGGAAGAGCTGGATTGGTAGCCCATCTGCATGTACCTGGTAATATGGAAACTACCCTTGCACAAATGCATTTTTTTAAGGTAATGTCCTCTGAGAGGCCAGTTCAAATTCTCTAGGCTGTGAAAGTAAGCAGATTGCCTCTGTCTCTTGCATCTCTCCAAAGGCCTAAAGCCATATGGTCTGATGAAAGTGAAAATGCTCTTAAGCAGAGATAGGTTAAATAAACCAGAGCAAATCCATATAATGTATTATAATGCAACTATAAAAATTCATGAGGTAGAAGAATATGTATTGGCATGGGAGATAGTTAATGATACAAAAAGTGTTGATTCATGATGTAATATTTTTATCAAAACTCAAACAGGTATGTCATCAATTTATCCTATATATTGATCATCAGTTTTTCCAACATAAGAAATACTAAATTGAGGTTAAATATAGATCTTAGAATTAAGGTAATATTATCTGTGTGGTCTACACTGAATGCTACATATTACACTGTAATGTAGTTTGTATTATGTGCCAAATTGTCTACTTTATATATTAAATAACATGTATGATAATTGTATTATGTATTTAGTTCTACATCATATAAATATATCTTACATTTTTGGGATACCTGGGTGCTTAGTCGATTAAGCTTCTGTCTTTGGCTCAGGTAATGATCTCAGGGTCCTGGAATTGAGCTCTACACTCAGCAGGGAGTCGGCATGTCCCTTCCCCTCTACTTCCCCCCTCCCACCCCCTGCTCATGCTCATACTTGCATACATGCTCTCTCTCTCAAATAAATAAATAAACTTTTAAATATCCATATCTTACGTTTTACATAAAGACTGGCATGAAATCACATTTGAGGGGGTTTTTTTCCTTTATTGTTTTCAGTATTTTTAAATGTTTTCTGCCATGAGTGGGTTTTACCCTTATAATTAGGAAGAAAAGTTTAAACTTAAAAAAATGAATACTTAGGCCATTAAGTTAAATAGCCAACAGGCTTACCTTTTTCCCTCTTCTCTTGATTTTCTATTCTCCTGATGATAAATATGAGACAGAAGGACTGTGGGAGTGCAGCCTAGACCTTTCCTTACCTTGGAAAACCCACCCCCTGGGGATCTGCAGAGTCTGGCATGCTGTCTGCACAGAACCTTTGCAGGGAACGGGGACGGGGATGGGGATGATAAATCAGGATGCAAATGTGAAACAGGCACAGTGGCCAAAATCAGGCTGTTTCACCAGAAATGGAGCTTGGAAACCTGCCATGCTTGGGATCTGGTCCTTGCCAGCCACCATCTCCGTGGGCGCTGTCAGCCCCTCCAGGAGCGAGCAGTTCTCACAGGCAGGCTGTCCCTTCGTCAGTGGCCATAATGGAGGCAGCTGCACCCTGGCCTTGGCAGCTGGCCGGAGACTAACTACAGTCGTCTGGGGAGCTTCTGGAGCACAGTTAGTCACATCTCCCTCTCTTCTCAGAACAAAACTACAAGGTCAAAGTGGGAGAAGCAGACAAGGAAGCTGACCATCACCTCCTGTCTCTTCAGAATGAGGGCAAGCCAGGGCATCCTTTCAGACAGACTGTTGGCCAGCTGGCTGTCCCGCCTCTGCTTTCTCTCCATCTCCTTCCTTATTCGCTTTCCCTTTCAACCTTTCGCAAACCCCTGTCTTCTTCCAAATTGTATCTTCCTTATCTGACCTTGGGATTTACTTAGACTGCATTACCGCTTCTAATGAATCAGGGTAAGTTACAGAAAAAGAGAGTCAAAGTGGGTTTTGAAAAAAGGGAAGGCATTTATACATGCTATTGAGCAGATACGTAATTCCAGAATTGTTAAGCAAAAAGCCTGGGTTAGCCTCCATTGCACTTGGCTTGTTGAAGGTATTGCCAAAAATGTCCAAAGAAAGCATTACATAGCAGGAGTAGGATCGGAACCATGGACCTGACAGCCTGTATTGGATGGCTGGGATGGAGCTGACCAGATGAAGCCAGGAAGGGGCTCAGGGAAGACATTCTTCTAAGTTCAACACAAGTGATTTAAGAAGGTAACTGTTCAAGTCCAGAGAAAGTGGAAGACAGACACTGGCAGGTTTCTGAGAGTCTGATGCATACACAGAGTTCAGTCAGGATCAGAGATACAGGAGCCAGAAGGCTGACTCCAGATACACAGGGCAGATTTGTGGGGAAAGAGGGTTGGGAACAGCTGATCCAGGACATATCAGGAGGAGAAGACCCAAGATGATAGGCAGAGGCCCTGGCCATGGGGAAAGTCAGATAGAGAAGGTATCCGAAAAGATTCTAGGGAAAGAAAAGAGGAACAAAGTGGCTAATAGGGCAGAAGAGTCAAAATAATATCAAAGAAAGAAAGGAAACTGAACTTTTGTTTTCTTCTCCAAAATAGGGGTCTGAGGTATGAGGAGAAAGTTTAAAAAGAAACCAAAGAGCAAGTGGAACTGTATCACAGACATGAGAACCTCCCCATCTCTGAAAATGTCTTGGGAAAGTCCCATAACTTGAGCTCTGGGGACGATAACTCGATTCTCCTTACCAGCTCACCTCTCAGCCACATGGGTAGAGTGAAGAATTTGTGTAGACTGAAATTTGAAGGGCACAGAGGGACTATGGCTTCCACATGAAATTACCAATGGTATTTGCTCTGTTTTCTTTCTGATTCTTAAATTTTGGTTCAGACAGTTCTGTTAAAATTCCTGTTGTACACTTCAGATATTACAGTAATGTTGAGCAGTGGGGAACTGGCAGGGTTGGGGTAGGACAACAATTTCTTCAGTTTCTTCAATTTATGCAACTTCTTTTCTGGTGGGAATATTTAAACCAGTGACTCATGGACAAAAGCATTATGTAAGAATTTAATTTCTTCATAGGAGTGAAACGAAAGGAGTGAGTTGGCTCTAATTATGCAAGAAGTGTCAAAGGGCATTTAAGAATCCTCATAGAGCTACAGGATATGAATATTTGGAAGAGTAAGAATTAAATATTCAAGCTATATCAACTGCACATAATTATTTATTGAACACCTGTTATACGCTAGAAGTATATTAGGTGCCAGTCATACAAAACTGAATAAAATGTGTCCTACATTGATGGCATTCAGGGTTAGTGGAAAAGACAAGCTTGTAAAAGCAAAGAATTAAATGCCATATATTGTGACAGGTTCTCTTTAAAGTTAAGAGTGTAAGGTAGCACAAAGGAAGGGATCCTCTACCTGCTTACTATATCTTTCACAGCAATAAAAAATTGAGTAGAATTTCAAGGAGGAAAATACATTGAATAGCTTTGACATGTTAACATTGAGATACTTCTGACTTTTTACATCAGTCTAATGAATAAATTCCACTGTACATAACCTATTCAATTTATTTATGATTCCTGTGGCAGAAAGTAAACGTACATATTTTTTCTTTGTAGCCACAGAAATGTTTATCAGTTTGTAAATGATATAATGGTTTTCTATGTTTTAAAAAGATGTCTTGGAATTTATCCTGCAACCTATCATTTCCCCACTTATACCCTCACCTCCAGGGGCCTGCAAGAGATATTCTTTGAAATGTTTTACTTTCTATCCATTTAAAAAACTATCATTGTTTATTCATGATGTTTTGTCCCTTATGCAGCTGAGTTGCTTGAAGCAAGAGGAGGATAAATGTTCTAACCCATGTTTCAGGTTGAGTTTGAACTTCAGTGTATACCCAATGCTCTGCGTTTAACAGAATGTCTTCTCAGCAATCATCACCTCTTGCCAGAGTTTTTAAATAAATGAGTGACTTATTTTCCTGTAATTAAGTCCCTCTGGTTGCTTTGAATAATTCTCTAAAACTTTCTTCTTTCTTCTGCTTTTTCCTTCATAAACATTTTAGAAGAAAATGCCATGTAAACACATGACTTTCATTGTCAATAATACTCATTAAAAACTTTACAAAAATGGTTATTTCTCTGTGTAAAATCCACAATGATTTATAAATTCTTATCATTTAGCCCACTCTCTCTCTGTTAAAAAAAAAACCCATTAGTCTAAATAGCCCTTTAATCTAAGAATTATATGAATATTTTAAACTGCTTTATCTCATAATGTTAGTAGAAATCTAAGTGTTATATCAACCTGGCCATTATTATAAAGTAATATGAAAACTTATATATAATATAAAACACAGATTCAGGTTTATCAAAAAGTTACACTGGTCAGTAAGGGGTTGCAAAGTGCCAAGGCAGAAAGGTGTCAGTCAGGGTCCACATACCTCACATGCAGTACCTGAGCTGTTACGATCTGACAGAGAGGACATAAGATGACCACTGAAATGGAAATTCTCTAATGGCATCTGCAAACATTAAATGCATGGACAATCACAATAGCAAAATGGTCCATGTAGTGATTAGATTTTCTTCTACAACCCACAGTTTTCTTATGGGCTGGACTGAAGAATGTTTGCACTCACACATCAAGAATCTGAGACAAGTAACAAAGGTGAAAAAATTGAAAAGGAAAGGAATTTTTTCAGAAGAAGGTGAGGAAATAAAACTATTTAATTAAGGAATTTCCAAGGCATATAGCAGGCAATAATTATCACTGCTGGCATAATATATTATCATCTTAAAAATATTAGACATATCTCTGGTGCTATTCCAAATGCTAGGTAGTTCTTTTCTTCAAAAAAGGCAACAGCCAACATTAAGTTCTATGACTTGTTAGAAGTGTCTGATTATCATTTATTACAACATTTTTTAAAATTAATTTTTATTAGTATGAATCTCAGTCCACAAGCTCAGGTGTGCAGGAAATATGGTATCATGATTTTATGATATAATAATTTAATTTCTACATAGCATGCTCCCTATCCTCACACAAAAGCTACTGGAGGATAGCTACATGAAAAGAACAGAAGTATGTGCATTGTATAGAAACATGCAGGAGGAAGTCCTTTTTTTTTTTTTTATTTGACAGAGAGAGATCACAAGTAGGCAGAGAGGCAGGCAGAGAAAGGAGGAAGCAAGCTCCCTGTTGAGCAGACAGCCTGATGCAGGGCTCAATCCCAGGATCCTGAGATCATGACCTGAGCTGAAGGCAGAGGCTTAACCCACTGAGCCACCCAGGTGCCCCAGGAAGAAGTCCTTATATAAATTTAAATAGAGTAGGTAGAGTGGAGGAGGTTATTATTTTCAAACTGATCATTGAGGGATAAAGAGGAAGGAGGGAGAAGGTTCCATATTGGAGGAAGCAGGAACACAGAAACAGAGGTTAAAAGATTAAAGTCGCGGGGCACCTGGGTGGCTCAGTGGGTTAAAGCCTCTGCCTTCGGCTCAGGTCATGATCCCAGGCTCCTGGGATCGAGCCCCACATTGGGCTCTCTGCTCAGTGGGAAGCCTGCTTCCCCCTCTGTCTCTCTGCCTGCCTCTCTGCCTACTTGTGATCTCTGTCTGTCAAATCAACAAATAAAATCTTTAAAAAAAAAAAAAGATTAAAGTTGCAACAGGAAAAGGTGATAAGCTGGACATTATTGCATCATAGGCCAGGCAGAGGGAAGGGTGCAGTGCCATCTTTAAGTTGATGACCAGGCCTCACTTCATTGTTAAGTGTTTAAGAGTTAAACTGAGGTCATCTCTCCCTAGGGTTAGAGAGTCATTTTACTGTGATACTTAAACTTCTGGTTTCTGAAAAAGACCAGTTGTGTTGTTTATAGTCCAAATGATCCCTAGTTGCTTTATGCAAACATTTCCCCCCCCCCCCCTGGTGTTTTCATTCCCATAAATCTTTCAAGAAGTTAGTTTAGGGGCACCTGGGTGGCTCAGTGGGTTAAAGCCTCTGCCTTTGGCTCGGGTCATGATCTCAGGGTCCTGGGATCAAGCCCCGCATCAGGCTCTCTGCTCAGCGGGGAGCCTGCTTCCTCCTCTCTCTCTGCCTACCTCTCTGCCTACTTGTGATCTCTGTCTGTCAAATAAATAAATAAAATCTTTATAAAAAAAAAAGAAGTTAGTTTAATTTAATAGTTATTTTTAAATTGTCCTTTAATTGGCTATCGGGAGCCCTTTTAAGCTGGCTCTTTAATTCCCTTGAAAGAATTGCATCATTTTTTTATGGAATTCCTTACTTTTGAGCACAAGATTTTCTAGGCTCTTCTTTTCCCTTCCCTGTTCCAGTCCTAAAATAAATTGTAGTTAGTGGGAGCTGGTATTCAAAATCTAGACATGGTTGTTTTTACTGGCGTGCCCTTGCTTTTAGGCCTTTTCAGCTGACCTAGTGATGGAAACAAATTAATTATAATTAATATAACATAATACAGTATAACAATTTTAATCTAACATCACAGGGGTCTTCTCCAACTTTCTTCTTTCCATGCATATATTTTTCTCCTCCCACAGTCAGAACTATAGCTCTCAAAAAGCAAGAGAACTACAGACCAATATTCCTAATGAATATAAATGCAAAAATTCTCAAAATATTAGCAAACTGAATTCAGTAGCGCATTGGAAGGATCATACACCCAAATCAAATGGGATATAACACTGGGGTGCAAGGAAGTTTCAATATATGCAAATCAATAAAAGTGATATACCACCTTAACAGAATGGAAGACAAAAATCATATGATCATCTCAATCAATGTAGAAAAGGTACTTGACAAAATAAAACGTCCTTGCTTGAGAAAAAGGTTCAACAAATTATGTATAGAAAGAATATGCCCAAACAAAATAAAGGCCATATACGACAAATCCACAGCTAATATCATACCCACTGGTGAAAGCTAAGACCTTTTCTTCTAAGATCAGGAACATGACAAGGATGCCCACTCTTCCCACTCTTATTCCACATAGTACTAGAAGTCCTAGCCAGAGCAATCAGGCAAGAAAAAGACAAAAGAGTCATCCAAATTGGAAAGGAAGAAATAAAACTATCTTTGCAGATGATATGATTTTACGTACAGAAAATCCTAAAGATTCCACCAAAAAGGAAAAAAAAAAACACTATTAGACTAATTAATAAATTCAGTAAAATTACAAAATCTATATATAGAAATAAGTTTTGTTGCTATATACCAACATCAAAACATCTGAAAAGTATATCATTTATAATAGCTTCAAAAGCAGTAAAATACTTAGAACTAAATTTTATCAAGGAGGCAATAGATCTGTACATTAAAAAGTACTTTGATGAAAGAAATTGAAGAAGACACAAGCAAATGGAAAGATATCTGTGAAAGCTGGACTCAACCTAAATGAGAATATATGGGGTTTTCTGAGAATAGAATGTAGAGTAAGAAGATGTCCAGGACTAAACCTTGGCAATAAAAGCGGAGATAAAGGAAATAAAGGATTATTTAGGATGATAAGAGGTAAACTGGAAGTGTGACACATGAAATCAACTAGAGAGATAAGAAGGAGAAAGTGGACAAAGATGGTCCTGGAATGAGAAAAGGAACACCTGTGCCCTTTCTTCCCCTCACATGTCCACACCTTTTTCTATGGGGCTCCAAACCAGGCTTACGCACAGCCGTATGTCCCATGAAGCCCTACTGCGTATGCCTAGTTTCCTGCTTCTCTATCCCTGAATAGAAAATAAACATGATGAAAAAGATCCCCCAAACGCTGGCATTCTTCCCAGGGAAACAACCATCACCACAAAAACTTTTTTCCAAAGAAAAAAAATTCCCGTACTTAACCAGAACTAAATCCTTATTCATGCAGCTACTGGATACTTTCAGCTCTTGGAAAAATCTGTTTAATTGCAAAATAAAATTATTTTTGGCTAAAACAAGCCAAATGGACTATACCAGATAAAATCTCTCTTACCATCTCCCTACCAGTGACAATATGTTTAACATTGTCACCCAAATAGAGATGAAGTGGATATTGTCACTGGAAAGCAATTTGGGTGACAATGTTAAACATTAAAGTGAAGTTAGTTTCTTTTATGATTTTATAATTAGGAATGCTGAAGTGTTTGTATTCTGCCTTGACCTTTTCTTTCCTGTGGACAGCCCCTAGGAATAATAAATAAGTAGAAATCACAGCGCCACTTTATTACTTAAATCACCATCCAATGCCTTAACCTAAGGTCTCTTTGGTGAAGTATCTTGGAGCACGTAATTCTAACTTGAGGCCAAGTGGGGAGCCACCATTTCCCCATTTCATATAAATCTTAGAACCAGCAATCTCAGGTATGTCTGGAGGCACAGAGAAGGAAAGATGGTTCTGCTGACCCCTTTGGCAGGTAGAAGACTGAAGGCTGAAAGTGGGGAATGGAGAAGAAAAAGTAACAAAAGACCAGCTAGAGTTGCTTTGAGGAAGCAGGTCTGACTAGATATACTCCCACAGGAACAAAGGGAGTGCCAAGGAGCAAGGTGATATCTGAGTTTCTTTCGTTCTTTTTTTTTTTTTTTAAGATTTATTTATTTTTTTTTTTATTTTTTTTTAAGATCTTATTTATTTATTTGACAGACAGAGATCACAAGTAAGCAGAGAGGCAGGCAGAAAGAGAGGAGGAAGCAGGCTCCCCGCTGAGCAGAGAGCCCGATTCAGGGCTCGATCTCAAAACCCTGGGACCACGACCTGAGCCGAAGGCAGAGGCTTTAACCCACTGAGCCACCCAGGCGCCCCAAGATTTATTTAGTTGAGAGTGAGAGTGCCTGCAAGCATAGGGGGGAAGGGCAAAGGCAGAACAGGTCTTAAGTAGATTCCACACTGAGCAAGGAGCCCGACATAGGGCTTAATCTCAACACCCTGAGCTCACAACCTGAGCTGAGACCAAGAGTCGGATGCTTCACCAACTGTGCCGCCCAGGTGCCCCTGAGTTTGTCTTCTAGGTAGAACAATCCATCCTACTAGCAGAACTTGGCCTGGTGAGTATCAGGGGCTCAAGAGAGGTGTTATAAGATGAGCAGCTCATCCTCTTCGGAGAAAGCCAAAAAAGGACTCAGGTAAAGCTGGTTTGCCATGCAGTAAAGACCAGTAATATTACCCTCCCCTACCGAAGCTATGTACTTTTCCCATCGACAAGTCTTTTTGCCATTTAGGGAAAAGAAAAAAAAATTGCTCTTACAACAAGTTGGAGAGATTTATGGGAAATCAGAGGCATTATCTTCACAAATGCAGAGATTTTCATTTAGTCTCCCATGACGTGGGTGTCTCTGTTTTAATATAAGTAGTACGTGTTTTAATACATATTTTAATACATAACATTACGTATTTTAATACTTTTATTAAAATAGAGACACCCATCACTTGTTAGATACGTAACTGACCTTTAGGATCCTACCCTACAAAGTATCTATGACTAAATTAATGTCAAATTGGAGGAGTATCAAAATGATAATACACTGGGCTTGGTGCTCTTCCACATTTTAATCCGGAGTGATCTGAATGAACACTTACAGGTGAGTAACTTTGCAAAGAATGTCGCCATTAAGGAGCATGCTCAGCATTTCAGAAGGTAAATGTAAAACTAAAGTGACCTTATAAACTGAAGAACAGTAGAAGTTCACGTAAGATAATTGCTACATAATACACCTGAGAAAAGAGTCTTTTTATAAGTTTGATAGGCAAATGTTCAACAAAGTATGGGTTCGACAGGGAAACAGGACACAGTGGGTGACAAGCTTGCTCTGAGTCTGCGGTGAAGCTCTGTCTACAGTGTAAAAAACAAGCATGGGACTGCATGTATCGAAACAATTTCATAAGATAGTCCAGCTATCGTTTCAGGGAAAAATCAGTAAGAACACTATCGGCATATGTGTGAGAAGCCAGTAAGGGTTGTAGAGGATACAGAAAAGAAATGAAAAGGTTCTTTAATTGAATATCATATCTGAAAGAGATACTGGAAGACCAAAGTATATTCTGTTTGCAAAAAATAAAACTGAGGAGAAATAGTCATCTAGTAGAAAAAGAACTGTCAGACAATAATGGTCAATAAGCGGTACTCTTGCCCTACAGCTGGAAAAAAAAAAAAAGAAGATTGCTTTAAACTACAACATGAGATTTAGAATAACCTTCCTACTCTGCCAAACTTAAAAAAAATTCATTCTATTCATAAAGTGCAATTACTTCTTTGATTCATAGATATGTGTGTACATATATGTGTATATATATTACATATGTATTTTATATATGTATATAAATATGTGTATATAATATGTGCCAAATGTACATATTGTGCTAAATGCATGCCATGGTCATATTTTCAAGTTTGTCTGTTTTTTAGTCCAAGTCCTGTCATAAGGTGTTTAACACAAACTACTTGCAACTAAGCCTTTAATATGGTCTTTGGTTATTGTAATAAACAATAAAGATTTTCCTGTTGTGTAGTTGGTGAACATTGGTTAGGTATGGACTCTCATTCCCCAAAGCAATTCATTATGTTTTTAGCTTAAGAAACTTTAGGCTTCCTTGGATATTGATTTACAGAAAGAAGCCAAATAGAAAATTAGCTCCCATGTGAATATGTCTGCTTTTATGATAAAGTACTTTGGGTAGGTATTGTCATTTTGTAAAGTGGTCATAGTCTATTATGCAAATTAATCCTTCAGGATCTAAATTACACCAAAGTATAACAGTATAGCATCCTTGCATGCTATAGACATTATTTTTTATTTACAATGTATGTATTATAACCATAATGTAACTAATTTACAAAGTTATATATTTTGCCAATTTAAATGCTTTTTAAAGATGTGTCTGTATAAAAATCCTTAAACAATACATGAACTATTTCAGGGTGGTCTTCCAAGTGATCTTGAAGAAGGGAAAAGATTCTCATGTCTGCGATAGAGCTTAAGAAAAGATAGCACACTCTGGTGGGAAGAAGGAATGTAGAACGTTCTGTTCAGTTCTATGCTTAGTCTGTTGTTATTACAAATACATCAGGTGGAAGCGCATGCTGATACAATAAAACAGACAGATCATGGGTAGATTAAATAGAGAAATACCTTAGACATCTGCCTCTTCAATTCCTTATTTCACTGACAAGTATGGAAGAGAGGTCCAGAGGGTTCAGATTTCTGGTTAATGCTTAACTCAGGCTAACCTTTAACATTTTTTACTCATACTTATAATACATAGTGTTATAAAATATATTTAATAACACTAGGAAATAGACACATATCAACTTCTTTTGTAACTCTGCATCTTTTAACCATGGTAGGATAATTTCTTTTAATTAGTAAGGCAGTGCTAGTCTTAAGATTTCCTACCAAATTTCAATGTAGAGAGCAGGATGTGTTTGGAAATTTACAATGAAATTCTAACAGAGTTTTAACTTACTAACTACTATGAGTCTCTGCTATAAAACCATCCATGCAAGGAACATGGTTCATTTATCTACAGTGTTATCAACACTGGCCTTAAATTAAATCTTCATACAATTTAACAAGCTACAAATACAGCAGCCATGATTTATTTACGATGTATATGACATAATCATAAAAACATCAGGTCACCAGAGCCAGCACTTTGTATCTTTGTAATTCTTTAAATTATTTTTTATTTGTCACTTATAAAAAGTCAAAATAATTTTGGGTGATATCAGTATGCATAGAATACAGAGCATCTAACAGTTAAAGTTTTCCAAAATATTGTTTGTAACTAACAGTAATTTATTAAGTAATAAGACAGAGAGCTTGTTAATGCAAAGCTGTTAATTTTCTTTTTCTAATATTGTTATGAGAGATTCTATTTTAATTTCAACTGTGAGCGGTTGATGTAAGAATGCAATTTTTATACTAGTAGCTAAACAATGACTACACTTGTTTTTAATCAAATAATTCTCAAGGTTTAATAATTTTTGCAATTTTACTTAGCATTCTATTAATAATAGTAATGCCCCAAAGAATTACTAATTCTTATAATATATGATGTGTGCCACATGGGATGTAAGGATTTGGCAATAAGCAAAGCACAGACTTTGCCTTCAAGGTGCTCACAGTTTAAATAGTGACAAACATGGACCTAAATAGCACTAAGAGGTCTTATGCTTGCAATGATTGAAGTAAGATATTTTGGTCATACAAGGGTATTATTCCATGTGGCCTTTTGGCATGCTGGCCATCTGGTCTTCACATTTTGACACCCAGACTCCTCTAAAAAGTGTTTCTTGACTCTCTTTCTCACCCCAGTGCTCCTGTTACATGGAACCATGTATTTACTATCAGGTCAGTGCCTCACATATGTAGGATTTCTGAGGTCCAAAATGAAGATGGTCTCTTCAATTATTACAATTAACTTACTTTGCATCAGGGACAGGTTCTCAGCCACACAGGCTGTAAATCTGATAGAACCTTTTGTTGAGGAGTGTGTTTCCTGCAGGCTCATGCTCATCAGAGAATGAAGTTTGTAATCAAATGATATGAGCTATCATTAAAAGGCCCTTTCTTGTTTCTTTGGGCTACCTACTGGCCCCTTCCACTCCTACATAGAGGAAAAGTGCAGAGGAGAAAATGTTATATTATTTAACTTCTAAAGCCTAATGAAACACCTTTTCCCGGTAGCCAGAAAATTTACCTCAGGTGCCCAAGAGGAGTGAACAAATAAATTATTTATGATATTATGATGAATCTACCACTCCCATTAGCCCTTTTCCCCCACTCCATGGCCTATATACACATGTCCAAAAAACTAGAGGAAATAAGAGTTAGGAACAGAGATGAAAAGTGGTATGTATGGCCTTTTCCTGTATAATCTCAATAACAAAGAATAGATGAATTTCCTCCCAAACTTAAGGGTGATTTTTTAATATATGACTGCTTCTTTCTTGGTATTTGCTGTTAGAAGAACTCCAGATCTAGCCAAAATAGGTGGGCAACAGGGAATCACAACAGAAAGACGGTAGAGTTATAGAGAGAGGTGAAGGAAGACAAAGGGGTACATGGTAGGAATATGTACGAGGTAGGAATTCTAAGATTTCGATGGTCACAGGGTAGGGGGCAGGTGTTAGCTGGGAGCATAAGCTTGATTGCTGTCAATGAAAAACCTGCCTAAGAAGGCAAGAAGACCCAATGAATAGAGCTCGGTGGATAGAAAGCTCACTAGTTGGCAGGCTGAGAAAATTGGGGATATGAAAAAAGCCCAGCCATCCTTTATCAAGAGTGACATCTCCACTTAGTTAACAACAAGACCCAGATGAAGGTTATGGGAGTATCCAGTATGCCTCATGAAGAAGCCAGTAGTGTGCTCCATGCACACAAAGACAGACAACAATCAAGGCCTTAGAAGTTGAGCATCAATAGAGCCCTAGACAGTGCTGAGTTTTAATCTTGCCCTTTCTCCGAAAGCTCCTTCTTATAGCTGTGTGTGTGATTGTGCAAGAACACCATGCACTATGCAACCTAGAGGCAGCAGATCTGCAGTAAACACTCCCTCAACAATAATGCCTAGTGTAAACTGTAATCTTTTTGGATTACACAGAGTTAAATAAAATGGAAAAGCATGATTAGCTTGTTCTAAGCAGATGGTGGCTCAAGAGTCGAGGGTAGCATGTCAGGTGCAAAATAAAGCAAAGCCCTTGTCTGCAAACATCTGATTTGTGAAAGTAAAATTTATACTTGCTATATGCTGGAGGAATATTCATTGCCTTGCTTTTGGAGCATGTGGGAATTAACTATTTGGAAGAAAAAGATTTGGACAGAGTTCCAGTTCCTCAATTCCAGAGGAGGAAAACCCAAGATAAAAATTAAGATTAAGCAGGGAAGGACATGCAGCAGCACAAAAATATAAAATATTATTGTCTGTTGTAGCCTTTTGTACTAAATCCTCTTACCAGCTCACTGAACTCTCTCAAATTAATCCCAAAGGATCATTCACCCGCCTCTCCAGATGCCCCTCTCCTTAGCAATTCATTCACACTGAATAACCACTGTGGAAAGAGAAACAAGAAGGGCCATATACAGTTTCAGATCTGAAGTGTATCTGCAGAACCAGCGTTTCTGTGATGACAGATATGAGGAAATGGCTATAGGATGGGGAAGAAAAAGAAAGAAGTCCATAGAGAAGGACAAAGGGATTTTTTTTTTTTTTTTTTGACTGGGAAATGAGAAACTGCTTCAGAGTTCCACAGAAATGACTCTAAAGGCTGACTCAGTGCTAAGCCACCCTCAGAGCCAGCAGATGAAGAGACATTTTTACTTTTAATCAGTGTGAAGGACACTGTTTCTGAAAATGTGATTCCTAGACCAGAAGCAGCAGCAATCTGGAAATTTGTTAGAAATGCACATTCTTGGGCCCAATACCAGATCTACTGAGACAGAAACTCTGGGATGAAGTTGAGTAAAATGTGTGTTTAACATACCCTACATGTAATTCTGATACACACCTGAGACTAAGAACCACTGCTCTATGAGATATGAAGGGGGATGGTGATGAAGCATGTCTTTTTTTTTTTTTTTTTAAGATTTTATTTATTTATTTATTTATTTGACACAGAGAGAGAGCAAAAGCAGGGGGAGTAGCAGGGAGAGGGAGGAGCGGGCTCCCCACTGAGCAGGGAGCCTGATGCGAGGCTCCATCCAAGGACCCTGGGATCAAGACCTCAGCTGAAAGCAGATGCTTAACCGTCTGAGCAACCCAGGTACTCCAGTGATAAAGCAAGTCTTAAGTACTTCACCCTCATCTTCGGTATTTCTTCTAACCTGCTGGCCCTCTTTCTGCAAATTTTGATGTTGGTCCTTTCATGAGTTTACTAGAAAGTGCTAGCTAAAGGTATTGGAGAAGAGTCAGAACTCATATTTCATTTTAAGATGGTTCTAAATAATTTGTTGATTAACACATCAAGGAGCTGTAGTTAGCCCTGGCATCATTACTAGACAACAGCCAAGTGTGAGTAATGATAACCATGCCATGAATGTCATGCCCTAATGGCCTAAAGATGTTATTGATTATAAGACATGTATGAAAAGATGTTAAAAGATTAGAGATGTTGAAAGATTTTTTTTAAAAAAGGTTATTACAAATGATGAATTATGACAAACCAGAAGAGCAATATGTTAATTTACAATTACAATGAACATAGTCAAGGTAATATTGGTAAGAAAATAAAACAGACACTCATTGCAATAGGGACAAGATCTGGTTCTCGTGAAGGAACTAGGACACATGTTAACCCTAGAATAACATCTGAAATCATGGGAGACTGGCTCCCTTAACTATAGATCCTGAGGCCTGAATGAGGCAAGTCCATGCCTGGGAGGATTGTGGTCTGATGGTGGGAATTAAAAAGATCCATTCATGTCCGTGTACAAGCAGGGAAGGGACAAAAACCCCAGGTCTGGGAGTGTTGGGTATGGGATGCCACTAAGGATGAAGGTCATCCAGAGGCACCATAAAGTAGTATTACTTCCTTCACAATTCTTCCTTCAGGTTGCTCCATCCATCTCCACCTAGGCCCAGATAAATGAGAGCTGTGTGGGTAATATATTTTATCCTTCTTGTATGAGATTTATATACCTCAACTGGGATTATGGGCTCAATTGCATATGCTGGGAGTAAAGAAAATGTCTTAGTCTGTTTGGGCTGCTATAACAGAGTACTATAAACTGGGTAGCCTGTACACAACAGAAATTTATTTCTCACAGTTTGAGAGACTAGAAGTCTGAGACCACAGTGACATAATGGTTGGGTTCTGATAAGGGCTCTCTTCTTGCCTTATAGACTGCTGACTTCTCATTGAATTCCCACATACTGGAAAGAAGGCTGGCTAGCTCTATGGTATCTTATAGGGGCACAAATCCCCTTCATGAAGGCTTTACCATCATGACATAGTTACCTCCCCAAAGTCCACTTTTAAATACTATACCTACACTGCAGATTAGGTTTCAACGTAGGAATTTGGGAGAGACACAAACATTCAATCCCTTGCAGGGAACAATGCTTTGGAATATATACATTTTTAAATTAGAAATGGGGGTCAAGAAAGTATCAACTAAAAACAAGTTTTAATCTCTGATCTTTAGGTCTTATTAAAGCTATCTTTCCTATGTATATGACTTCACTTTAGAAGATCAGTACTTGCCCCTTTATCCTTTCATGGGTCATAGCACCAGGGCACGCAGAAGCAAATTTTCTACTTGGCGACACATAGAAGGTTTTGAGACAGGTTTATCACAAATTCACATCACCTTCTCATTGTTAGCTTCTGAAGAAGCCTAAAATTTTTGAACTTGAAGGTCACACTCAACTCCATGAAAAATTCAGTCTTTTATATTCCAGCTAACCCTGCATATTAAAATAGTCATGATATTTCTTATGAGCACTTTAAGGAGAATTTTAGAATAATTTTATTAAATACAGTTGACCCTTGAACAACATAGGTTTGAACTGTGTGGGTCCACTTATACATAGATTTTTTTTTTTTCCAAAAGATACAGTACAGGACTATAAATGTATTTTCTCTTCCTTATGATTTTCTTAATAACATTTTTCTCCAGTCTACTTTATTCTAAAAATACAGTATATAATAATATAATATACAAAATATGTGTTAATCAACTGTTTATATTATCAATCAGGCTTCTGATTAACAGTAGGCTATTAGTAAAGTTTTTGGGGTGTCAAAAGTTATATGTCCATTTTCAACTGCATGGAGGGTCAGCACTCCTAACCCTCATATTGTTCAAGGTTCAACTGTATTTTAATTAAATAAAATTATATGCAACAATCCAATATGGGAGTGGCCTAATGACTCTCTTTCAAGTGGTTACTCAGGGATTCAGGATCCCTTAACTTTTATCTCTACCATCTTCAACATTCTCACAGTCACCCTGGAAATCAACATCTAGCTGGTAGATGAGGAAAATGAGTATAAGAAGGCATACTGACACTTAATTATCTAGGCCAGGAAGGGACACATATTATTTACAATCATTCATTGTAACAATGCAATTACTTAGATTTCATTGGTGATATCTACTCAAGTGACCCACCTACATGCAGGAAGAGATAGGAAGACATCACCCAATTACACCTCTACAATGTGGAAAGGTAGCTCAAAACCTTTTTCATGAATCATCTCACCCAGAGTCTAACTCTTAAATATCTAAGCATATAACACAATTTCACATAAAACACACTCACCACCTCACAAGAGACAATCTGAAGTTCATCCAGTTACTGTAGTTAGCTCAAAATCCAGGGTTTCTAAATGGTTTTCTCAGCATTCTATCAAGATTGCATATGGCTCCATATACCAACAAATAAACTAAAAATCAAGTTAACTAAACCTCCATTCATCCCAACATACATACTCAACCAGTATACAATGACAGAAAAGGGACAGGTAAGAGCCATGGGAACCTCCACTGGATGGCAATGGGAGATACACAGTGGATACCTATCCCTGGTAATGAGAACACCCTGCTGGTCAGGCATTGGGAATATCCCTAGTATGGAGACAGGGATGGTTCCTAGACTTAATCTTGGGCTACTCCCTGGGAATAAGTTCCTTGTCTATTGCTTCTTTGGTCCCTATTTCTGCCTTCAGGGAGATTAACCCATGCTCATGACTCTCTGTGCCCACATTTCAAGTAAGCACTGAAAGTTATAGCCTCTTCAGTAACTTCTAATTCTTGTATCCTTCTTGGTGTTGATGCAAATTTGGAGGCCCAAAGGCTGTTAAAAACTTCAAATAGTCAAAGGCATATATCTTTGGCAATGTGATTCCTCAAAAACTTAGTAGAATTTTAAAAACCTAGTTGCTTCCAGATAGTGCTCACATTTAATATTCTTACCTAGAAATAATTATAAGCCAAATAAAAACGTTTATTTACCTCCACACTTCCTTCTCTAACTAAATGTTCATTATTTTGAGGCCATCAGGTTTACATGAGAAGGCCATGAAACAATTCTTATTCTTTTTCTGTACTGTTTGGAGATCTCCTGAGGACCAAGAAAACTGGAGACATGGCGTATGGGGGACACCGATCTCTCCTCCACTACTGAGAACAGGAGGAAATTCTTCTGCCTCTAATTTAATGCTTCAGGAGATTAGGCATCCCTTCAGGGGATTGGTAATCCATGAGACTATGTCTTCTTAGAGAACATGTCTGATTTATTCAACTTTGCATCTTCAGCAACTAGCACTGCCCCCAGGCACATAGAAAATGCTTAATAATGTTTTAGGATAAAAGAATGTAAAATTAGGTATTAACTAGTAATATATCTTACTTTACTTCAATGGCTTTCAAAGTGTGGTACCTGGACCAGCATCGCCATTATCAGAAAACTTGTTAGAAATACAAGTTCTGGGCCCTACTTCAGACCTACTGAATCTGGGGTAGGACCCAGAAATGTATTTTAACAAGATGATTCTATTGCAACTGAAATTTGAGAATCATTGCATTAGTTCATTAACAGTTTTCCTAAGAATGTCTAGATTTAAAAACTACCTACCAGTCAGCTAAAACTGCTTTTTCCTTTTAAAGTAAGTGCCTATTAAATTTGAGAAGTGAGGAAATTCCTTAGGTATTTTAGAAATATCTTTTATTTGGTAGATAGCATGTAAAGATTCCATGAGTTTATGAACAATGTGTTTTGAACCTGACTCCTTCCAACATTTCCAGAGACATCCTGTCATTGTTTCACACACAGGATTTCCACTGAAATTAGGTGACGTTCAAAGAATAGGTCAATGGCAGGATGCAGTCTCAGATTACCTAGGCAGAGATTATGTCGCCCCTCCCACCACTGGAGTTCTTCCATACATCCTGCTTCATTGTATGTTGCTTTCTTGATGTACTCATCTAGAGTCATGAGGCTGCTTTATAATCTCATGCTGTCACTTATCACCAAGTTGAACTTTGGGTCACATTTTGCCAATCTCTGAAGAGACTGTTACAAATTAGGAACATAATGGTACTTTTTTATTTTCAGTTGTACCTAATAGACAGTATTTAAGTCATTAATCTTTTCTAACAGACTAAGTTAACCTAATAGTCTATTTATCTAAGACTAAATTTAAGATTAGCGAATACAATTTTATCTGAGAAATATGGCCTCAATTTAATTGGCACTGAATATCTTTTTGAGCTGACTTTATGATAGCTAATCAATACCTTTAGTGGATAATTCACGATGTCATCATTTCTTTGAAGTCAATGTCCTAGAGTAATAGAACAGTGTCTAATGTGACAGTAAATGTGACAAACACATTTAAACTACAATGGGTCCAAATGTGTAAACACACATTGTTTTATAATTCTTATAAATGTAATTATTCCAGTGTTATCCATTTCAGCCAAAAATAGTCAGAAGGTTTTTAACTCTTCCTTTAGAAACCTCATGTTAGGTTGAAACAGTGACTGATGGTTTGATTACCCAGCAGCCCTTGGTAAACAGTATAATCGATAGTGCCTGAAATAAATAATAGGTGTAACTAACTACAGAACTTAAGTTTTCTTGATGATAACGAGACAGTTTCTCAAATTTTAACCTGTGTGCTAATTACCTGAAGACCTTGTTAAAATGTAGATTCTAAATAAATGGTCTAGAGCGGGGGGCATCTGTGTGGCCCAGTTGACTGAGCATCTGACTCTTGGTTTCAGCTCAGATCATGATCTCAGGGTTGTGACATGGAGCCCTGTGTCAGGCTCTCTGCTCAGCACAGAGTCTGCTTGGGATTCTCTCTCCCTCTCCCTGTGACCCTTCCGTGCTCATGTGCACTCTCTCTCTCTAAAATAAAATAAAGAAAATCTAAGTAAATAAATGAATAAATAGGTCTGGAGTGGAGTGAGAGATTCTCCATTTCTAACTGATGCCAATGCTGCCAATCCACAAACCACACTTTTGGGTGGCAAGTCACTAGAAGGCAAAGAAAGAAAACCAAATGTAATATAATTTATAGGTAGATATTCTGTACTGATCACCTTTGTTAATTGAAAATAAATTCATTAAAAATACGTTGATGCCCATACAGAACACTGCCACTGATTTTCCTCTTACAGATTGTTGCAATTTCTGTATTTGTTGGTATGCTTCAATTCATATATACTAACCATCCAACTTCTAAGAATTTTTGTAGTATATATTGATGGAGACATAGGTCTGCATTTCTGGCCCATATAGCATAAAAGGGCTCATGCTTTTTACTTCCATGCTAACATGGAAACAAAGGTGAGTTATGGGATAAATAGAGAGGGCAGATTCCCTTTCAAGCTTTTAAGAGTAAATGGCACGTACACCTTTTTCTCTAGATTGTTTACTGTGCTTGTAAGAACTGGCAGAGCAGTCACTTGTTCTGAAGTGCAAGACTTTTTCCTTCCATAAACATCACATGCATTTCCCACGGCAACCCACACTTTCATAAAGACTGTAAACCTAGGCTTTCACAGAAAATTATTTCCAGCACATGTCTTGGCCAGTTTTACTTAAGCTTCCAGGTACTTCCCATTTCTCCTCAGTTACAACAGAAGCCAATCTACTTTCTTACCTCTACAGACTGCTCCGGCTTCAACCTGCCCCTCACCTTTGAGTTCTTCTTGATGATCCTGACCTCACAAGCATTAGTCAACTTTGAGTGGTGCTCTTCTTTCTTCACAATTAGTTATTTTTAACTTGAGAAAACCACCTGGTCGGACGAATGCCTGTTTGCCAGGCAGAGACAGCTGCTCTTGGGGTCTGCCACAGCCATGCTGTAGCCTGCTGGGAAATGTGCCACAAATAAGAGTTTGGCATGGGGTCAGTTTGGACCTCAAGCCTCACTGAGAGCTCCTCTTCACTGTGGTTTGCTGGCATTATGAGCAATATTCCATCAGCTCAAAGAGAAGCTGTTGTTCTCTTGCTCTGTCTCTTCAACACACACACACACACACACACACACACACACACACACACACACAATCTTTTCCCCCTCTCTCTCGCTTTCACTTTTCACATACTCTCCTTGGAATAAAAAGGAAAGTCTTAGAAGGAAATTGGCTGTGTGCCACATTACCATAGGCTATACTGTAGGTGCTTTGGATAAAGCTCATGAAAGAACATATGGGCCTCATGAAAGAAACACCTGCTTGTTCAAAGTGGAAAATAAAAAATAAAAGTGGCCCCACTGTTCATTTGGAACCCCTAGAAGGAGAGCTGTGATTAAATGAAGGAGGCCACTGGAGGCTCTTTTCTGCCCATATCCTTCCAGCTGAGGCATCTCCATTCCTTGATTTTTAAACAGATATTGTCAAGGATGTGTTCTGTATTTAGATTCTGGGAACAGACTTCAGAAGTCTTCAAACTAAGCAAGTTCCAAAATTGGATCACTTTTTCCCCCCACAAACAAAACAAATTTAAGTCAAGATTTATTTTTCACCAAATAGCCAATAAGATTGACAATTTCGGTAGGATCCTTATACCTGCTCACAAATTTGGGAACATTTTGAAAAGAACACCTGAAAACAACTAACTGGTAATTCCTTTCAAAAAAGAGTACAAATCTGGGGTGCCCAGGTAGTTCAATGGGTTAAGCTTCTGACTCCTTGTTTCATCTCAGGTCATGATCTCAGGGTCATGGATGGAGCCCCATGTTGGGCTCCATGCTTGGCTCAGAGTCTGCATGGGATTCTCTCTCCCTCTCTTCCTTCCCCTGTCCCCCTCTACCCTCCCCCAAATAAATAAATAAATAAATAAAATCTTCAAAAAAAATTTACAAATCTAGCCCCAGAAATGTTTTGGTAGAAAGAAATATATTTTTAAACTTACTTGTACACTTAAAAATTACCTAAAAATATAGTACACCATGAACACTAAGTTACTTTCAATTCAAATTAGAATTTAAGATCACAGGAGGGAATATTAAGTCATTTTTATCTCTATATTCTGAGGTAGTAAATAAAGGCTACAGTCTTCAACTTATACTGGACAATAAAAGATGCAGGAAAATCCACTGTCACATGATTGGTCAAATAAGGGTTCTTAGAAGCAATTGAAACTCATCAGGTATCTACCAAACGGGTTACCAAATAAATAAATAAATAAATACACAGATACTCATGTACATATACATAGTATAATGCTCAGCCAAGAGGAAGAGCTGGCACAGATGTCAAGAATCTTCTCTAGCAGGATACACATCTAGTTCCTGTTACAAATCCTCTTTATCTAAAGCAAAATAATGCCCAAAGGGCAATCTAGCCTATAGCCCGTTTTATCAATAAAGTTTAAGTGGAACACAACAACACTTACTCATGTTCTGTCTACAGCTGCTTTCATTCTACCGCACCAGAGTTGAGTAGCTGCCACAGAGGCTATATGGCCTACATAGTCTAAAATATTTGCTATCTAACCTTTTCCAGAAAGCTTACTGATTCCTGATCTAGCACATATCTCAGGACAGAGGGCCTCTAGAATGTTCCTGCATTTGAAACAGGACTTACTCCAATGTTTAAAAGCTGTGGTTTGTGATGTCCAAATCTGAAACACATCATTAAGTTCTTTACCCTCATAATTTAACACCATTGTTTCAAGTAAATTTAATTCATGTATGTCAAGTTCAATTAAAAATAATTCAACAAAATGTGCTTTTGGGGGATTTGTTTAACGCTGAACAAAAAAAAAAAAAGAAAAAAGAAAAAAAAAGCGCCAGTACTATTCTCAGATTCTGTAAGAGTCCTTCTGCGGGAGAGATCTTCAGGCCCTAAAAGATGAGTTGTACTTAAACTCAGGATCAACAAGGTCAAGTATGTGTGAGCATTTTGCTCTTTTTAAAGACAACAGTTTGAGTACCAACTGGCCACGATAAAGTGGGCTTAGGATCCCATTTTTTTAAGTTCGAATGCCACCAGCTTTTTTCCTTAACAGAATACACACACCCCTCAATCAAATTTCTTCCCTACACTTTATTTAGCTCGGGCAAATATATTAACAAAATACTATGTGTCAAAGTATTCACTTAAAATATACCTGTTCTATTCAAGAATTACCATCAGCTCTTCAAATTCAGAGTAGGCAATCAAAGGGACGTAAGTACAAATTTACTGATCACAAACCCAAACCCTGAACGTCCCAATTAAATTGACAAACAGCATCATTTACCTAATGTGTGTCAGTCCCATAGATACTCAACTGAAAGAGCAACACAGCATATAAGGAACTTCCAGTCTGATTAATTTTGGGGTTCTCAGCTCACCATTTCTTTATAGTAAGTATGAGACTACCCTGAAGGAGTTCTTCCTCTCTATCACTCTTTATCATGGCTTTGTGTTTAAGTATTGTCTTATTAAGTTAGAAAGGTGTTGTTTTTGTTTTGTTTTGTTTTTCCCTGAGCCTCTATAAAGGGTTTTAACTGTGCTTAGTCTTTAATCTTCTGCAATTATTTAAATGTTGGCCACTGTAAAACCCAAAAACTAGCTTCCAATTAAAGTAGCACAAAAATAAGATCATCATGAATTATAGGAAGACTTCCATAAAAACACTAAGGTAGTATCATGAATAAAATTCTTATGGTTTAGAAAATTGGAATTTAACATGAAATAATAATATTAGATTTGCATTGACCTAGGTATTTGACATGAATTATCAGATATTCCTTCCAAAAATTTTGTGAGGAAATGTCCATTATCTGTGTTTTACACAAGACTCAGGAAGACTGCACAGCTTTCTGAAAATCATGTTAGTAAAAGGTAGAGCAAAGACTGAGTATCAGGTCTGATCACATTGCCTGTCTCACCACCTCCCTACTCCACATCTTGAACATTTCTATATGTGCCCCCTTAAGGTTGACTCTCTATTTTCTTTCTGTTACATAAGAAATGCCTATTCATTTTAGAAAAATATTAAAACATGAAAATGGAGGTAACTGAGTAGGTCTGAGGGAAGTCAACAAATTTAGATCAAGTTTTACATCTTTTTGATACTGGAACAGAATGGTAGGACATAGAGACAGGGAAGCTTTAGAAAGATTTGACCTTAACATTTTTTAAACTGAAACAGTTAAAACTATCATTTTTAGGGGCACCTGGGTGGCTCAGCGGGTTAAGCCTCTGCCTTCGGCTCAGGTCATGATCCCAGGGTCCTGGGATCGAGCCCCACATCGGGCTCTCTGCTCAGCAGGGAGCCTGCTTTCCCCTCTCTCTCTGCCTGCCTCTCTGCCTACTTGTGATCTCTCTCCGTCAATTAAATAAATAAAATCTTAAAAAAAAAAAACCCAACTATCATTTTTAAAGTAACAAGCAATTTTTTTTCTCCTAGGGTGGAGACTAGGAGAAAGAGTTTATCTTTCTTTTGGAAAAATTACTTAAGTGAACATTTAGTGGCGCATATCTAAGGGCAAGTTCCTTGGGAAGCCATGAGTTCTGTGAATTTTCCCTAAACAGATGATTTAGGCTGAGATAGTAAACATTCTACTCAGTAAATGTGTGCTCCTAAGAGAAGAGCTTTCTCATTCTTAATCTGTATGTGCACCATTTATTCCTAAATGCTATGGTTCATTTTGGTTGCCAGGTATATGCACAATAAAATATTGATAAGAGCTCATGAAGGGTAACCTGATTCACACCTTAACATCTCCCCTGATAAACTAGGGAAAGGAGAGTGACAGGAATTAGATTAGGTTTTGTGCTGCAAAACTCGAGTGGGACTGTTGGTGTTTCCTCTGGATGGAATAAACCAGACTGGAGGGTAATGTACACTTCTACTATTGAGGCTTTCTGAGGGCCGCATCAAGCACATGCATGTGGGAGGTGGGATTTCATTTGCGTGGCTGTTCCCATTGCAAATTGTCTTAGAAAGTCTTAATGGTGAGGTGGGCCTGACTGGAGGAAGGAAAGTCTTCTTTACTCCCTTCTGTGGGTCCAGGTGTTAACTGGTTCTGAAAACTAAGGCAACATATTGCTCTGGCAGGTTCTTGGTGGTGAGCTACCTTCTGCCACATGGGAGCACTCTAGGAGCCGGTCAAGGAGCTAACCTAATAAGGAATTATGATGTTGGCTTGGACTCTAAGAGTAGCCATTTTTAGTAGAGTCAACTGACCATCTATAAAACTTTGTTTTCCATGCCGCAGTAAAATTAGTTGCCCTGTGAAGAGCCACAGAATGACAACCTTAGAAAGGGATGTGATGTTCTTCCTCAGACTGGTGTGCATGTGTGTTGGGCAGGCAGGATAGAGCAGAATGAAAAGCATGAGACTGAGGGTTGGCTTAACAAAGAAAGAACACTACAAGGGCCAACCATGGCTGAAGTAGCTAGGTGAATAGAGGACAAAGAATCAGAGACCAAACGTGCATGAAATGGTACCATTAGATTGCTAGAAACATGTTGGGAACAACTTTTCAGGGGAGAGAGGGAGAAATTCCCCCAAATCAGGCCATTTAAAAAAAAGGAAGAAGTTATTTGGTAATCAGACTTTTGAAACCTAGGCTTTATATATTATAAGATGAGAAGGAAAACAGGGTCAGAAACAGCCTCATCTTTAGCAAAGACCTCTGCTGCTGCAGTGGCAACTCTAGGACAGCTGGTCCCAACTTTTCTTAAGTCCATTAACTGACCTGACCTTCCTACCCAGGGGTCAATGTGTTCAATTCTATAGAGCAAGGCAAACTACTTAATAGGATAAAATGCAAACATACTCCCAAATGAAGACTTACTCCAGCTCCCACATCCATGTAGTGACCTATCCACTGCTACCTCCTGTGGTATTTAAAACAAAAAAAAAACAACAACAACAAAAAAAGGGAGGACTCCTTCAAAGAAACCAGTGTTCCAAATGCAAACTTGCTCCCTTGATTCCATGCCCCTTCCCCAAGACTCTTACATAGAAAATCATGTAAAACATTCACTACACTCAACAAGTTTGAGCATAAGGAACTTCTATCACAGTGTGAGAAACTTGGCTCAGATTACATGTATTATACGTTAATATTTTTTATTAATTTATTCAGTAAATATAGAACCCATCTTTGTACTAGGTGCTACATTAGGAGATTAGGAGGTGTTTGCTCTTATGTTGCTTCTGAGCTATTTCTGAAAGGATTTAAGAAGACATATATGAGTGACTGTAACACAAAACATGGTAATTTGGGATCACAATATAATGGAGAAGATACAAAGCTTGAAGAAAAATTGATATTGCTGATTTCCTGAGGGAAACCACTCTCTGCCCAGGCTTTGAATTTCTTCTCAAGGGCTTTGAGCATATGAAAGGGATTGGGAAAGTAAATGTATGGCATACACTCTGTGAATGGTTTCTTTTTAACCTAAACCCAAATTGAAATTTTTCCTGTAGGTCTTTGTGCAAGAGAACCTGTAAATCAAAGTGGATGTTATTTTCAAGTATGGTTTTGTAAAATAGGAAAAAATTGGAGCAAATCACTTTTCTGTTGTTCCTCTTTTTTCTGATATAACTTCATAAAAAAGATACAAAGCTGTGATGTAAGAATCTCAAAGTATATACCTCAGAGTGATTATGATCTCAGAATTAAATAGCTTGTTAGATAATCTCTCAAATATGAGCTATTTTAAATATATTCTGGTGGGTGTTCTATCTATCTACCTACATACCTACTTGATATACCTGGAATAAGAAAGGAAAAACTGTCATCAATTGTGAATATTTGGACAATGGATTTATTTACTCAGAATAGCTCCTATCATCCAACACGGACCTTACCCAGCAGAGTAACATATATAGGGAACACACATTTGTCTCAGAAAAAAACAAAACAAAACAAAAAACTTTGGATTTGTCCTGACAATTGCATAATTGTTATCTGAACCTCAAAATTCTATTATGAATGTAAGTGAAAAATAAAATGTCAGGCTCGTGATAACGGCAAGTGTTTCATCTATTAAAAAACAAGCAAATACACTTGTAATACCAGGGCCCAAAACCAAAATCTTCAGTTTGGCTCCAGTGGAATATTTAATTCCAGAGGAAGAGGAGTTGTCTTCTTTCTGGTTCTGCTAGTGTCAATAAATTTCAAAAGTACTGCACATCTCAGAAAAGATCCACTTGTAGTCATTAAGTGTTGTAAGTTTGACTATTTAGGACTCACTTTTTTTTTTGAGGCATAATAGATATATAACATTATATTAGTTTCAGGTATACAATGTAATAATTCAATATTTGTATGTATTGAAAAAACACAATAAATCTAGTTAATATCCATCATCATAGTTATAATTTTTTTTGTGATGAGGACCTGTAAGATTACTCATAGCAACTTCCAAATGTGCAATACACTACAGCATGGTGACTATAGTTAATAATACTGCATTGCATTTTGATATACAAATATCAAATCATTATGTACAGCAGCACAATAAAGCTATCAATTCAATCACAGAGCCCATCAAATTCCAGTTAATTAGCTATGGTTAGGTCCTTTTCAAAATGTAACTTGCTTGTTCCCAAAGAAGCCCTTTGTTTCTCTGATCCCTGGTCTTTAAAGAAATGAGGGCCAGTCTGATTGGCTTTAGACCTCATCTCCCTTCTTGAACAGAACTGTTCTTCTAGGCAGTTCTGTGGGCCAATGCACTGTCCTTCTTGGTTCAAGTCTCTGAAACAATCCATACCTCACTAGCCTGTTTCAATTTTTTAGTCTGATGCCCTCCAGGTCCTGCCTTTTTAACTCAATCTGTTGTATATCCTTTAAGCTTTTATAAAAAACAAACAAACAAACAAACAATACCCCCAACCTTACACACACTTACACACACACACACACACACACACACACCCTCCCTACTGCTCTGGTGGGAATTTTGCCTGGTAATACATTTGGATATGCAAGTAGGTATATTTACATGATATATGAGAAGTAAATCATGATTCACGCAGTTCACACGCAAGTATTCCTACCTAGCATTATGCATTTGTTTGTCCGGGAAGAATGTTTAAGGCAGGTTTTAGAGATGTAGGAAAGACTAGGAGGGGAAATAGTTCCTGCCACAAAAGACAAGAATGGGAAACAGGATGGAAATGATTTAAAATACCAGGATTTCATTTTCCATGAGCTTTAGAGATAAAAACTATTATATCTCTTTATTTTAGTCAGAAAAAAAAGACACATTTCACTATTTAAAAAAGAAAAAAGGAAAAGAGTTTAATTTAAAGGTGTAAAGATTGCAGAAGAAATCACCTGAATAACAGTGAGGTGTTTTTGTTTTTGTTTAGAAAGCAATAAAGCTGAAAGATAACTAGAGGTTATGACAGAATCAGTTGATAAAATGTACCTTAGAAGAAATACCTGTGGTTTGGGAAAAAGCTTGTATTATAATGATTTATTTTTATAATCTGTCCTGCCCACCAACCTCAGAAAACATTCCATGTCTCCCGCAATCAACAGTGGTTCTATCAAAGTCCTTGTAGAAATATTAACTCATCTTCAAAGAAACATGGTAAGTACTAAATTCAAATCTATGTTGCTTTTTTAGGCAGGTGATAGATTATGACTACCTGACTGATTCCCTGTCACTGTTTCCTTGTGACTTTCTGAACTGAAATCACTAAAACCTTAGAGGTTCAACCTTGATCAGTTTTTTAGACTAGATTGGTCTCCCAGGACTTGGAGATGTATAAAGAGCCCAAACCTGACAGCACTCTGTCTTGGCTTCTGTTTGGGATCGCTGCAGGTTTGGCTCTGACCCTATAGTCTAATAAAGAACCTGGATTCACAATCTATTTTTTTATCCCTCCCATTTTTCATTAAACGATCCCTAACTTTTCCTCTTTCCTATAAGTATCCCACAATTGGGTTTCTGTCCATGAATTCCAGCCTCTATGTAGGTACCTGCTACCTGCTGTCTGAACTTCCTAATGTCACAAAACATGTCCTGCCAGATCCCACCCACTGCCTGTTGTTGAATCCCACCCTTTCCCAAAGCTAACTTCTCTCATGCTCCACAAGTTTCCCCCTACCAACTTGTTCTGCCTCCCCCATTCAGCCTGGTCTCTGGACTTCACCTTTCCACACAGGCCTGCTACGTCACTGAGCAATAGAAGCAGTTTCTGCCCAGAACCACCCAGGATGAACTTTGTAAGGCCAAATAGTTGTTGCATGGTCCTTCTTACAATTAGATATACCATATATTTGGAAGAACCCTTAGGGATCATGTAGTCCAGTTCCCAGAGTAATGTATATAATCTAAGATCAGATATCTTGTTTATAATTTTTATACAAAGGAACACTCAAGGAATGTATATGTGTTATTAGATATTTCTGATCCTCCATAACTCCCAAGACTCATAGCTCACACTCTACATGGTAGTTTTACAATGAAAATGCACAGGTTATGTCATCTAATACTGAGGGCTGCAGAGCAAATGAGTCAATGGATATTAACTTCCTCTAGGCTGTGGAAATCTAAAAGAAATAAAATAAATTCCCAAACAAGCTGGGAACAAAAAGTGGTAAGTACTCAAGAACGATACTTGGTAAATAAGAGGATTCACACCATCAGAACAATAGGACTCACCTGGGACCCAAGCTGGGTTTTGAAGGATGTGCTTAGGTTCTTTAAAATGAATAGGAGATATGGACATTGGGGAAGGTATGTGCTATGAAGTGTGTAAACCTGGCAATTCACAGACCTGTACTCCTGGGGCTAATAATACATTATATGTTAATAAAAAAATATTTAAAAAAAAATGAATTGGAGAAGAAAGGAAGTAAACCAGGATACAAAATCATTACAGTGGGATCCTTCAGGGTTAACTGAACGCACCACGGGACCAGACTGATTAGAAGGTAGCTTGGTGCTGGACCAAGAGAAGATACCAAAAATACTTATCAGAATCTATGTATCAAAGCTCCTCCTGCCAGGAGAAAGGTTCTGGGTTAGAAAGAATAATAGGAACTCATGAGACTTAGAAATCTTATTGGAGCTCCATCTCAACTGTGACATAGAACTAGAGGTTCAACCTCTGGACTTCATGTTTTTGGTTCCTGTTTTCAAATCTAAAGTAGACATCAGAAAACTACTATTTCTTATGCTCCACAAATAAGTGAAACCATAGGATAATTGACTTGTACGTATTGCATGGAACACTGGATGTGGTGCATAAATAATGAATTCTGGAACACTGAAAAGAAATTTAAAAAATAAATAAAAATTTTAAAAAAGGAAAACTGCTATTTTCTACATCTTGTGCATATAAGTGAAAGAGTTATGTAAAATGTAGAAAAGGCACTTTAAAACAATTTTTGAGTGTAGTTGACACACAATACTACATTAATTTCAGGTGTACGCCAAGTTAGTTCACCACATGTTACACTATGCTCACTGCAATTGCAGCTGTCTTTTCTTAAAGGACTGTCATGTAACATTGTCAAACGCACTGTTGGTGCCTTGATTTCATAGACTTGGCTACACTGCAGTGTCTCTAAATATCAGGCTCGAAAAATTTTGTTTAGGGAAATCATTACTGAGTGTCCATTATGAGCCATCCTATTTAGGGTTGTCCACATATGAATCTCATTAGATCCATTGGGGTTTGAAGTTAATTCTGTTGCCCTGAAGTTGGTCTACGATGAGGCTAGGATAGTTCTTGGGCCCCTGGTTGCCCACAGTGCCACAGACAACTGTAGGCCCACTATCTATTAAGACCCTATGGTTGAGTCAATGCCTTGGATTTTTAACTGAATTCACATGCCCTAGAGAAAACTGAAGTTCAGTCTTAAATCCCAGGCTTTATTCTGCAGACCATGACTCTTGCAACTCCCCTGCCAACTTCTAGAAACAGGACACTGTCTTCTATGACCCAGACTGAAACTAGTGTTCTAAAAACTGTTGCCTGGAGACTTAAGGACCTTTCTCTTCTCACCATAAATTTACTAATTACCAATTAACTCCCGAGCAGTAAATCCTAAAAGAGGTTAGTTATTTCTGTCAACCTGAGGAGGGCCCCTTTGTCTATTCCCCCTCTCCTAGCCAGTAACACTTTGCAGCCATGCTCACCATATGAACAAGATATGCCCAAGTTGTACACACAGGTTATGATCCCAGTACCAATTTCCATCCTGTTGAAAATGTAAGGGCCTACTTACACCTTGAATTCTTTCCGTAATGTAAAGCCCCCAAGCAATGTGTCCATTCCTCCTTTACCTTGCAATATCTATATGCCTCTACACATTTCTTCTTGATATGGCTGAGAAGCATCCTGTTTCCATGCAGTACTACCCCATTGAAATCAAAGCCTTAAATCTGAATCCTCAGGGCTTGCACAAAGAACATTCAAATAATCTCAGGTGCTTATAGCCCCTTGGGACAGTTTCAGCTCCATCAGGCATTCAGATAGCACATTAGTTACACATTAAAAATTCCAGCCCCTCTATCAATGACAGATTTCACACACCAAGCCAAAAGATTCAGACTGGATTCCAATACCCTAGCTTTTCAGTAAACAGCGCCTCAAATTAAATTATTCTGCCTTGACCTCAAGTGGAATCTGGTGCTCAGCTTTTCTTTTCTGGAGCCACACTTCACGTTTGAAGATGTTCTAATTTCCCCCTTTAGAGATGTTGCTTGTTGTAGGTAATTCCGGTCCCTGAAGCAGGAGATTTGCTGGGCTGCCAGGCGGGGTAAACCTTCTACAGAGCAGCTGGTAAAATACGTATTGATTTTAGGAAAGCAACACCCAGGCTGATTTTTAAAGCCTGACTTTGTGACTTCATCAGCTTGTTGTGAGGATTTTCAATCATTAATGAGCAAAATGCTCAGGAAAAATTCCGATTATTGCTATAGTTCCCTATCTGTGGGAATAGTTCCTTTACAGACCCATATTAAATACAGCTTCAAAAAAAAGCATTGGGCATAGGTTTTTAGAAAACCTCACATATGAATTGGCATAGTTTTATGTGCCTAAACTTTTGCAAGTGTGAAATTCTGGTTTGGTTGATTTTCAATCAGCTTTATTTGATCTGAAGAAAAGGCAACAATTTACTCTACAAGAAAAGCAAATATTAACAGCTGCCTTGCTGGACTTTTTAACAGGAGTACAATTTTTTTAAAAAAGGAAAATTTCCAAGTTTGACAAAATTATTAGATGATCATGATGTATTTCTGTTACATTGAATTAAATTTCACTTCCACATAGCTAAATTTTTTCCTAAAGATGTTGCTGTTTGAATTCAAATAAACAATTAATCTTAAATATAACTCTAAAACTAGCTTGTAGGATTTGTGTATTACATTAGCCTTGGGCATTAACTTGAGAAAGGGAATTAGTGTGATTTAGATAGCTTAAGCCAAATCCAATTTTTAGATTTGTCTGTAAACATAGGATCATGACTGTTTTTTGAAGACTTGCTATGTTTCTACAGTTATGATTATACCACAATAGAATGACATAAGATAACAGGACAGGGAAAAAATAAATCTCACATATGAAATTGATCTTGGTATTTATTATACGTTTGAAACTGCACAATCCTCTTATCAACTTTAAATCCTATTTCCGGTTTGATTTGACTTTGTTACTATACACCTAAAAGTGGGGCATGATACTATAGAAAGAGTACAGAGCTAGTAGCTCTGTTCTTGCCCTTAACTCACTAGAACAGATGCTCTGTCTCTTTGGATCACAGGATTCCCCTTTGGAGAATGGACACGATGATTTCTAAGGATAGGTTAGAGCAATATTTTATGATAGTCTCTGTAATTATTACACTATTTATGATAACATTAACTAGAGCCCACACTATTAATATTTAAATGTAAAATAGTGATTTATCATGATAATAAAGTTAAAGTTACACAGACCATTGTTGTGTAGCAAAATGGATGAAGTTTCTCAGCATCTTTATCCTAGAGACCTTGTCTTGAGTTGATCATGGAGATATTGTTCTGGTATTTTGGGAGTTTATTTCTATTTATTTATTTGACAGAGAGAGTGAGAGAGCCCAAGCAGGGGGAACAGAGGGGTAGTGAGAAGCAGACTCCCTGCTGAGCACAGAGCCCGACGTGGGACTCGATCCCAGGATCCTGGGATCATGACCTGAGCCAAAGGCAGATGCTTAACCATCTGAGCCACCCAGGCACCCTTGTTCTGGTATTTTGAAGGAGAACATGGCTTACCAAGAACCCAAATAATAAGGTCCCTGCATGAAGAAGTAATGCGACACATAAAGTACAATTCTAAACTGAGTATGGAGATATTAGAGTTGCTTTCCTTGAAGCTTTCTATGGGAAACCCCCAAGACATATTAACAATTCTTCCCCAAAATTTCAACTTTTTTCTTTTCTTTTTTTTTTTTTTAAAGATTTTATTTATTTATTTATTTGACAGAGAGAGAGATCACAAGTAGGCAGAGAGAGAGAGAGGAGGAGAAGCAGGCTCCCCGCCAAGCAGAGAGCCTGATGCGGGGCTCGATCCCAGGACCCTGAGATCATGACCTGAGCTGAAGGCAGAGGCTTAACCCACTGAGACACCCAGGCGCCCCTCAACTTTTTTCTTTTGTAGCTTGAAGTATCAAATCCCCAAAGCAGAGGCAAATACAAAATTTGTGCAATTCCACTGTATGAAAATTAAACCTCAAGAGAAGTTAGTTTTAGGTACCTTTTGCTTTGTTTTTCCTGGCAGCTATTTGCCAGTGTTAAGAGACCCAAGGGAATTTAGGTGGACAGATTTCTAATACAATTTCTAATAATTATCAATATGATTGCTTTTTAAGGACAACTACATGAAAAAGGAAGTTTCAGCTATATTGGAAATAAAAGCTATAAAGGAGGAAAAGGAGGAAATCCTATCAGATGATTAGCCAACAATTGTTCTAATAGGTAGGGATGTCTATGGGAAATTCAGGAGTCCAGGGGCTGACCTATAAGTGTTTGGATTATGGGAGAAAGTGGAGAAAGGTGATTCTCTACCTTTACCCATCTCCTGACAATACTATCCAGATAAAACTCAGTTAAAATCTACAAGATGGTCTGCCATTCTGGTTTTGTATAAGGCTTTTCTTGACCAACTCAAGTACCCAACCACGAATGGGAATAGAGAAATGGAGCTGACATTTGTTAAATGGTTTTTATTTGACACCATTGGACATTGATAATCTCATTTATTTCTCACACTGAGCTTGTGAAGAAAGTATTATTAACTCCTTTTACAGTTGAAAAACCAAGACTTAGAAAAACACATAGCCAGTGAGTAGCAAGATCAGGATTTTTCTGGCAAAACTCCTGCTTTTTTTCCTGCTATGCTTTGCCATTTCCTGAAGCAGTTGGATTTAGCTAAGTTTAGGGTTTGGCAGAGGCAATGCAATTAACAGACTAGAGGTCCAAGAAATGTAGCAGATCCTCAAAAGGTGTGTCCAAGGACGGTTAGCTGGATGAAAATGCACCTTGTTTCAGCAGTGCACATTTTTCAGAGTTGTATGTTCCTTTTTCTTTCCAAAGAAGATGATTTAGGGGTGCTTATCTACCACCAAGCCCACCCCAAGACCAAAGGTGAACTACTACAGAGAAGGCAAGCAAAATAAGCTACTATCTAAACCTAGGCATCATGCATGCACCACTAGCTGGAAGAAATCTTCACGTTTTCTGGCAGGGGGACTTAATGAATGCTTCAGCAGGTTTAAAGAGGTTTCTCTTCCACTCCTAATTGGAGAATGAGAGCTGAACAAGAGCCCCTCATCATCCTGAGACAGGAATACTCTTTAACTTCATCACTAGCTACACTCAGTGCTCTCATATTTACAACCTCACAGGAGCTAGTTACATCATGGACTGTGTGAATAATGGTCCCTGGAGTTTGGCAGGGTACAACCTGCATAGCCAAAAGTGATTCCCTGGTAGGACTCCAGGGCTGAGACTGGTTCCTGTACTCGAGGCTAAGCCATTTGTCAACGTTCAATATACCAAGATGCAAATGGAAAAAATTTATGCCAGCAGTCACATAAAAACTACCAGAAAGATACAGCTTCCAGTCATTGTTGGTGTCTTCACTTGTCCTTTGTCTTGTATACTCCCACCCCTCAAAGTGGAGCTACTCAATCTTTGTCACTCTCCTGGGAATATATATATATATCCCTACAAAGTTGACTATATCTTCTCAACAGAGAAAACAGATGTGAGCAGTATGAACTTTCACAGCTTCCAGCTCCCCCATGTTCAGTCATCTGCAAAGGGCTTTAAACCTGAGGAAGAGCCTGATCATCTCCAAATTAAACCCTGCACCTGTGCTCTTAACCCCATTGCTTTCACCCACTCTCAGAACACAGTCATCAACACATTCCATTTCTTCCCTCATTCAGGCCCTCGCATTTCCCATATAAATATGGCATAGCCTCCCAACTGATCTCTCAACTGCCAGGCTTTTCCTCTTTCTATTTATTTTCCCTCCTGGACTAGAATTATCTTTCCAAAAATACGTTTTCATCACATCAACTCGTCAGCGCCTAGCATTTCACGCAAGATTCTTCACAATTTGTCAGCAACATTGTAGCCTTGCCTCCCATCAGGTTTTGTCATCTATTTGACATTATGACCATACCTTTGCACAGAGACATAAAGCAGAATATCATCAGAAGGTTGCATAGTTTGTGGCATTTTGAGAATACACAGTATATTATTTCCTTGGAATTCCCAGTGCTAATCCCTCAGTGCTAATCAACTCAGATTATAAACAACCAACAATATTTATTAAATAAATTTTATGTCATTCTCCAAGCTGATCTCCCTAACCTCAAATTTTCTTTCTCTCTCTGCCACCAGAGTCCTATTCCTGAGAATATTTTTGCTATCTCCCTACTTATAAACCTTCAACAGAGCTTCACTCATACAGAATAACTAAGTACTTTCTCCATCCCCATATCCAAAGTAGCCATAATTTCTCCTTTACTTTTTACTTCCCTTAAAACGTCCTTGTCTTATAGCATACATTATGAACTATACTTCAGTAGTTCCCTGAACATTCTAAACTATCTCATTCTTGTCTTTATATAAACTATTATCAAGATCTTAGATTGCCATATTCTTCCATGTCCACTTGCTACAGTCCTAATCTTCCTTTACGACTCTGTTGAAATCTTAACTCATTTAAGAAGTCAACTCAGATCTTCCCAAGCAGAACTAAACTACCCAATCCACGCTGTCATAGCTCTGCATCTGTACCTTTTTACTGCAATGAGCAATTTATCCCTTGAGTCAGATTTACATGTCAGTCTCCCCTATCAGAGTGAAAATTACTTGTTGGCATAACCCATATCTACATATTCCTCAAAACACCTAAGACAGTGCTGTGAAAATGACAGTTTCTCAACAAGTATTTATTGGTTTTAATTAAATAGTATTAAACTTACTGATATCAAAGCAGGGGTGTTGATAAGAAGAAAAGAATAAGGTATGTTTTATTACTTTAATTGTGGAGTTTCCCAAAGAATGAAGTTAACACAGCACCACCATGACAACGGTTTATTTTAATTTTGTGATACTTTTATACATTAAGTCATGAAAATTTGAACCTTTTTAAATTTGAATGATTTGAATGACTTGTGGGCACTTATTTTGGTTAGTATTAATAGCACAGGAAATGCATTCCATAGTAACAATGTGAATCTTATCACTTTTATTGGTTAGCTATTAGGACACATTTCTCCCTCATCCACATTGGAAAAAGATTCACTCAAATGAATTTTACACAGCACAATGGAAAAGACAGTGGTTTATTCATTCATCCATTCGTTCACCCAAAAGCAGCACTACTAAGTGTGAATGAAAATATTCTTTCATTACTCTATTCATAGTATCCCCTCAACTACAAATTTTTCTATAGCTTACCTATATCCTTAACTCCTACTCAATTATGTTATTAAAATGGTTGTTATTTCTGCTGTTATGATGGTTGATTTTATGTATCAATTTGACTAAGCCATGACATACACATGTGAAACATTATTTCTAGATGTGCCTGAGAAGATGATTCTGGAAGAAATTAGCATGTGAAAGCAGACTGAGCTCCATGGTGTGGATGGGTATCCTCCAATCTGTTTAAGTCCTGAATAGAACAAAAAGGCGGAGGAAGGGAGAATTCAATCTCTCTTCCTGACCCCTTGAGGGCACATTAGGCTTCACTTGCCTTCAGACTGGGATTTACACCATTGGCTTTCCTGGATCTTCAACTCACAGATGGTGGAGCATGGAACTTCTCAGCCTCCATAGCCACGTGAGTCAATTCCTTATAATAAACCTCTCTATAGGAAGGGAGGGAGGGAAGGAAGGAGGGAGGGACAGGGAGAGAGAGAATCTCCTACTGGTTCTGTTTCTCTGGAGAATCCTAATACACCGTCCAAACCTACCTCTCCATCTAGGTTCTGAATTTCCTCAGGGTTCTCAATCAATTACTTTCCAACCCTCTGCATATTTGAATTCTTTCTTTCTTCTGACTCTTTAACTTAAAGGGCTGTGATTGGTAGAATTATAAGGTGATTCCCAAGATTCTCATCCCTGGTGTGCATGTGTTGTGTAATGCCTTCCCCTGCAGTATGGGGAAAGACCAGTGACCTTGATCCTAATGTTGGGATAGTCATTCTTGTGATTTTATTAGGGTAAGGTCTTACCCTAATAACTGCTATGACAGATTAGAGATGCATTCTTGGACCTCAAGAGCCATGTTAGTAATAGATCATATGATTAAAACCTGAGGGTGACCACTAGAAAGTAAGACTGATCCCCTGCTGAGGCCAGCAAGAAAATGGGGAACTCAGCCCTATAATTAAAGAGAACTGACTTCTGCCAACAACCTGCACATGCTTAAAAAAACACCTTGGGCTTCAAATGAGAAGACATTCTACTGAAACCTCCCTGTCAGCCTGGTGAGACCCTGAGCAGAGGCTACAACTACACTGTTCCCAGACTTCTGACCTACAGAAACAGTGAAATAATAAATTCATGTTGTTTTAAGATGATAAGTTAGACAGCTGTTAGACTGCATAGAAAACTAATACAAGAGTGCAGGGAATAAATATTTGTCAGGTTAGTTATTAGGCATCTACAATGAGACAGATGCTAAGTTAGGAAGCGTGCACAAATCATCTCACTTAATCTTTACAATCCTCTGAACTAGGTTTTATCATTTCCATTCTATGGAGTAAACAGGTATTTCTCATTATATAAATAAGGAAACAGAGACTGAGGGAGGCTAAGTGATACAAAAATGACACAAAGCTAGGAAGAGATTAGGATGAATAAAGAACATATCCTGTACTTATAAATCCAGTGTAATTTCTGCTATACTATATGTACTTGAGAATGTACCCAGTCAGTACTGTAAAGTAGTACCAAATGAATTAGTCAGTCATCCTAAAGGGAAATAAAGTAGAAAAGAATAAGGTACCATTTCAGGCTGGGCTGTCCAGGCACTCTGGTAGAAAAGGTGAGATTTCAAATGACTCTCAAAGGTGGGTGGAACTTTTTCAGGGGCAAGATAAGCTGAGTAGAGTGGTCTAGGCAGAGGAAATGGCAGGTGCAAAGCTCTGGGAGTCTAGTTCACAATGTAAACATGTTTAGAGAATAATTAGTGGCAAGTATCATGAAATGGGCAAGAGAAGTTAGATGTAGGAAAATTCATGGCATTATCACAGAAGTAATGTGGACTCTGAAACCCTTCAAGGAATGTGTAAGGTGAAAATGGCATGTTTAGATAATATACATTAATATAATGAGGTGGGAAAGAACATATTAATCTTAGTAGGATTAATTCCTTGGCAGGAATGGAAACAATATATGTGTTGGAAAGAAATATTTGGTTAAAACACCAGTGAAGCATTTAGGCCCTAAATGGCTAGTGTCAACTGAGACCAAGAATTCAGACAGAAAAGAACAGTTCCTTTGCATAAGGCAAGCACATAAATTTTTGCTTGGTTTGAGAAAAAAAAAAAAAAAAAAGAAGAAGAAAAAAAAAAGAAGCACGAAAAGAAATATAAGGGGACCTAAGGATGAACAAAATAGATGGAGGAACTACCAGTTCAAGCATTTGAAATTAACCCCCATGCTTAATAGTCTCCAAGGGCCATGGATGATAAGAATACAAACAGGGATATATTTGAAGATAGAGATGTTAATAGGTTTCTCAATGATGAAGTAGTTTTATTGTGGAATGTACAGATGAATAGTAGAGAGCATTTAAAATCTCAGACCAGTACATGCACAGGGCATGGCTAAAGAATTGGAAGGAATTCTGCCCAGGATAGAGAGATTCCATGCCCAGAGCTGTCACGTATGGAAAGCAAGAGGTTGGGACAGAAGTCAGGGTAATTTAAAGACTGTTTTCTGAAATAGCTGTATAATCAGGCTCTTTCCGTGGGCTATAAATGTTGCATGAGGTCCCTCCCCTCCAGAAAAATTCTGAGGAGAATTCTCAAGACAAACAATTTGCTGAGTTAGACCAGAGTTAGAGTTCACCCATTTAACTAAAATGAAGGCTGCAGTTGTCCTGTCCCATCCATTCATCCTTTTCATTCAGAAAAGTGGCTTATTGGAGCAGGAAACCCATACATACTAGCTACATAATTAATCAATGCTGTCTTTCATTTGTTATTACAGATGGAAAACCAAACTCACCAGACACTGGAGAAAAATAAATAGCACCAAAGAGAATGACCAAGATGAACAATTTACTCCAGAAATAATTAACAGACCAGAGCTTTTCACAAATACTTCTTAATGAATTCAGTGAGATCCAAGAATATGTTACATCTCTAAAATATAATAGGTTGCTGAAAAAAAAAATCAGGAAATGACAGTGTTCTTACAAATCAAAAAGAAACATTGGACTTCTGTTACTGCTTAGGATGTAGAAATCAGCAAGAACGTTGTTCTCACCCTAAGGAGAGCAAGACTGGTAGTCTAAGAAAGTCCTATTTTTTTTTCCCTAGCCCTGCAGGGAGCTGTAACTACAAGGTAACAGGCAAACTGAAATCCAAAGGTCAAGAAGCCCCTCTGAGGAGACAGGGAACACACAACTCTTTCCCTCTGCCTAGAACAAAGAAACTAGAAGAGTTGGCCATCACAGAAATAGGTAAGAAAAAAAAATGTTAACAAGTTCTTTGAGGCTGAGTGTGAGCTAATAGGACAATTGAGAATTCCCAGAATTCCAGACACAAGAAAAGTCTGTGCCCTTGGCAGAAGCCTTCCGACAGCCCTCCACTGAGTTCTGGAAGGAACGATGGGGCCTGACTAGAAGACCTGAGGAGACCACCTTGCTTGTGTGGGAATTTAGGACCTACCTACATATGAGGTTGGAACAGGAGAATCTAGAGAAAATCCCATTTTGTACCCCCACACCCTGCACAAGAATAATGTGGTGGCCTCCTGCCATTGGGGGACAATCGGGAAACCTGCCCACTCATCCTGCCCTATGTTGACACCACCAGAAGAGGCTTTCTGGCCCTTGGGAGGGGCAGGAAACCCACTCCTACTCACCCTGCACAGATACAAGTTATAGGTTTTCACTGTTGGGCTGGAGCAGGAATGCTGACCCAGCCCCATCTCTGAGGATCAAGCCTAAATCCTGCCTAAACTGAGGCAGGAGCAGGGAACTGAGAAGCCCCTAGCACCAAGCACCAAAAGCCTATCTCAGGAGGGAGCAAGGACGCAGAAAGACACCATCTCTACAATATAGAAAGGGCCCTCTGAAAGCTGCCAGGGGAGCAGGAATACTGGGAGAAACTTCTGGTAATTCAGGTCTCACATTAAACATAAAGTAGCAGCAGACTGAATTTAAAACCTGTGGTCCCTCTGGGCTTTTCCACAACATAGAGTGAAAATACAAAAGAAAAAAATATGAGAGAAAAATTAAGAGATACGGAGAATCACTTCACAAGTTTCAATCTCCATAAAATCAGAGTTCTTGAAAAAGAGAACAGAGGCATGATTAAAGGAGTAATAGATGATGATTCTCCAGTGCAAAAAAAACATCAGGACTCTAAACATAGAGCCTTCCCAGTGCTCAGCAGGAGCAGTGGAAAAAAGAACCCAATCTAGACGTATCTTTGTAAAAACATAAGAATACCAGGAACAAACTAAAGAACCTTAAACTTCCAGAGAGAAAATAAGGTCACCTGCAAAAGTACAATAATCAGATGGGTTTTAGAATTTAAATCAGCAATACTGAATGTCGGAGGACAGTGAAACACTGTGTTCAGGGTGTTAAAAATTATTTTGAATTGCTAATTTCATACCAGTCAAACTAACCACGTGTGAGTTGGAAAAAACCAACAAGAGAGTCAAATATGGTGGACATTCTGCCCATGGCCTGACAAATTATCACTATAAATGGGTACCATATATACTGGAAGCTGTGCCAACATTAAGAATCTAAGAATCACACAGTGGCCCCTCATCTGTCCTCTGGGAGGTTTTACTTTGTCAATTATTCTCCATGGTCCTCTCTGGGGTTCTGGAGTGGTGGTTGGGTCTATGTCCCCGACAGGATCCTCAGCTTTTGCAGCTTGCTACCTCCACAAGCAAGTTTGGCTATATGAGGGTTGTTTTAGACCAGGGTTTCTAAACCAGTAAAGTAACATTTTTGGGCTGCATAATTCTTTGTTGTGGGGAGATATCCTGTGTATTCTGGGATACTTAGCAGCAATCCTGGCTTCTACCCCCTAGTAGTGACAATCCCCGGTAGGGACAATCAAAAATGTATTCAGACATTTCCAAATGTGCCCTGAGAGGCAACACTGTTCCTTTTTGAGAACCTCTGTTTTAGGAGGTTAATAGCCTTCCCCACGGGGTTTGCAATTTCATTGGCAATAAAATTCTTTCAAAAATATGTAAACTATTGATCTATTTGTTATCAGTCATTTTCAGAAACTAGCAACCATGCAATAAACCCAAAGTTTATTCCTAGACATAATTTTCATGCTTGATTTCTTGACTCCCGTGGGGCCTTCGAGCTAGAGTGGGAAGGCAACACCTGAATCCTGATGAGCAACAGTGGAACAAAGACTCTTTCAATCTTATATCCTGCAGCTTGTATTCTAGAAAAAAGTTGGCTTTTCCATTCCTTTGTGGCATCCAATTTCTAGATTCTATTTTCTTTCATTTCTGCTTCCAAACTAGCCAATTCTTATCTAAACTCATCTCATTCTTGTAATACCTTAGCCAGTAGCAGCTGACACAGATGTTCACTCTGACTCTTTGCAACAACTTCCTGAAAGTTTCAGGTTCAGTTGGCATATGGTCTCTTTCAAAGTGGTCGTAAATAACAGTTTACCATAAATGCTCCCACTGTACAAGAGGTCTTCATAGGGTTCCAGCCTTCAGTTTGATTTTGTGCAATCTGCCACCCAGCCACGAAGTCACAAATTTTATGATTTGCATTTCTGCACCAGTTCACATGAAGGTACTGGTTTCTGCATTAGTGAGTATAGGTTAAATGCTCTAATAAACAGTTCCCAAATCCCAGTGGCTTGGCATAATATACCCTTATTTCTTGCTTAAATCATATTCCCGTTTGAGTCAGTGTGTGGGGGATATGTGTTCCACTCTGTCATTGAAGGAACCCAGAATTCTCCCATCTTGTTGCTTTTTTCTCTCCCATGTCCTCGGAATCTCCTGGTCTTCTCCATTTAGGTGATGGGTAAAAGAGAGAGAGTTGCATATTGGAGGTACTTGTGCACCAATTCTCCAAGTGGGCCCATCACTTCTGTCCCTGTCCTATTAGCCATAGTTCTATCAGGATGTCCTTCTAACTACAAAGAGCCTGGAAATGTAAGACCTGTGCACAAGAAAAAGAAAACAGGAATATACGAATACTGGAAGCACTAGTGATTTCTGTCATTAAAGTTAAAGAAAAATAGCAACTCTGAGGGTTTTAAGAGAAATAGATTTTTAAAGATTTTAATGGATTTAAACTCAACAGATTATTTAATTGAGAAGGTAGAAATCTTACTAATGTATGTTAAAAAGTATATACTTATTTTATCTCTAGATAGATCATAGATAGATATTCTTTTTCTTTCTCTATATTCTCAATAAGAAAAAAATAACAGAAGAATAACATAGAAACAAAATAGTCTAGGAAAAAAATAACAAATAAAACTGGGAAATTCAGAAGGGAAAAAATAACTGTACAAATTGATTATATTCTAAAAATAAAACAAGTTATAATCTACATGATTTCAAGGAGCTGAGGGGATAAACAACAAAAACAAAAACTCTGACCCTGATATTTGAAACCTGTCCTTTGTGTGGGACAAATTTAGAGACACAGGAATAAACTGTCCTAAATCTCACCACTCACAGTGAAAAATGCTTACATAATATGATGATATAGTATATGAAATAATTTGTTTTAAAATGTACTCTAGAGAAAAAATATAATTTTGTCATAGTTATAAAACAGAATCTGAAGATTTTTCTTTTTTGACAATGTTAAAGAATATTCTGTATATGAATTCAGAAAACCAAAATGAACAAAGATACAGAAGTGTTCAGAATGATGAATATCCTGGCATTTGGACAGAGGAGAAATTACTACAGTTATAACTAAAAGAGAAGAACAGAGCCAATGGCACTTGTTCCAAACATTGTCACTCCTAATTGTTGTTATACTACTGTGAATATTATGATGTCTGGAAAAGTTTCTCAAAGATGTTTCTCTATAGTGTTTTGTTTATTGATAATTATCTGCTATTACTTGAATTTAGAAAATCCAGGACTATTGTGAAAAGTAGGCAATTTTTCCACCAATTATTGCTTTGTGTGAAAATGGGGCTAGTGACTGGGAGATAGTAATAGCATTAGATTAGAACTACCTTTGTGAAAGCCTCACTCTGTAGGGCTCCTTCTATAGTTCAGATAATGTATCCTAGTTATTAGGGGTCTGAGGCTTATCAAAAGAGATGGAATTAATCATGCTGGGTTGTTTGATATGTTTTGGAGAATGGACATGACTCCACTAAAATGAAAAAAGCAAAATAATTTTCTGAGGGCTTTTGAATGCTAAGGTTACCCTCCTGTTCCCCCTATCGTCCATCTCCAGATTAAAGCTTGGAGCAATCATCAGATTTTAAAGTGAGCGGGGGAGATGGGTGGAGGCAGTCTGCACCTGGAAACCATTTTCTTGATTTGTGCTGGCTGGAGTCCTGGAGATATAACAGCAAGTATGCCTCTCTGGGATTTCTTTGAAATCTGGGCAGGATGATTTGTCTGAAGGGAGGAATTGGGGGATAGAGGGTGGGGAAAAATTCATTCCTGGTTGCCACATTGTTGTTCTGCAATGGAGGAACTGGCCTGACTTGGGTTTGAGTTGAAAGGAAATCAACAAGCAGCCTCAAGTATGCAGGAATCTGCTGCCCTGAACTTGCCAATTTTTCAAACATAACTGGCTATTGTATCCACTGTAGGGGGTTGCCAACATCAAGGCTTACGCTTCTATGTTGAAGATCTTTCCAATAGCTGCACAAATTACAATGTGTTTTCATCTGCTTTAGCATATTCAAAGAATGACAAATGATTACCTCTTTGCTTACATTACCTGAAAATGCACAGTAATAAATTTGCTTGTGAAATTCCCTTTGTTGTGTCATTAGGCATTCACATATTTGAAAGGTTTTTTTTTTTTTTTTCTATTTGTACAAACTAGTAAGCTCCAAAATGTGAAATGTACTTTCCCCAAGAAGCAGGGCAAAAATGCAACAGAATGAAAAAGGTATAATTTATGTGAACATTTTTCTTACGATTTTACACAATATTCAGTGCTGAGTTTGTACCTCAACCTTCTGATTGTCATGTAGTACAAAGCTGTAAAGCCAATGTTTAAAGGCACAAACTATAGTAAGAATAACATTTTTTTGGAGCGCCTGCTTCATGCTAAGAACTTTATACACATTATTTCTAATCCTCACAGTAACACTGCTCAGGACAGGTACTAATAATTGTAATTTAATGAGGAGACAATGACACTAGGAGAAGCTAATGGACTCCCTGAGGTTATGCAGCTAGTAAAGATTTGCTCCCAGACTTGCACTGTGGACACAGAGACATCAGACCTCATGCTCTTTAGATCAAGCCTGTGTGTTATGCATCATTTTACAAATTCCCTCTTCCCTTTAGTAGAGCAATTTTTGGACCTAAATGTCATGCTGTTGTTTTCCTACAAAAGATGCTGAATGTCCTGATGACCAGGGTTTGAATTTTGACTCTACCACTTATGACTTTGTAACCTTGGGCAAGACTCTTACTATGCAGGACACTAAATTTCTCCATCTGCAAAATGGATACAATAAGCATACCTATGCTATAAGATCACTATTCAGATTAAATAGGGTTAAGAAAAATTCAATTACTCTAATAATAAAACTAGAGGAAATTTAGAGGAAAATTCAATCCAAAGAAACATAACTAATGGTCAATATAAGCCAAAATTTCTTTATCATCTCTTTCCATACAGTCCAACATGTATAATAGGCCTCTACCTACTTTACCTTATTTCTCTTTTCTCTCAAATCTTCACAATTAAATACCTAATTTAGGAAAACCCCAAATAATTCCTTTGTTGATACAATCACTAATAGATTCATTCATTCATTTATTCATTCATTTTTTAACTTATAATATTTATTAAGCAGCCACTACATACTAAACCTGGAGCTAACTACTAGGAATATAGGTATAAAAGACCCAGTTTCTGTCCTCAAGAAGTTAATTTTCTGGTGGGGAGTAGAGAAAGCAACTGTTTATATTCCAGGGTCACATTTGCTATAGTAGGGTCTAAACAGTGCACTGTGTCAGTCCTACGCACTGACTGTCTGGCTTTTAAAAGCTGATACCTAGAATGAGATGTGATGGATAAGTGGGAGTAAATCAGGCAAAGAAAGTGAAGGAGAGGCAGAGGGCATCGCAGAGGGAGAGAGCAGTGTGCACAAAGGCGCAGCGCCATTAAAATGCAGGACACCCACCATTAACTGCAAGTAGTTCAGGCTGGTACAAGCACAGGGCACAAAGACAAGTGACAGGAAGTCTAAAGAGGTAAGCTCAAGCTCCAAGGACCCAAATCATCAAGTCCACAGTTAATATGTTGTACTCAAAAGAGATTATGCTTTGGAGAGAATAGGTGAGCAAGGGTAAATTTGAAAGGGTACACAAATGACTAGGGTCTTCTAAGTATTCTAATCTAGGAGTCATTTTAATTTGGTGAGTTGAACTGTAGCATGTCCACTGTCCATGCCATCAGTTGGAGAACAGTTAAATGTCAGCAAGTTTACAAAACAAGACATGCAGAGTTTAGTAAGAAGGCAATTAAGAGAAGAAAATAGACATAGTGGGGTTCATAATAAAATTTTCTTAATGAATGAACAATATTGCTGATTATGCTAGCTGATAGGAAGGAACTTTGCTAAAAGTTTATGTAATTTTTATGAGATAAACTCCTCCAGGTTGAATGATATCACCACGGTCTACCTACATCAAGAAATAAGTACCACAGAAGAGGAGCCAGGGAGAGTAGTGACAAGAATTGCCTTTCTTGAAACACTCAGTCTCTTGTACCTGCCTCGTTGAAGCATGTCATTTCTCAAAGTTGGAATACACGTAAGTTTTGGCTCAAGTGCATTAGGCCTTCATTTACCCAAAGTAAATGCTAATTGGAAGATCTGTCTTGTAAACATATTGCAATTAAAAGGAATCATTCTTTTGAAAAATTTCCTGGTTCCCAGCCTAGCCTAAATTTGCTCACTTGGAATTCAGTTGTTTCTTTCAGTTAGGTACCATTCTACAAGGATACTGTTTGTGTGGGGCAGTGGGTAGCCTTTGAGAAAGAATGAATACAGAGGAGGCAGGTAAATCCTACTGAATGTCAGTGTAACAATCTGCAGAGGCTAGAAAAAAGCAAAAGGATACTTCTGACTCAGATGGTCTTTTGGTCCAGACCCCATGCATTTCTGACAGAAAAGGGACTGGGGTGAGGATAGGTCACTAAAAGTAAAAATTGAGAGAACTATTTGCATAAACATCATCTTGATCCCTTGGGAACACAAGATGGCACTGATTTGGTACTTAAAAGCCAAGTAAGCTGATATCTAGAGTTTTTACCATGCACCATGTACTGTCCCAAGCATATTTTAAATCACTGAATCCTCTCAGCAACCTTATGAAATAAATAAGTATTGGTTTTATTCATAACATTTTAAGTAAATTGCAAGATAGGTTAAGAAACTTGTCTGAGTTCACACAGCAAGTAAGCGGGAAAGCTGGGATTTGAACCTAGTCACATTCAGCCTCCAAAACCTATGCTGTTAACCATTGTGCAATTTAAAGGAGACAGGGAGAAGTTCTTCTCTGTGAGTCCTATCTGCAAGGGTCCCAGGACATGGCCATCATTTGCATTTGTGTGCCTCATGTGGGCTTTGCACAATGAGAAACTTTGTTTCAGGATCTGAGGTGCATGACTTCAATAGCCCTCAACTTGGACCAGGGAAAGCAACACTGGAGTTGGAGGGTAAGGGAATTTGAGGGAGCCAAAGGGTTTATCACAAGCAATACAACATGCACTGGAAAAGGAGAGGAGAAAGATCAAGTAAATCGTGTTGAGAGTGGTATTCATGAGTCCACATTGGGAACCCCCTTCCCTTCATCTCTGAGATATGGGAGAGAGAGCAAAGGAAGTCTCTCCCCATGGAGGGAGGACAACAGTCAGAAGACACTGTTCATGAAAAAGTAGTATGATCCAACTTTGGGTGGGGCCTGAGAAACATAGAACATGTTTGTACTTATTAACTATAATTAATATTAGTGTCCCAAAATTCCCAAATGATCTCATATAGCTCACTTCAACTGTAAAACACTAAAAAGAAGTACAGTGAAATTGTGAGATGATCCAACAAGTTCCAGTGGAACTTGGTCAGGAGTTCTCACAAATATCAACTTCTTTATATCCCAGTGTAACAAATAGGAAGTTTTGATATGCAGGAATATAGCAGTTATTCTCTAGCTTGTAAAGTTTAAAGTTAAGAACCTCAGGAATAACGGATCAATAGCAACCCAGCTTATGAATCAGACCTATTTATGAAATTTGATTTTTTTTTTTTTTTTTTTTTTTAGAAAACAAACTCTGTTATTTGCCACCGTGTGTTTTAACCCCTGAGGGGGTGCACCATTCCTGGAAGTACTACAATACCAGGTCGATGCGTGGAGTGGACGGAGCAAGCTCCTATTCCATCTCCCTGCTCCAAAAATCCATATAATATATTGTATATATATATATATATATATATATATATATCTGACGCATCAGATATTAAACTGATAAGAACAGATACTACTCTTGATCTTAGCCAAAAGGCCAAGAAGTGATTGAAATTTGATTTTTAACCATGGATGTCCTAGGTCTTTCTTTCAGCACTGGTTTTTTTTTTTTTTTCAGCACTGTTTTGCAATACTAATGTGACCAAGACCATATGCCAAACTAATACTTCCATCATAAATGGGGATTTAGATGTTATACACAAATGAGATAGATGATTCCATCTCAATTAAATGCAATGTAATCATGCATGATGCTGTAGAACTGGTCTAACAAAGGAAATCAAGCTTGGCAAATCATCCCAGAAATAATAGAATTTTAAAATAAAGGTCTAAATTTTTCAAAATAAAAATAATTTTAATTCATCCTAGGTGAAGTTTTTCATAAAACATAATATTGTAGAAAACAAAAAGATGACACATAGTATCTGTAAAATCATAAAAGTACAAGGCCATTTTCCTAGAAGAAAAATAATAACTGGAACAAGCTTGAAGAATTCGCTTTATGCAGTATTCTCAGACAGCTAGCTACCCTACAGAGTCCTACTTACCCTGTTTCTGGATGTCAGAGACTTTATATCTGTTATCAGTTGGGTTGAGGAAACATTCTAACAGTACCCTCTTACTTGCATTTTTCTACCGGCTTAAGAACTTCCTGGTTAGGTAACTAATTTCTTCTTTGTAATGATTATGTGGTTGTAATCATAACCAAACCTCTTTTCTTTTTAATGCCTCATCCTGAAACTTCTTTCTATCTTGCACTGTAACTTGCTATGCAGAGATGTAAAATACATCTCCATGAGTCAACAGTAGCATCATAAATACTCTATTATGGGACACTAATGAAAGGCACTGCCAAGGTACCCACTGCGCTAGCTTAGCAGAGGGTGCATCAAAGAGCAATAAATCAGTCACTGTTAACAGCTGATTTGTAGTACTTAACATGTAAAATATGGTCTGTGTCATATATACAGCTGCAAATCTCCTAATCTACTGGTAAACTGATACACATATAAAATAACCAGTATATTAACATCAGACTGTGCCCACTTGCTTTTATGTTCCCTGACCTCTCTATGTGCAGATAACAGCTGAAACTAGGAAACTACCTCTCTTGGCTGAGTAATGTCTCTCCCACATGGCCCCTGGAAAACATAAGTGAACTTAGCAGGTTCAGGATGGAGATGGCTGCAAAGTATTCAGAATAATGGTGGGTATGGCAATTCTCCTGCAAAACAGCCATTTGTTATTCTAACAACAGACTCCTTGCTTAGAATATCAGCTGGGTGAGTCTGGTGGTGGGTATGGAGGGCACGTATTGCATGGAGCACTGGGTGTGGTGTATAAAAAATGAATTTTGGAACACTGAAAAAAAATTAAATTAAATTGAAAAAAGAAAAAAAAAGAAAATCAGTTCATTGATCACTTAGACAATGCTGAGTTCTGTGGATCAATAGTTACATGGTTAGAGCTATGTTGGTTCCCTCGGGACCCCTTACTGAGTATTTATTTATTCTATATTCAGCCCCCATCCCCTACAAATCACAGCCAAAACAGTCTTCCAGAGCCTGGCATTTCACAGAAAGAGAGTCTCTTTGGGAACCTAAAGAATAAAACTCAGTGGGGAGTTTAGCCTCTGGCTGCTTTATAAAATAAATACTTCAACAAAACCATTTACATAATGAAACTGTATCATCCATAAGAGATTCAGGAAATTATATCAAATGAAGCTGAACTACAATTTAAGGATATGTTTTAGGGAGTAGATAAGTGAATCTTCTTAATCCACATAGTTTTATATTTTGTTCTTTTTTTGGACAAAGATCTCTTCACTCAATTTTAGAATGGAGAACACTCATTGGAAAACAACAGCTGTTTGCTCTTGCCTGTATACCAATTTTCATAATTTATCTGGAGCAGCTTTTAAAATTTGTGGTGCTTTTTTCATTCTTTAACCTTGTCACTCACATACTTGGTTAACAAGTTGGTAGATGATTGGAGCCTCAGGGACACCCATTGTTATAAAACAAAGGAGGTATCTGAGAATCACTCTGAACTTCTCCCCTTAAAACTGAGCTGTTCTTACTTACTTGAAGCATGGATTTATGTTGTCACACACTTAACTGTGCCCTGCCAGAAAAAGGCAGCTCTGCACTCACAAGCGCTTCTATGCATTTGCTGGTGCTTGTGCTAGATTCCAGAACCTTTGGATATTATTCAGTTTGTTCCTTTATGGAGACTGCCAAAGGAATGTTTTGACATAATTCAAGAAAGGCAGTCAGAAATTTGCACTCTGAGTTTTCTGCAAATCATAATGTAATTTCTTCGGAGTTCCCTGGATCCTACTCTCAATTTTTTTAACACGGTCTCTTGATCAACAGGAAATTTCTTGTGAGGTTGGAAAAACTCAGATTAAAATAAAAGAATAATAGAGTTTTAAATCTTAATGAATAACATAATGAATACTCTGATGTCCAATAAACATTTTAATTAATTGCTTTTATTCTTATTTTCTAAGAAGCTCTTGCATTTCCAGATTCCTAAGTGATTTGGACCATGCTCCCTCAACATTATAGCTGTCACCATTGAACATTTATTGAGTACAAGGCACCATAATTACTTGAGTTCTGAAACTAATCAAGGACCACTTTATGGAAATGAGTAACCATACCTAATTAGCACATAGTCTCCTTTCCCTGCTCCCAAACTGAACCACCTGCTTTGGGCTACTGAAAGGTCTCAGAGAGTCTTTAATCCTTGTTTTCTGGGTAAGGGGATGACTAGGGGTAGTTGATTGTTAAAAAAAAAATAATAATAATTACTGATGTCATATTATTAACTGCATTTGATAAGTATAGCCAGTAATTTCAGTGGGTCATACCCAGGAAGAATTTGCAGCTAGTGTCAGATATGATGAAAAGAAGAAGCAAATACAACTTGTCCTGATATTTTCAACAGCTTCAGAATTTCAACTCACTCGAAGGTATTTCTCTGATTACTCTGATATCCCAATAAACAAACTGTAGGTGGGCTCTAGGTCTGGACCTATTATCCTGATTATATAGTAAGGATAGGCTAGGTTATGCTGTCATAAGAAAGTAAACCAACAATCTCTGTGACCTGGCACAATAAAGGCTCATTTCTTGCCCAGGGCAATTCTGACACAGGTCAGATGTCTTCTCAAGGAAGCTGTCCTCCATGTAGTGTCTTAGTGATCCAGGCTGTTTTGATTTGAAAACCTGCCATCTCAATGCGCAATTTCCAGATCACTTCAGTAGGGGAAGAAAGAGGTGAAGAGGCTCCCACCAGTTCTTAAACGCCTCAGTCTTACAACCCATTGGTTAGAAATATTCCTGTGCCCTAACTACAAAAGTCTGTGAAATGTGGAGGAGCACATGGATGTTTGGGGAATAGTAAACATCTCTGTCAAAATGATCTGAAGCATTGGCTACCGGTATGTCATAATGCTAAGAGGTAGATATCACTATTAATCTAACCTTCGACATGATAAAAATTGAAGCACAGAAATGTGAGTAACCTTTCCAAAGTCACAAAGTGGTTCAGTCAGGGATTAAATCCAGGTAATTTGGCTCTATAATCCATAATTCTAGCCATGACAGTGTGCCATTTGCACAGGGTCATTATTAATTCTCTGTGGTTTTGGCAAACCATTAGATTTTTCTTAGTTTTCTCATTTGCAAATGAGGGAAAAGGCTATCTATCTATTGGACTTTACTGATCACAAATAAAGCCACATATTGTGCAGATGGAATTTTTACCATTTTTGAAGTGCATTACATGCCAAGGATGTTGTATTTTTTTAATCTACTATAATCCCCAGAATAGCCCAGTAATGAGGAGGATGATAATGACAATGATGATTAGGATATCTGACATTTACTGAAAACTTAATACCATTCTCTATACTACACACTTAACATAAACTATTCCATTGAATCTTCATTAAAATACCATGCTCAATTTTATGCTCTCTTTACAAGCAAAGAAAAGGATGTTAAGAAGATGTCAAATAATTTTTACCAAGGCCAATTATATGACAGAGCTAGGACTCAAAAACCTGCCCTCATTTCTACTACACTGCTCTGTATCCTACTGAATAAGTTATTTAAGAAGTATTTAAAAAATGAAAATACTATGTCAACTTAAGTTATTACTTATTAATTTTTTTTATCTGTGGTAAAATTTCTGTTTTTACTTTATCACTCTAACATTCTTCCCTTACATGTATTGCCTCAAATTCTGGTCTTTTTTGATAAACAAATGACAGGAGTAGAAATTTCTTAAGGATTGTAACTGGCCCTTTGGCTTAGTCTGTAGTTCCCACAGCATGCCTCATAGTTGCAAGAGTTTAATAAATGTTATCAGAGTTAAATTTAAATACTGAGTAGAAATATGAAGTTTCGGTAATCAAGTTATGCAATTATACATAGTTCCAGGTGTAAGCCTTAGCTGCTATCTTTTCCTAGCCTGCTTTTAAGACAAGATGGTTCTTTTGCTCATCATTTTCTCATTCCTTAAAAAATCCAATTAGTATGTATATCTCCAGTACTATTTATTGGGAAACCGGATCCTTGACAAGCCTCATATTGCTTTCTATTAAACACATACTCTTTATATCCTTAAAGGGTATCTTCTGTATTCTCTATTTTCTATTTCCCTTTATCTAGTAAAAATAATAGTGCTTATTAGTAGATGACAATCCCAGTTGCCACCAAGTTATGGCTGGTTTTATAACTCAGAGTAGTAGAGGCAGAAAGAGTCATAGAGGTATATTTTAAGAACCATGTCTGTGGTTAACAATGATATCTATGAGAATTGGCTTTTTGGTTTGTTTTATTATCAAACATTAAGTAGACTATGAGCCAGAAGAATTCTTCCTTTACTGTGAGTCCTCTGACCTTAACTTCTGAGATGAAACTGTTTTGTTTTGTTTTTTAAGATTTTATTTATTTATTTGACAGACAGAGATTACAAGTAGGCAGGGAGGCAGGCAGAGAGAGAAGGGAGGAAGCAGGCTCCCTGCTGAGCAGAGAGCCCGATACGGGGCTCGATCCCAGGACCCTGGGATCATGACCCGAGCCGAAGGCAGAGGCTTTAACCCACTGAGCCACCCAGGCACCCCATGAAACTTTTTTATTTTATGAAGACAAATTCCATAAGCTAGGACTCACTAGACTCCCTCAAGGTCAAGGCTCAGTCTCATCCTTGTCTCATTCCATGTCATATCACAGGAACTTGTGAGCCTGAAAGATGTCTAATAAATAAGCATTCATGTCTCCAACTTCCTAGAATAAGAGAGTCCTGGGCAAATCCATACAGTAATGGAAATGTTTTGTCTCTCCCTCCCTTCCTCCTTCCCTTCCCCACGTTCCTGTCCCCCTCCCTTCCTCTTCCTCCTTCTTTCTCCCTCTGTCCCTCCCTCCCCGCGCCCCCCCCCCCCCCGTCTTCTCCCCTCTGTCCCAGCTAGCCTCCTCTTTAGAATTCTCTCATTTCAGTTTTTTTTCTGTGACTATCATGCCACACATCCTCATCCATGTACACACTCAAACTTTTTAACTATTTGGCTCAACTTCCTTGAATTTCGCAGCTCTGTCCCAAGTCCTTTTCACTCTGTCGCTGGAACTACACAATAAAAAAATAATAATGATAATAATTAAAAAAACCAAAATTTTAAAAAAATCTTCTTTTCCTCCCATTGCTAGGAATGCAGCATCTGCTCCTTCCTCCCTACAGTAAGTAGCTTTCTCACCCCCTTCTCTACAGCCTCAGATGCCTTTTCTTTGGGAATAGAAATTACTGCTTTACAAACACAAATCTGTATCTTCTTGCCTAAATGTGACAGGTCTTCTTTGGCTCTTTCCTCCACTGTCCTCACAAAAACAAAACACTGTATAGAAAATTGAGACTCCTGTGGCAAAAGTTCAAGGGAAGATATCAGAGCAAAGTAAATGAGGAAAGGAAGATGTAAATTCCAGATTCTGAAATGACCTTAAACACATCCTGATGAAAAATACTGCAACATTTGTCTAATTCCATCCATATTACAAACGAGTCTAGGTTAACCAGTTGCCTAGCTTTTAACGCTGTCTCCCCTCAGTTTATGCCTGGACAGATTTTGTATCTTTGGGATCCTTTATTGCCTGTCTCATATCATTGGTACTTATTTATGCAAAAGGCCATTGCATCACAGTATGATAAAAATAGTTGCATGTTCAATGACTTCCGTAAGAGTAATCATTAAGAGAAAGTATTTCTTCTTATATTTAATACATTTTGAAACTTACTTAGCAATACACAAAATTATGAGAGTTCATGAGTCTGAGAATCTATCTTCCTTGTTTTTGGAATAAAAATAATTCCATTTTTTATCCTCATCTTTTTAACTACATTATAGTTTATCTAGGGTTTTTCCTTCCCTTCTTCACATAATTTTATTTTTCCTTGCCAGTCACATTCTATGCCTAGATCAGTGTTCCTAGGCAAGAAAAGACTCCTTTTTACAATTATCCCTGAAATTGCTCTCAGAGATGCTGAACATGCATCTGTTTTAATCATGCATTGACTGATTCATTCAACAAATATATGTTCACTACCACCTGCCAGGTTCTACCACAGACACTGGGAACAAAATAGTCCCTGCCTTACAGGAACTTAAGAAAGTTGAATAGGCAATGAACACATAAGCAAATATCCAGTATGAAAAATATAGAGGGTGAAATGAATTATGGAGAAAAATCGTGTGGGAAAGTAGTCTAAGAACACCAGGATAAAAACATACATATTTTAATAGAGTTATCAGGGAAGGCCAATTAGAAGACCAACAGACACCATCACATAAAGTCCTACCCAATTTTCTCTAATTCTTATCGAAAACAGAAGAACTGGAGGGAAGGGAGGTGAAAACCATTTCATTTTTTTCTATGCATGTGGAAATATGATACTATTTAAATTTCTAGTTTCCTCCCAGAATTTCCTAATCTTATTAACATTTTGAAAAGAGCACATGGTATATGTCTCTCTATCTGTCCACCCACGCATCTGTCCACTTACCCATCCATCCACCTATCCTAGCCAGTCATTGACCAGAAGAGGCACAACCAAAAATGAGCTCAGAGACCATGGGAATAGAATAAACTTGACTGGCCATTATCAGAAGGTCATTAATTAATTAGTCAATTATTCAAATTTTGTTTAGCCTTACCATGTACCAGGCACTCTTAGAATCTGGAGATGTGAGATTGACAGGTTCCTGGCCCTCAAAGGGCTTACATTCCAAGCTTTCAAACCAGGCAACACAGCTCCTTAAGGTAGAATCTCACTATTGGCCTGCATAGTTGCTCTAAACTGGTGAATGCTTGGAATACATACCCATGGGATTGCTGGGTTGTTGGTTTTATTTTTTTTAACTTCAATGATATGTTTTACTTAACCAACGATATGCAGAATATTATCATTTTGACATATAATAAAAATTGACATATTTCACATACTATTTTTATACTAAGTCTTCAAAACCCCATGTGTATTTTTTTTTGAAGATTTTATTTATTTATTTGACAGAGAGAGAGAGAGATCACAAGCAGGCAGAGAGGCAGGCAGAGAGAGAGGGGGAGGCAGGCTCCCTGCTGAGCAGAGAGCCCGATGCGGGGCTCGATCCCAGGACCCTGAGATCATGACCTGGGCAGAAGGCAGAGGCTTAACCCACTGAGCCACCCAGGCGCCCCAAAACCTCATGTGTATTTTATACTTATAGCGCATCTTAATTTGGATTAGCCCTAATTCAAGCATTCAGTTGCCACCTGTGGCTATTGGCTGCCCATAATGGACAGCACAACTGTAGAAAGTAGCATATGATTGATTTTTAAGGGATTAGTCCCACTCATACACTTGTAATATCTTAAGTCTTTTGTTCTAGTTATTATTCACGTATTGTTTAGAAATGTTCTTTTCCTGTCTGGTGGCCCGCTTCACCATTCTCCCTTTTGCTTATTACTCCTAACTTTAATACTTATAGCAATGTCTTCCCTTTCACAGCCTGAAAATTATCATAATGAGATCCCTTACCTATGTTTACTCAAACTACCTTACATGTAGACTTTTACTGGCCTGATCTGGCCTCTAGGACTTTTCTATTCCAGTTTCCCTGTCATCTAGGAATTATCACATCTCATATACAAGAAATTGTCATAGAGACCAGGTCATAAAGAGGGAAGTGTAGGAAAGTTACACAATCTGTGTGTTTCTATGTATTTCTTATCCTATGCTTTCTAAGGGATAAACTGAAGCTAATTCATTTTTCCCTTAGCCTATAACAAAGCCAGAAACAAAGATTCAACGGGGACATTTGCATAAATTTAGGGTGAGAAAGCGCACATACACATTTGTAAAACAGTAATTTTCATTCCTAAAGACAAGTCAAAATCTAGGGCTGGAAGAAGGGGAGGGTAAAGTCAATCACCCTAGAGAGGAAGGAAAAGATACAACACGATTCACAAAAATGAGAAAAAAGCAAGCATTTATGATTATTATTACATTGATCAGGGGGACTGAAAGGAAAGGAGCTAGGATTCAATCTCACTATGTCATTTCTACTGATCCATCACTGCCAAACAATCTTGGACATTTGGAAGCTCCTAATGGTGAGGATCTTGGATAATTTGGGTGGGAATGAAGAGAGCAAGAGAAGCCCATGGTATAAGGGAATGAAGAGAACAGCCTATGAGCAAGGTAGAATCAAGGAGAGCCATTTTGGAATGTACCCGTGAGCCAGTACAAGGATGAATGTCTCAACCCTGTTACACAACCAGTAGATAGAAATCCAGACAAGCAAACTTTGGGTAAAGGCCAGGCAAGTGCATCAGTGAATTTTAGTGATGTGAGAATATATAAAAAGACTCTATTGTTGGAGGAATTTTAGTGCCTAGCAAAGAAACAAGACAGATACAGATCTGGGGCTAGTGGGTGAATCTCAGTGTATCAGTTAAAAAGTCTGGCCACAAATGACAGAGTTCCCTGACAGTAACTTAAAACATTCTGGCATTTATTTTTTTACTTTTCATAGTCTGAAAGTAGACAGTGCCAAAGAAGGCTTAGAGATGAAGGCCAGAGTATCTCTCCACCTCTGCCAGCCTCCTCTTAATAGCCTGTGAACTCTGTTTATGATCTCGGGGTCTCAGATTAACCAGAAAAACATTCTAATCATACAAACTTATACATGGTCTGAGAGTGAAAGAATGGAGAACAGGACAATGGCTTGTTCCTGTGAGTCTCTATCTTTAAATCATGGAGGAAAAATATTTCTGAGATGCTCCCAGGAGATTTGCCTCACATCTCATTGCCCAGAATTAAGTCATATACCCACTCCTAGCTAGAAGGAAAATTGGAAGCGTTTAGGTACCAAGGGGCAGGGGGTTTTGGAATTGTTGTTTGGCAACACTCAGTCACTTGAAGTCGAGCACATGGTCAGGGCAAAGGCCAGGTAGGGACATAACTTAAGGGGTGCCTGGGTGGCTCAGTTGGTTAAGCAGATGCCTTCTTCTCAGGTCATGATCCCAGGATTTGGGGATCGAGCCCCACATCCAGCTTCCTGCTCAGCAGAGAGCCTACTTCTCCCACTCATCTGCCTGCCGCTCTGCCTACTTATACTCTCTCTCTCTGACAAATAAATAAAATCTTTATTTTAGAAAAAAAGGAACCTGACTTAATCTCAAATCCACGAGATTGACCATGGACTTTTTTTTGGCCTGGATACCAGTTCTAGGCTGAGACCAAACCTAGGAATGTTGTGGTTAGATGCCCTTGTATGGGGAAAAAGGGGAAGACCAGTGACATCATCACAGGTGACAGGACCAATTTTGAGGACATTTCAATGCCAAGTAGAAGACTTTTTACTTTATTATGTGGATAAAGAGGATATATTATTAAGTTTTTGAGCAAAGACATGGCAATAAGAAATTTTAAACCTGCGGCAATGTGCATCCTGGGTGTGTGTGGAGGTTAGTCAGTGCTGTCTCCACCGGGGACTCTGTGATGTGCAGTGCTTTCTTGCACACTCAAAATGAGAGAGCAAAGTCAGCATGATGTAGCCTACAGAGTCTATACAATAACCCCAGAGTGTCACAGAAGAGTGTGAGAAACAGGAATAACCTGAAGCTTTGACTCCAGGACTTTTAGTTCACTATATTTAAAGGTTGGCCGGTTATAAGAAGCGCTTACAGTATAAAAATTAAATAGTTAAAAGAGATTCAAAATGATAATTTTTCAATTCTAAAAATGATATCACAAAGGAGCATAAATACATTAATGGAAAAGTTGAAGCTCTGAAATCTGGTAAGAGAAAATGTCTCAAATTTGTATTATAAAGATAAAAATAGTAGTAAAATTAAGAAATCACTTTTAAAAATCATATTTCATTTTTAAGTTGAGTGGCTCTTCATTCTCAAGAATAACCACAAGAGAAAAGTTTCAAAGGCATAGCTGATGTATATTTTTATGGTTTTGCCCTCTCTGTCTTCAGGTAGAAAAAATTAAGCTTAATTATTCTATAATCATTAGAGTTTTCTCAGTCCTATTGCTCTTTGACCTTACAGCAGATTCTCCCTGGATAGCTTAATATTCTCCACCATTTAAAATCAAATATCCCACATTGCTTCTATTTTAAAAGGTCACATAGCTATAGATATAATCACCTGATTTAAAAACCTTCAGCTTCAATGTTAAAAATATACTGCTTTTACCTTCTAATGAGATGAGTTCAGATGGTCCCAAGCAATATTTTTAAACTGTCACTTAATCTTTTACAGCTAATAAGCTGTTCCACAAGATCACAGTGATTATTCATAGGTTGTGTAATTTATCTTAGAAAAAAATTTTCAGTATAATTGATATCAACAAACTGCAGGAGTCTTTAATATTATGATAAATTAATATCAATCTTTAAAATACTGATTTATTATCATATACAAACCAAAGTTTTAAGAGATGCATACCAGTTTGCCCTTAAGCAAAGTAAATAAGTATTTCTGAAGAGTCAATGCCTATTTATCCTATTTGTTTTAACTGTTTATTGCTTTTGACCAAAGACCATCACCTGATGTTTGATGTAAGGAGCGGAGTATAATGTGATGTTTAGAAGAATCGGTGGAACAGTGATTTTTCTAAGCATGAAGACATGTAACACATCAAAACCAGTATCTAATAAAAATTATGACACTGCACTGTGTAAGTTTGAGAAGTTTGATTTTGCTCTGATTTTTTAAACAGCAGATTAAAAATGGTAGATGCTAAATATTAAATATATATATTTGTATTAAAGAGTGAGCAACACCTTTCCAGAAAGTTATTTACATATACTGTTACCCCAGCAGTTAGGTCCAGAGACTGTGGGATAAAATTGATATGAAAGACAAGAGGTTCAAATATTTGTAAAATGCTGGGTTGGTTAGGAGAGCCCAGAATTGTGGCTAAAGCATGGTCTAACAAAGTAGTATTTGAGCTTGGGAAGTTATGATTGTCATGAAGATTGATTCCTCTGATCACTTCAAAAAATTTCCAACAAACTGAAAAACAAAACAAAACAAAACAAAACCCCACAACTTTGTTTTTCACCCACCCAACCTATTGTGTAGAACATTTTGGTTGAAGTTGTAAAGGTCAATGTCTATGTGTCATACCAAACAAAAGATCTGTTTGGCTTCAGGAGTCAAAGATGGTTGACTTGACTCAGCTGTGGGTGAGTTTTGACCTGTATCTGTTCATCCCTTCTTGGATTCACATACGCAGAGTTAACGGGGATGCTTGGTAGAGCCAAAGCAGTCACATAGCTCTGTCTCCAGTACAGAGACTGAGTTATTTAGCCTTAAATTCACCCAGGATAACCTTTGGCCAAAGAATATCAACACACACAGCAGAATGTTCCAACCTGGCTGCCTCATCACTGCACACACACAGGAATACAATTCTAAACCCTGGGTGCCATTTTATTCAGCTTCCTTTGTCTTGCCCAAGTCTATAAGGTGAAGGATTTACTCATGCTCCATCATCCCACTGTTTCTCTTCCCAAGGTGTAATTATTATTGACAGTAATAATATTCAGTCTTTATTGTTCTGTGGTTGAACCAGGCATTTTGAAGGTAAGTTTCAGAGGAATGTCAATTTTGCCTAGACCTCAAGAAATGAAGGACTCTGACTAAAAAGGGTTTTACTTTTCTCTAGTCCAGAATAGCAATACCAGAAGATGGCTGGGAAATTATTTTGTAAGATTTTCTGTTTTGCAGTGTGTTTATGCCACCCCAACTCCCCGTTTCATGGAGAATGAAATTTAGGAGCTGTAAATTTAGACAGATGTACCCCGGTTGGTAGCATACAATCGTACAAACGCACAAGAAAACAGAGGCCCTGAGAGTTATAGCCATTTGACAGAGGGCGCAAACTAGTAGTAAACCAAGGGGCCCAAACTAGGGCCTTCTAACCCCCAGCACCATAAATTTCACACAACTGCTCCTGGTCTCTTCCTGTACCACTATCACAAAAATCAACTTTTTATGACTTGATATAAAAAAGACAATTTTGACTACTGTTGTGCAACTATTAAGTCAGCTCTCTGAGGTGTAGTTAATCAGGAACTGAAGAGACATTGCAATTTTGACAATGAAGAAAGGAAAGATCACTTGCTTAGGGGTAGGGAGAGCATCGTCACTGAAGGCAGGGATACAGAAGGTACAACAGACCAACATTCCAATTTGCCTTCTCCTCTCATTCTCATCTTCCTTAGAGGGGAAAGAAGTCATTAGAAAGAACAGGATACCACACATTCTAGATCACCGTTGGAGGAAAAAAAAGAAATCAAAGTTCATACCTATGGGATCTGAGAAAGAAATGGTTATACAAACCACACTGAAGAATCTAGAACTTCTCATTTATTGAACAAACCATTTTCTAGTAAAATGCTTAACTGAAATAGAGGGTACACTAGCTTCCTGTTCATATTTGCTTGATGAACCTAACCACATCCAATTCACCCACCTGTTTCCCACTTGGTCTCAATGTAAATGGTACACAACTTTCCATGTATTTTATAGTCTCCTTTGTTGCAAGTGACAAAAACAAAACAAACACCCTCATTCTTCTTAGCTTAAAAAGGAGGGAATTTTGCTTATATCACTACCATGGAAAGGGCCAGATTTTGGCCCCAAAGATAATTGAATGCAGAGATTCAACTCTTGTCCAGACACTTCTCCGTCTTTCTCTTCACTGCTTGTCTCTACCTTTCTCTGAATATTAGTGTCATTCTCTGCTACACTATAGGCAATATAGGTCTTTTTCCACCCAGCAAAGAATATACACACACACACACAGACACCAGCAATTCTGGGGTTATATCCTTATAGCCTTGCCAAAGGGAAAAAAGAAAACTTAACCAATTTAACTGAGATAGACAAATTCTTAGGAAAGTTTCTGTTTGTCCTAGCTTAGGTCCTGTGCCTGCTTTGAACTGATCACTCCAAACAAAAGGTGTGAGCAGTCTGCCTGTCCTAACTTTGGCCATGTGTTCACCCCTGCCACCAAGGGGGGAAAGTTTTTACTAGAATAAGTAAAAGTAGTACAGTCATGACCACTTTAAGAACCCCAAGCATATTAACTTCCCAGTTTGCACATAATAACAGCTAACAGTCAACACTTAACGGATGCTTACCATATTATTGCTAGTAGTCTAAGTGTTGTACACTAATTATTTTAATCCTCACTGCCCTATGAGGTAAGGTCTATTATTACTTGTGCATTAGAAGAAATTGAAGCCCTTTGGGGTTAAACAATTTGTCCAGGCTACCCAGATAAGTGGCAAAACCAAAGCAGGTTAGCTCAGGGCATAAACTGTTAACTTGCACAGCGTATTTTTACATCCTAGAGGCCCCTGGCAAAACTTGTACCCCTGTCTACAGAGATCATTCTCTCATTATGTCTGGTATTTAGGGGTATTTTCTTATTTAAAGCCAATTCCTTCATTTTAACTCTTTACTTCACCCCCTTTTTCTTCTTTAAGGACTTACCACCAAACACTCCCTCCTTTACACAAAGTGTCTTCAAGCCCTTCCATTCTATTGGATCATCTCTCTATTTCACCAACCCCCATAACCTCTCTACCTTTATAATTCAATCATTGTAAGGCAATATATTTTTTTAAGATTTTATTTATTTTATTTTGACAGACAGAGATCACAAGTAGGCAGAGGCAGGCAGAGAGAGAGGGGGAAGAAGGCTCCCTGCTGAGCAGAGAGCCCGATGGAGGGCTCGATCCCAGGACCCTGGGATCATGACCTGAGCCGAAGGCAGAGGCTTAACCCACTGAGCCACCCAGGCGCCCCAAGGCAATTTTTTTTTTTTATTCAATGCCTCCACTTTGTTATCTTTTTCCCTTCTCCCTGCAAACAACCACACCTATCATCTGCCCCAGCCTGATATCCTCTTTTACACACTCTTCTAGTGACACAATTTAATGACTGATTACACTACTGTTGAGTTCCTGAAGGTTAAATCCAGTGGATTAGCCTGCATTTTACCTCTGTTGCCCAAACATTCTTTTTCCCTTACTTTGTAAAGCTCAATGCTCCTCCCATACCTAAGAATATTGCCTTCCATTATTTTTTACTCACTCTTCTTTGGCTTCTCCTTAAATGATAACTTCTCCAGGGATCTGTTCTTTTTTTTTTTTTTTTTTTACTTGCTCTGTGAGAGCTCCTCAGAAATTCTCACAAAGACTTATGATTCTAACCCCCATTTCCATGCTGGCTACTCCCAAGTCTATAGGTCTAATTCTAGAGCTCTTCTCCCTCGATTTTGATTTCTTCAAATATCTTCATTCGGACCTTATAAGTTATAGGGATCCAGTGACTAGCTCCAAGAAGGATAGCAGTAAAATCGGATGTTTATTTTATTTTATTTTATTTATTTTATAAAAAGAGAAAACACTTAGGAAGCAACATGAGGCCTGAGTTGGGACTCTTGGTCACATCACTTAAGAAGACATGAAATGATGCTGAGATCATGAAACACAGAATTAGAACACTTTGGATGGAGAAAAAAGGATGTGTGGAATATCTCAGACATGGACTAAATTAGGTAATTGATTGAATTTACATAAAGAAGAGTATGCTTAGGAGTAACTTCTGGATTTGACTTACGTAATCGTATGAATGGTGATGCCATCAAACAAGGGTGGAATACAAACATAAGAACAAGCTCTGAAAGGGAAAATAATACATGTAGTTGAAAGACTGAGCCCTTTCTTCTTTTCTGCCCACCATTCTAAACCTACATTATTATATTTACTTTAGCATATATGGGTTCCATGTTCATCCTTATGCCTGCTGGATAGAGACCACATAACTCCCTTACAAAGCTGGAATAGAAACATTCTAAGAAAAGCAAATGCAGAAAAAATTAGCTGCTACTCCAGGAGGAATTCTCTATGTTAAAGCAAACTATCTGGTCCCAGAGCAAATGAATTTCTAACTACTTGCACAAGTGTATCTCTCTGATGCAAAGGTCTCTTTTTCCTGTTTGCCCAGTCCCCCAGTGCCTGTATCGATTTTAATCATTAACCTTTGTTCCTCCTTGCTCACTAAACTCCCTCTTAGTACCTGTTTGTACCTTCAAAAAGCAACTCTTCATACTGCCAATCTATTTTGAGTATTGTTAATTACTTTAGTGCTTTATTTTGAGGGACTATGGTCTTTATTTCTTTTCATCTATTCTCTTCAGGAGTCTTCCACACAGCCAATACCGGATCAGCTCCCAGTCCCAAAGTGGGACTTTCCACTGTTTTTCACAGATACAAGGACATTTGGGCCACTATTCCTTGCTTGGTTTGGTAATCCCTTTTTAAGTCACATGTGTGCACTTCAGTAATGTTCTAAACCTGACTAGTGTTCACACTGTTATTATAATAATAATGCCCTAAACAAAGAAGCATAACTAGTACTACATATGACTAAGACGGATGTTATTTATTGAAATATTGAACAAATTCCCATGGTTTTGCAATGCATATGACAAGCCATTCCTTGGATTTTAATTATGTCATAGGTATGGAACAAAGAAACAGATTTGGGAACAGAATAAATCTTAACTCTACATAAAAAGCAGAGTCCACCGGAATTCCATCAAGGTTCTGAACCACCTCATGTAATTTCCCCGTGCCATGGCCCATTGCTTTATATGAGGAAACTATTCCTCTATTCTCAAATGCACATGTCTGAGAGGAGGGCATAGTGGGTAAGGAATATGCATTGACCTTCATGAGTTTACTCATGAGTTTGCTCATTTATCCTCAGGGTCTGGCTGATGGCAGTGCTTACAGAACACTGCGAAACAGGGTGGAGACAGAGAAATCTGTATACCGGGGTATGTAGGCGAAAAGAATAAAAACTACCAACAATACTAAACAAACTTGCAGACTGGCAAGGGTGGGTATTAGATTTCATATGTATCTGTAAATTTGATTGATAAACCTCTGCCAACCATCTACCAAGTCTGAATTCCATTCTCTGGTTTCTCTTCTTCAACATTTTAATTTGATATAATCTTCATAGAAATATTTGGGAGCTGGAAAACCAAACAATTGATCTTCACAGGGTCCAAAAGCTCCCAACAGAAAGGAAACATAATTTAATGTTTTTCTAAAAAAAAAAAATGAACTACTAAATTATATTTATAAACCTCTGGAAACAGTCCTCAGGAAGCAGAGAATTACTTTCCTGAATAAAACATTTTAAAATTCCTTGTTTAAAAAGTATTTTATGAATGAATTCTATTTCTTTTGTATTTATTTAAAAATAAAAACAAATGTTTATTACTTTCTCTGTCTTGAAGTGAAAGCAATTCAATTCTACAGTACATGAATATGAGCCTAACCATACTACTTTCCAGCACTGTCATGTTGCTACTTCGGGTACGGTAAAAAAGAATTTGGCCTTGCTCAAAATCACAGTTCATTTACTAAAACCTCCTTTGAAACCACACCCATAAAAAGCATTAGTAGAAATCTTACAGCTGCTGAGCATGCCCCCAAGACTGTTTCAACAATTTATAATGCCCTGAGTGACTGAAGTCTATATATGAAATCTTAATTCCTCCTCTGAGCCTTACAGATTTTCTCTAAGAACTAATAGTGTTAGTGTAAATACACCCCAAAGGGTCAGACTTGCTAATGTATATTTAATTCTTTCCATGGATGACCCTCTCCCTTGAGAATGATATCCAGTCATAAAAGTAACAAAGATTTTCAGCAAGGATCTGACACTGAATATGGAATAACTGAAGAATGAGATAGCCAGGTTTTGATCACAGTCCTTAAAGAAATCCCTGTACTGCTGGGATTCTCGGTTAACTAAAGCTCATCACTTCTAATCTGGAGAAATGCAGGAGGCCCTGAGGCCCAAATAAGAGAAAGTTACGTGGTCAATATGGCAAATAAGCCTCTAAAAGAAGAAATGTCCTTACCTTAAGAGATGAACTGTCTGAGAAGTTAGTGCTCACCAGAATTCTGATATCTTAGAAAGAACTATTATTATTGTTTATATTCCCTGAAGGTGCCCTCTCTTTACTACTAGGCTTAATGTAAAAGAAAATATAAACTCCTTTAGCAGCATAATTGAACAGTTCTACACTGCATGCTTTTTATTGCAGGGAAATGGTAATTCTCAGGAGTTTTGTAATATGGTCTCTAACAGCATTCATTCATTTATTAGGACAGTATTAAATAATTATTTGGAATAAAAATCTCACTAGGATATCAAAACTTGCTGGAAAGTATGCCAAGCAAGTAATGTGGATTTATTGTTGGTAAACAAGGTAGAAGTTTTGACTTAGGACTTGGCTCTAAATTAACCTCATCATCATTAACAACTTTTATTTGAGGTATATATTTTTTTCCTATCTGCAGATACCAGTAAAGGAGAAAAATCACCTCACTTAATGAAGCTATTTCTCTTTTCAAGAGATATTATTACCATAATCACAAGCTTGGATTTACATGTATAAAAGGATTCTCTGCCCAAATTTACAAAAATGAAATCACCTATGTCTCTTATCAATCCTCTCCCTAACCACCACCCCCCGCCCTTCCACCCCCCCCACCTCCCCAATCCTTCCCCAACACTCATTAATATTAGGGAAGAGGCTCAATAGAATGGTTTCCAGTTAGCTTGACTTTTTCTCCTACTGAGCTTTGAGTTACATATAATTCAGATACCCATGGTGTACCCGACACTGATCTGGCAGCCAGCTGTATAATAGGATGCTTTCAAGATAACTATAAAGAACAAAATATAAACTACTTCACTGGAAAATAAACTCATTTTCTTAAGGTATACTACTGCTATGTCAGGAGTTTGCTTTGGTTAACATTATAAGGCTAGTTCAACAAATACCTTTGTACCTGAACACACTCTATGCCTTTACCATTCACTTACTTAACATTTATCTCTACAAAGTCAAGTGACATAATGACTTCAATTACTTATAGTTAACTACTTTAAACAATGCAGTTGCCTAATTGTGACTGAAAAGTTATATGAATGTATTCAGAATCCTACCTAAGTAGAAATAAAATTACCCTCTGTGGTGGTTACTTTTGTGTGTCAACTTCACCATTACCACAAGATGCCCAAATAGCCAGTTAAACAGCATTTCCGAGTGTTAGTGAGGGTGTCTCTGGAGGAGATCAGCATTTGAGTCAATGCACTGAGCAAAGCAGATGGCCTCTTGCTAATGTAGATGGGCATCACCAAATCCTTAGAGGGCTTGAATACAACAAAAAGGCAAAGGAAGGTTGAATTTGATTATCTCTGCCTGAACATTTGAGCTGGGATGTGGATCCCCTGCCCTTGTTGCTCTGGGTTCTCAGGACCTTAGACTCAGACTAGAATCTATACCATCAGTTCCCAGGCCTTTGAACTACTCATGGGTTAACCTTCTTGGGTCTCCTGTTTGTGGAAGGCAGACTATTGGATTTCTCGGCCTCCATAATTATGTGAATCATAATAAATCTCTCTCTCTCTCTCTCTCTCTATATATATATATATATATACACACACACACATACATACACAATATGAATCATATATGAATCATATATACATCTTATTAGTTCTATTTCTCTTGAGAACCCTATATACCGTCATTTGGAGATCTTTTCCTCCCCAAATCTATAGAGGTTATCAATAGGACCAATGAAGTGAGTACCACCACAACACAGCACATCCATATTCCAACCACAGTCACCTCTACTCTGCAAGTGCCCTGCTGGAACCAAAGGACAGATTCATCAACAATTAAACTGTTCTGCATCCTATTTGTTGGGTCATTGGGTTTTCAGGCCTCACAGAAAAGTTACCTAAAGAAAAGTGCATGGCTTCAGGAATTTGATATTCCTTATTCATTTATTCAATAGTTCACAGTCAGTACATATTCTTCTATTTTATTTATTTATTTATTTTTGAAGAGAGTGAGAGACAGAGAGCATGAGCAGGGGATAGGCAGAGGCAGAGGGAGAAGCAGACTCCCCTCTGAGCATTGATCCAGATGTGGGACTCTATCCCAGGACCCTGGGATCATGACCCCAGCCGAAGGAAGATGCTCAACTGACTGAGCCACCCAGGTGCCCTTGATACTCTTCTATTTTAAATTAGAGTATGCTAATGTCTTCTGCATCTTACCAGATAATTACTTTTGTAGTGGAAAAGACTAACCTTGAGTCCCCAAAAACTGGCCAATCATCCAACAACCAAGGCAATCTATTTCTCTGAGATGCAAAGAAAATTTCAAATTTCAAATTCTGTTCACTCTAAGAGAACTGAAACGGACTGGTGTGTTTATTCCCTAGAGTTCCCTTTGTTTCTGTCAAAGGCGATGCATATTTAATATACAATTAAATATTATGATAAAAAATACATAAGCATTTAATTCTGAACTTTCCTACTGCTGAATGAATTCTAAGTTTATTTTTAATAGCTATTTCACTGACTATAGCTGTAATATTAAAGATCCTATTGAAAATTATAAAATTATCTGCTCTCTGTGATATGTCATCCAAAAGTACACATTTACATTTTAATTATTTATATATCTAACTTTAAAAGCTAAAACCAATTGAAAAGAATAACAGCTAAGTTCTAGTTTTATCTGTTCCAAACAAAAGACAGAGAGCTAAATTGAGGTTCCTTGACTTGCATGTGGATTTGGGCAATTCCTCATCCAACTTAATTTGCTCCTCCAGAGAGTATAGGTGACTCATAGGAGTATGAGTTGAATATTTCCTAACAATTTACCCCAGAACTGGGGAAGTGGATTGTCTCATCCTTCTTAAGATCACAGTTCTTTAAGTATCTATATACATGTTCACACAAAGTGGTCCAACTTGGTTTAGTGATTGGTTATTCATCTCTTGTCCTATTACTCTCAGCCCCCCTTTGAAGAATGTCAGCGGGTCAATGGCTAGGAATTCAGTCAGGGATGCAAGATCCCTCCTACAAATGTGGGAGAGCTCCAATAGTATTCCTGTTCTCCCTCCAAACCCAAAGGCTTCTTACTTTAGGTTTCCAAGGATGGAGATGTTGAGTGTAGGGAAAAATACTCATGACAAACTAATAACTTGGGGGCTTAAATAAGAATAAAAGATGCTTGATTTTAAAAGTTTGTTGTTATTGTTGTTAAACACCTCATTTGTCCAAAACAAATTTCCAGGAGCACAGCCAAATACTATAGCATAAAATGAAAATCAAGATAAGGTTGGACTAATAAGAAGTGCTGACAGAGAGTCATGTAAAATAAGGGAGTTTTCATTTCAGAAATGAGCAGAACAGACAAGAAAATAAGTAATTGTGTATCTGCCATTTAAGGACAAATTCCAACTGCTGAGAGGGTACCATTAATTCTGGTTCTGAGCAAACATATCCTTCCTTTCTTTTCAGAGGACTCTTTGTTTCATTGCTCTGGAATTTTTGGTTTGTGTTTTAAATCTCCTACCTTAGTTGCCAACAGACAAAATTTCTGTTGTCTTCAGCCTCTCTTACAGAGAAACAATGGTGTTTCTCTTTATTTCTACTGAGGTTGATTTGAGTCTGGTTATTTGAAATCCATATCTATGATTAGGCAAGGAGAAGTGATGTGGTTATAGCCAAAAGATTACAAAAACACATCAAGGATAATGTAAAAAATTAAAATATTTTAAGCTATTAGAGACGTCAGGTAAAGTAAGTACTGAATAGAGAGATCAAATGGGGTAAAACTGCTTAGTAATCATTCATTCAATCCTTCATTATCTTCAAATGAATGGTACATATTAGTATTTACAATTCTTGTAAGAGTTTAGTGTGAAAAGTCACCCAAATGATTATATCTGTGTGTTTGTGTGTATAAAAATACGCATATGGTGGAGAGAGGCAAAAAGCAGATTCTTAGTAGAAAAGGAAGTTTGCAGGCTAAGTTGTGAATTAAACTTCAGTGATATAAAGAGTTTTCAGAAATTAGATCAATCATATTGGTCCTCATATTATTTTTATTTATTAAAGTATTTAAATAGTTTCACAAATGAAAAGTTTAGATAGTTCCTTAAGCCAGAGATCAGATTCATAAGATTGCAAAGTTTAGCAACTAAACAGTCAGGATACTAGTTAAATGCAAATTTCAGATACACCACAAATAATTTTGATGTAAGTATATTCCAAATATTGCATGGGGCATAGAGAAAAGACTGCATGGCAAGAATGTGCTTGCTTGAAATAAGAATTAAGGCTGACATTTGGCAGCTAAAATCAGTACTTCCATGTCAGACACATAATTATTTTCCTGTTTGCTTATCTCTAAAATGAAAATCCCCTTACTTTATATGAAAATTTGTCAACATGGGACACATTTTATTTTATTTTATTTTTTTAAAGATTTCATTTATTTATTTGAGATAGAGCAAGAGAGAGAAAGCACACAAGCAGGGGGAGAGGGGCAGTGGGAGAGAGAGAAAAACAGACTCCCTGCTGAGCAGGGAGCCCAATGTGGGGCTTGATCTCAGAACCCTGGGATCATGACCTAAGCTGAAGGTAGAGCCACTCAGGTGTCCCCAATGTGGGGCTTGATCTCAGAACCCTGGGATCATGACCTAAGCTGAAGGTAGAGCCACTCAGGTGTCCCGACACATTTTTAAAAATTATTTGCTGTATATTTGAAATTAAAATTTAACTGGCATCCCATCTTTTATCTGGCAGTACTAGAAAATACCAGAATTACTTTTAATACCAGGGACATTTAGCATTTTTAAAAAAGCTGGCCCAAATTTTATATAATTTAGAGTACTTAACACTGGGGAAAAAATAGTTTTAGCCAAGAGGAGATTTCTCAAATATATTTATGATCAATGATTGGTAGGGTCATTTTCCAGTGTATCTAAGTTATCACCCTTTTCCTACCCAATGTGTTTAGCCTCTTTTGCAGTTTTATTTTGGGTTTTGTTGTGGTTGTTTTTACCCTGAAACTTGAATATAGGGGAGGAAAAATAGTCTTAATATCCTTTGAATAGATGTGCTCCCCTCTCTTTGTTTTTTCATGCCATTCTACCAAGTCGTTGCCTGACAGTCAACACAAACTATACCCTGTCACCTTCTCTCTGCCCCAGTTGTACACATTATCCAGGCTGGGTCCAGGGTCTTCAGACTAACTTTCAACTCTATTATTCAAACTTCATGAATTCTTCATATCAGCAGTGACCAGAAACTGAAACATTTAGAGTCAGGTATGCTTCCCTGAGATGTCAATTTGTCTCTATCTCCAGTTATTTAATATGACCAGTATGGTCAGTAAATGTTTCAGTGCTCACAAAGAACCATAAAAGCACTCTACTGCCCTTCTGTCTGGTAAAGGCCATTGCCATGCCATTTGATTCAAACTATAACTTAATGTAGATCCCACAGATAAATTCTAGAAACTCTTGCTTTAGCCATCCACAAGAGATGTTGCTCCTTAGGAGACAGAACTCATTTGTAGCAAAACTGTTCATAATTCAGCATAATCATTCTATGAGGGTTTCTCAAAGTAAGATCTTTGTCACAGATTCATTTTTTGGCTGAGGTAGAAGTTTAATGATTCAAACATCTTTCTGTACTTGTGAGTACCCCATAGGCCACTGTGAGAAAGAAGAAAAATTAAACTTTACATCATCTCTATAGTAAATTTAATCCTTTTTAAGCTCCCAAATAAAGTACAACCGTGTGAAGTTATCTTACTTGAATTTGTAAGTTATTTATACATTCTAGAGACAAGGGTTTTGTTCACTGCTAACATTTTCTCCCAGTTTGTGCCTTGTGTTTTAGTTTCCTTACCGATGTCTTAATGAGCAGAAATTTTAAATTTTCATGAGGTGCAATTTATAATTTTTCCCTCTGAGAGCTCAGTATAAGAAATCTTATCTATCCCAGATTGTGAGTATATTCTTCCTATGTTTCTTTCTAAAAAATCTATAGTTTTGGGTTTTTTTATGATTTTATTTATTTATTTGACAGACAGAGATCGCAAGGAGGCAGAGAGGCAGGCAGAGAGAGAGGAGGAAGCAGGCTTCCCGCTGAGCAGAGAGCCCAATGCGGGGCTCAATCACAGGATCCTGATATCATGACCTGAGCGGAAGGCAGAGGCTTAACCCACTGAGCCACCCAGGTGCCCCAAGAAAATCTATAGTTTATCTTTTGTATTTAGGGTCATAATCCTTCTCAAATTAATTTTGTGTATCTTGTCAGTTAAGGATTTTTTTCCATGTCGTTTTCCTTTTTTCAAAAGTCATATCATCTCCAATTTCTGCTTGCTTTTGTTTGCTTTCCAGTGGGCTTCAAGTAGTAGTTGTTACAGGTGTTTTTAATTTTGTCTAGGGTGTATGGTTAAACAATAGTAGTGTGTTTTAGTACATTTCTGCTTCTATAACAAAATACCAAAGACTGGGTGATATAAACAATGAGCACTTATTTCTCACAATTCTAGAGGCTAGGAGCTTCAAGATCAAGGTGCTGGCATATCTGAGTCTAGTAAGGGCCTGTTTCATGATTTATAGATGGATTTCTCTCTGTGTATTCACATGGCAGCAGGTTGATCCAATTCAAGTTACTCCTATGTTGCCAGAACCCTTTCCAAACATAACTAACCTGTTCGTGTCCAGGGAGCTTGGTAATAATGCCTAACTACTTAACTCCTTCTTCTGGTATCTTGCCAAAAAAAATCTGTCTCAGTTGTACCATATTCTGAGAGATGTAGCAAACTATTCAGACTCCAACTTTGAGGGGTCTTGAGAAACATAAGAAATTTAGGTTAGATGATGAGAAAAATGTACGCTTTAAACAGAGACTGAGCAATCCTTCCTTAGAGTTTAGAGTTTGATGCCCTCATGTAAGTGATTATCTCATGTATCACATAGTATATATCTAATAATTTATTTATTTTATTGCTTGGTACTAATCTTTCATAACAAGCCCTTTCAACAGCAATGAGATAAAAAGTACATGTTTAATGGAAAATTACTGAGTTGCCATTTCTCAAGACAACTGACAGTAAGTAATTTGTCTATAATTACCATCCAACATGGGGGCAATTCCAATAGCAAAAATTGTGAAAACACACGTCTGCTAGAGAACTACGATTATCTACCTCAAAAGCTGTAGTTATATTGACTATTTAATGCATACACCTGAAGAAAATGACTTAACATATACCCACAGGAGTATCTGCATATAAATTTGTGAAGCATAATTTTTCAATTAGATGAAATGACTGTACATCTAAACTAACTTATTTTTAGTTCTAAGTTTTCTTATGCATATATAAATAAAGCAATAGCTGTTAATATATTGGTTCCATTAACTGAAATAAAACCTTTAAAATAGTTAAATAAAGCCAGCTTTATGTTAGTATCAAAGTCCTCAAATAATCAAGTTAATTTTTCAAATGTTTTATTCTCAACCAATTTATAAAATCAAAGTAAGAAAGACCCTTTATTTTTATTTTTAAATTTTTTTAATTTTTAATTTTTAATTTTTTCCATTATTTCATTTAATTATTATTTTTTATTATATTCCATTAACCACTATATAGTACATAATTAGATTTTGATTTAGTGTTCAATGATTCATTAGTTAAGTATAACACCCAGTGCTCATCACAGCAAGTGACCTCCTCAATACCCATCATCCTGTTATCCCTTTCCCCTACCTTCCTCCCCTCTGAAACCACCAGATTGTTTCTTGCAGCCCATAGTCTCCCGTGGTTCATCTCCCCCTCTGATTTCTCACCTTTTGGATTTCCCTCCCTTCCCCTATGGTCCTCTGTGCTATTGTTTATGTTCCACATATGAGTGAAACCATATGATAATTGTCTTTCTCTGCTTGACTTACTTCATGTAACACAATCTCCTCAAGTTCCATTTATGTCAGTGCAAATGCTGGACATTCATCATTTCTGATGGCTGAATAATACATACAAAAAATAATTAAACTATGCAATTTTGGTTAGTAAGCTGATCTTGAATATCAAATAAATACTTCACCATGGCACTATATGCTTTCTCTCTTTTTGAACCATTATCATTTGAAATTTAGTGCATTTGAGAATCTGGGGAACTATTTTTTTAATTAATTATCTAACATGGTATTGAACATTTTGCAAATGAGTCCTCAAAATTTCAGGCTTTGTTCAAAATTATTCAAAAATCTTGAGTCAATGTATTCACTGAGTGAGGTGTCAGAATATTTCAGACTTTGAAGCATTTATTGAATTGCTATTACTGAAAACAAAGCTTACAAACAGGAAGACATTAAAATTTATTACTTAATATCAAGGGAGCAATTAAACAAGTTGAATATTAAGAGCTGAAATGGTGTACAATATTAAATTTTAAAATTCTGTAATTGTGCTTTAGAATTGTATTTTCCAAACTATCTGTGATAAAGAACCAGTTTTGTTTTTAATTTTCAATAATACACAGAACAATAGTTTTGTAAATTACAATAACAAAAATAAAATGGACAAAAAACATACAAAATTCGAGCCCACATTTTTCATCATTAGTTTATGTAGACATAAAATTACATTTTAATAAATATAATTAGAACTTTCATAACAGAGGAAAAATAAAATTATAAAAATTATACATGTGCTTATAGGCAACTAACATTTAGGGATTTTATTAAAATGCCTTTTTGTCATTCCACAATCATAACTCAAGTAAAAATTATGATTGAAATTGGTTCCCCATATTAAGCACCTATATGCACACTTTGAAGGAGCAGCATGTAAATCAATATTTAAAGTTTTTAATGTGACAATCAAGTTTGATTCCTGATTGCTAATTTATATCCTTGCAAGAGATAATACATATCTAAAGTTGTTCCTTTGTATATTAGTATGAAAACATAGTAGAGAAACCAGAGTCACAAATATGTTGACGGAAAATAGGAGAAGAGATTTTTAAAACTTTTCCAACAAGTTCAAGGTATTATTTATTAACTATTATTTAAAATTGAGCAGGTGATACTTGATGTTAAAAATTCATATTTAATCCTTCAGTAACCAGTTCTGACAGTTTGTCCTATAAAGTTAAACTTGTTATATAATTTTATTAAAGAAATGAATTTCCTCTGCAGGATCTTCTTGTGATGAAAAATAAAATTCAAGACATTCCATTCAATTCAGGAAGTATTTGCTGTAAATTTTTACATATATATACAGTATCAAGATCACTTCCTTGATAAGTGTTGTTTAATCATACAACATGTTAAAATAATCTATAGAAACTCTGTCTTCCGAGCTTCTAACTTAGAGTCTTTTCTAAAAAAAAAAAGAAAAAAAAGTCTTCTGCCATTGAAAAATGTCTTGCTTTCCTTCATTGTTTGCGTGCAATAAGATCATTAAAAATTCCAAAAAATATCAATAAGCACATCTAGTGCCCAATTTACAGCTTTAAAAACCTGGAACCAAGTTGTTTTCTTATCTTGCAGAAACCCATTTTTGACAGAACTTTACCCTTGATAACAATCATACCTCTACATGCAACAGCAGTTATAGATGATCAGTTTCCCTATTATCACATAATAGATAACATTTTTTATTTTAACATCTTTATAAAACTAGTATGAAACCTATTGTTCTCTGTTTCTCCAGGATCACTTCCAACAACACCATCACTGTTTCATTTACTACTACCATTGTATTCAAAGAAGGCCTGTCTTTCAAGTATCAGAGCAAAGCTTATTTTGCCATCATTAAATAAGGGTCAAAAATGAGTAATAATACGCTAAGAACCAAAACAATCCAGGTGAGCCAAATTAGTCATTTTGAAATCCGTTAAAAACTGAGTACAAAAAACCCTAAGGGATCCAAATTCCAGAAAGTGACAATCTCACAAAAAAGAAAAACAGGGGCGCCTGGGTGGCTCAGTGGGTTAAAGCCTCTGCCTTCGGCTCCGGTCGTGATCCCAGCGTCCTGGGATGGAGCCCCACATCGGGCTCTCTGCTCAGCAGGGAGCCTGCTTCCTCCCTTCTCTCTCTGCCTGCCTCTCTGCCTACTTGTGATCTGTCTGTCAAATAAATAAATAAAATCTTTAAAAAAAAAAAAAAAGAAAAACAATTTGCATCTGCTGTCATCTCTGAAACAGACAGGGAACAATCTGCTGCTAATAAAGGTAATGAGGACCAGCCCACCTTAAAACAAACCTTTTAGGGTTATGCGTGAGCTGGTCTGTTGGATTAATAACTTGAGCCCAGTGGGGCACCTGGGTGGCTCAGTGGGTTAAAGCCTCTGTTTTCGGCTCAGGTCATGGTCCCAGGGTCCTGGGATCAAGCCCCACATCAGGCTCTCTGCTCAGCAGGGAGCCTGCTTCCCTCTCTCTATGCCTGCCTCTCTGCCTACTTGTGATCTCTGTCTGTCAAATAAATAAAATCTTTAAAAAATAAATAACTTGAACCCAAGACACAAAAGAAGACTATGCCACTTTCCAACTCTTTCCCCACATCTTTATTGAGGGTGATACCCTTAAATTAGGGCTGGAAAAAAGACCTGAAATTGCCCTTAGCACTTCAAGCTTTCAATTATGGAAGAACATGAGGGGGCAGGAAAGCTATGTGAAATCTCTCAGGGGTAATTCCTGTTTCACAGAGCATAGGCCAGCAAAAGCAACTCTCCAAAGGCCAAGAATGGTTAACAGAGATGAAAAAGATCGTCATTTTTTTTTTTTTTTTTGCACAGAAAGCAGAGAAAGCAGAGGACAGGACTAGAGAGCAAAGAGTACTCCCCAAAACACCCCCAAAATGCTGACAGTCAAAATGTAAAGTGAGGAGAGCTCTTCCACAGTTCAGAAGTCATGCAGTTCAGCAATGAAAAGCTGCGGAAATCCTGAAACTTGCCAGTGCTGGGATCCCAGGCCCTGCTGAAGGGAAAGGCTAGACCCATTCTGGATCCCATGATGCACTGTTATTGATTTATTGACCCAGTAATCATTTAGATTTTCCCACTTTCCCTTCTTTCTGTTGTCTTACATTTTTTCCTGAATCTGAATTTTCTTTTGGAATAATTTTTCTCTTCTTGAAGAACATTCTTTAGTACTTCCTTTAAAATAAGTCAACTATAAGCTAAATGTCATCATTGTGTCTCCATTTTTGGAGAATATTTTTGCTGAGCCAATAATTTTATTATGTAACAGAACTACCAGTTTAATGCTCTTTAAATGGCCCTTCCCTTGAAACTTCAAGGTATTCTCTCTTCATTTGAGGTTAACGGTAATTGAACACTGTCTCCCAGAGACGCATATGCTAAAAACAGACATAAATTGAAGATCTTTGTGAGGTACCAGACTCTTCATGGCCCAAAAATCTTACCAATATTGGTAGGATTTGGGGGACTCAACCCATCAAAACTCAGACTGACCTAATCAACCCTTCACGGAAGCTTATGCAATACCTTTTGAAATCAGAACCAAAGAAAATATCAAGACCTACCTTATACTATAAATACCAAGAGAAATTTGATGTAATATACATTTCACTATCCCTTGAATTACTCCTGCCTTAGGTAAGAGTTCAAGATCCTAGGGCTATTAATAGAATGATTATACCTTACTTTTCAGAATTGCTGGATTCTCTGAATAACATTTTTATAGTCATCACTCTATGCTAGTCAGTCATTTCCTTCCATTGGCCCCTTCTGATACCTAGCATATCCCTGCACTACCAGAAATACAACAAATTAAGAATAAATAATGAGGTTATTTTTTCTGCTTAGTTCACTTTTTCTCCTTAGAGACTCTTCAACAGCTTTATAGGAGTTTTTCAACTCCACGGAATCTTCCTTTCCCCCCAAATTGGTGTTCCTGTTATATTAAATGATTCCCACATTACCACATAGGCTGTGCCCTCTAGGATACTATTTTATTATATAAAACCAATCCTTTGCTTGTTTACCACTAACAACCAATCCCTTGGGAAGTAAGTCTCCTGGAAGTATGTGCCTAGGAACTTAGGAAATGAAGTCACATAGTATATTCTGGAGAATTACCCAGAAGAATCACTAATATACCTTTGTATTTACACCATTCAAGCAATAGCTCCTACACAGTTATTTATACAATTGGAAAGAAGGTAAGAAATTAAATCTTAGCTGATATTATAAATCATACTTCTATCGCTACTGAAGCTCATTAGATGAATCTGAACTTTTCAGTCCAAGTAGTAAAGACCGAAATAAGAGCTTTAGATTTTCTATTAGCTAGTTAGTGTGGTAACCATCTCACAGCTATACTTCAGCTGCACTTGGATAAACACTATTGGTCAAATAGAGCAATTCATCTCTAAGGAGATATTCACCTGGCTCTTTAAAATAGATCCAAATGAATTCTGCAATGTGGGTATTTCTGTTTTTTTGTGTTGTTTTTTTTTTCTTGCTCAGGATTGTAATCATCATTTTACTCTGATCATTTTGTTAATGGCCAAATGTGAACTTTCCAGAGCCTCAAACGCTTCTGCATAGCCACTGTCACATCACATGATGTAGCAACTCCTCACTTGATAAAAGGAGGTAAAAAGACAAAATGTGGTCCAAAGTGGTATTAGTTGTTTCTCAGATTACATACCATCTAGAGATTATGACAGCAGTACAGATCTAGAATGAGAGTCTTCTCTGGAGGGAGATGGGTGGAGGATGGACTTGATCGGTGATAGGTATTAAAGAGGGCACTTGTGCTGAGCACTGGGTGTGGTATGTAAATGAAGAATCTCTGTATTCTACTTCAGAAACCAGTATTGCACTGTATGGTAAATGAAATTTAAATTAAATTAAGAAAAATAAATCTTTTTTAAAAAGTCTTCTCTGACTGCTTCTCTGGCCTGGCTAAAGACTGGCCAAAGGAGAGTGGTACAGAAAAGACCAAGAATAGGAGAAATCACCTCCATCAGATATGCAAGACTGAGAACAATCACTTATCAGCTATATATTTATAAGCACACGAAGTCACGATTTGCTTAATACTGCTTAGCTCAGAATATCATCTACTTTGCATTGATCCTCCCACCTTAATGAACTCAAAGGCTCATTCTGCTTCTGATATCATAACCTAAGAACTTCTGATGCCAATCCATAAGCAATACAAACCCATGTTTTCTTTTTTTTTTTTTTTTAAGATTTTATTTATTCACCCGACAGAGATCACAAGTAGGCAGAGAGGCAGGCAGAGAGAAAGGAAGGGAAGCAGACTCCCCGCCGAGCAGAGAGCCCAATGCGGGGCTCGATCCCAGGACCCTGAGATCATGACCTGAGCTGAAGGCAGAGGCTTTAACCCACTGAGCCACCCAGGCACCCCTAAACCCATGCTTTCTTTGTTAACTAAGATGCTTTTTTAGGGTTTTCCTTGTATTGGTTCTCCTTTACTGCAGGGTATGAATAAATCTCCTGTTACTTATGTCATAGGAGGTTTCTTTGAGTAAGAGATTTTAAACACATAGAATACAGAAACAACATACATACAAAATATATCCAATTAGATTATAGATTAATATAAATATGCCTGGCTTAAATAAAGAAAAAAACGATCAAATAGAACTTAATTTATAAGCCAGAAAAGTAATCTCTCATCATAAAGCATCAAAATGCTATATTGTTTGATAACTCTTGAAAAATGGCATGTTAAACTATTCTAGTAATTATTAGTAGTACCGAATCACAGTATGAAAATACAAAAGAATATCCCAGACTAAAATAAGAACATTTGATACTAATGACCACTGAAGAAATCTTGGGTTGAAGACAGCTTGCGAGACACTTTAGACCTCTATCTTCTCACATAAAATGGAATGATAATATCTGCCATGCTTAACTAAAAGTGTTACTCAAAGAGCAAAATTAAATAATGAATGTGGAAAAATTGTAAAGTGTCAAGTTCTATACAAACTTAAATGATTGTGACTGGGTATATGCTTCAGGTTTTATAGAGCTTTTTTCATGATTTACGCCAATGCCACACCACTCTGCTATCCCTGGGCTATCCACTCTAAATTCCTGTGCCAAAAAAATCAAAATATTATAGCATTTGGAAAATTGAATCTACACATTATAAATTGAAGATCCCATTCAATATACTTATTTACTTAAATTTAAACCAGTAGTAGGGTTGAGGGATCAGGGGTGCACCATAACAAATCAACTTCAATAAATGTCAACACTGAGAAATCAACTTCTCATAGTTTTGGTATATATAGTTTGGGTAACTATATGAATCAAAAAAACAATTCATTTAAAATGTAATTTTGCATGTGATTAATCTATAATCTGGTCTGATTGCCTGTGGTACATTTTTATAATTACAAATTGAATGAAGAATAAAAATAATTCAAATAATCTTATTGGCTAAGACACAGGGCATTAATTCAGTTTATAATAGCAATAATGACCTCAGCCCAGGGCATTTCCAGGCAATTAATGACTGGTTGGAGTTAATGGCCCGAGTTTCAGCCAAGGACCATCAACTCTTCCTCGCTGGTCATCAATCCTCAGAAATGCCCAGTGCTCAGAGCACAGTCAGATCCATTCAGAGTTTGACATCATCTCAACTTCTAATTTTCAAGTATATTTGTTGCTATATTTTCCCTATAAACCCATTTTACTTGTAATCTAGGTTAAAATGATTGATATCATTTTTGAATAATAAATTAATTCATACGACGTAAGAGCTGAATGTCACAAGGCATAATCTATTTTTTTAAACAAGGCATCATCTATTAAGTAGCACTGTAATATTGAAAACAGTACAGACCCAAAATATAAGACATCCATTTTCCAACTCTACGAATGCCTCAAAATCAGTCCTACTAAGGATAGCCTGGGCGGTGAGCCCACATTTTCATGGTTTTATTTTATGTATCCCAGAGTGAAAATTGGAGCTAATCTGTAATAGACACATTTCTACTTTCTACCTAATAAGCTGCCCTGTTTGACTTTAAATTCTTCCTAGGATAAGTAGGAGACAGCAGAGAGAAACATGATTTTTAATATGCAAGCCCAAGCAATACCACATGACAATATCATCAGTCATTTCAAGCTCCTCTAGAGGACTTAACATTTTTTTTGCCATCTCACAGGAGACATATGAAACAGATGACCTGGATCACCGGCATGTCACACACAGGCTCTTTGTGAACCATTCAAGTAGAGAGAAGTATTCGGCCGGCCAGCCCCCATCTCTATGGGAAGCCACCAAGATGCTGCTCACCCAGGGAGTCACAGCCTACGGGAAAAGCACTATACTGTCTCATTGAATTTGCCCCCCACCAGCTTCCCTCTAGCACTTAAAAAAAGAAAAGAAAACAAAACAAAACAAAAAGATTTCTTTGTTGTTTCAATCCATTATAGGAAAGGCAGAAGTCATGAAATAACAGTGTATAAAGTGGCCTGTACAGTTAGGGTCACTGGCCCGGAAGGCATGAATTCAGACCACCTGTGATGGTTAATGAAAGAGATGTCTTTATTCAGAGATTACACATGCCTGTAGTCCTGTTGTGGATGAACTTTTTGCCTTCTATTCATTATCTATTTGAAATGGCAATCCTTTTAGAAGTATGCATATTATATTCAAGTGGACAATTCATTATCATTATTACCCACATTAAGAGCCAATGCCCACAACAGGCTTCATGCAGACTATGCAAAGTCGTTGTCCATATAGGGAAAGAGAAAGCCCCCCAGAAGCTGAACTAATGCCTCCCAGAGGGGATTTCTCAATGGGACTGGGAGATGCATTGCTAAAGAATAAAGTCTGGTTATCAAAGATGATTGATGACAAGAATAGTCAAAATAATGTTAATAATAATATGCTTTAAAAATAAAGGAAAACATTGCATTCCCATGTTTTCTTATTTATTGGGATGATGAGTATCTATCATTAAAACCATTATTTTTCCTGTCAAAAGACAGAATGAAATAACTCAAAAACTGTCACAAAGAACATTACATACTGATGGTTTGATGCTTGATGGTGCCAAAAAGAAAAAAAAAAAGTCTAAAATATGGGACACTGCCCATGCTGTAGGGTGTCTTTTAAGGGAGTCTGAAGAATTAGTCAGAAGATGGCAAAGAAGTGATGTCAATATCCAAATGGCAAAGCATGTTTTAAATACTCCCCAAAGAATTTTAAACATTAATAATCAAGAATCAATTTTGCAAGTAGCATAAAAGTGGTCTAAATGTTATTTACACTAGGCCTGTAAGAAAAAAGTCATGCAGTTAAACATTGACTTCCAACAGAGTTGAGGAGGACCGAGAAAAAACTAGATGCATGTATACTTTTCTGGGAACCAAGTTGACAGTCTGTCTTCTTAGTTCCTTGGATTAAAGGGTCTCTAGGATGTGTTTATCTTGTGAACTCCTATATTTAATTCCCATTAAAATTATACAGTAACCATTAATTGACGGTCTTTCCTCTGTCTACCGAGAATATGTTTTAGTGGTTATTTCTACAGATGCTTTGAGCATGTACAGTGAGGTTGTTTTACCTTTAGAGAGCAGAGCTAGGAAACTGAAAAATTGCAAAATCACCTATGAAAGGAGATAGCTTTTCATTCTCTTTTAAGATAAATATTGCAGGAGGTTATGATGAAAACACCTCACTCTACCTCCCTTTTCTATGGAGCTGACACAAGATGCTCTTTCTAAAGGGAGTCCATTTTTAAGATGTGGGCCATTCTCTTTAGAAGTATAATAACAACAAACCCTGAAATACAGAATGGGCCCTATTCCCAATATCTATAATCTATAGATATCTATAAAGTGGTTGGTCAAAATGACTGCTTTTTCCCTTATAACTGTATACATAAGGATCATGTTGCTGAAACATTTTAGAAAATCAACCTAATTATTAACATAGTTGAAATAGGACCTAAGATCTAGGTCCTGGGATCAGACCTAACAGTGCAGAGAAGGAGAAGAGAGAAAAATGACAAAGTAAAGGTTCTTTTCTTATCACAAACATCAGGGATGAGTCTCAGAAGAGTTTTGAAACGGGCAAATTGTATCTTGGAAGTTTCCTCACTTCCTTTTCTATATTGCTCCTGAGTATATGGTATTTCTCTCCAATGCTGACCACAAGCCCAAGGCTCTGTTCTTCAGCTCCCCTTCCCCAGCTTCACTCTTAAACTTCTATACTCCATTTTCTTCCGGTGAAAAGTGGTAATAGACCTTTGCCTAAATCATGTGCTCGTAATAAGGAATAAAATTTAAAATACAAACAACATGAATTGCAAGCTAAATTTTAGGCGTTATTTTGTTGAACTAATTTACACAAATGTGTGAAGGTCTTGCAGCCCATTAACACTTTAAGAATTATATATACTTTTGGGGCACCTGGGTGGCTCAGAGGGTTAAGGCCTCTGCCTTCGGCTCGGGTCATGATCCTGGGGTCCTGGGGTTGAGCCCCGCTTCGGGCTCTCTGCTCCCTGGGGAGCCTGCTTCCTCCTCTCTCTCTGCCTGCCTCTCTGTCTACTTGTGATCTCTGTCTGTCAAATAAATTTTTTAAAAAAAGGAAAAAAAAAGAATTATATATACTTTAATCAGTGAATGATGACTAACCCTCATTAATCTCTAATTGGGAAGATTTCAGGTAGCATTAAAAACACTAGTGAAAGAGTCAGTAATTTGGAATAAAGAGACTCTGGGCAAAGGGAGCATTCAGATAGCCAGCCCCACAGAGTCTGCCAAAGTAGGGTCTCAGAGATCATCCTAACATCTCAATTTTTCCCTTTTCTTTCCCTTGTTTTTATTCCTTATTAGAGGCAACGATATATAGATAGATAGATAACCTTACCCAGCTGGCCATTCTATCATCTCTGATATGATAGCACAAAAATTTCAGCTGCAGGAAATAATTCAAGTCTATAGTTTCTCCAATCTGGGAAAGGTAACCCATTTTCTTGGTGCTAAATGGCACATAAACTAAGTCTGCATCTTAAGACACATGAGTGATGATCAACTACAGAACTTGCTCTAGAACATGTTTTAGATTAAAAAAGGAAAGATCATATAAAACAGTATATGAGGGTGCCCTCTACAGGAAGGTCAAAGAGACAAAAACATTCAGTGGATTGAGAATGGACTAAATAGCTTCAGGATCACTGTGTGTCTCTGTGCTTCTTCAGAGTAAATAACGGTAAGGATAATTTGATCCTACACTTTAGGATAAAAATATTTCTCCTTACCACATCTTCTCCCATCAAAAAGCCTTGTAACTTGTCAAGACACTTAAGTGGAAGATTTTAGGCATACTATCATAGGGCTTTAACCCACAGTGCTCGCTTGTTCAATCCCTGAAATATTCTCAGGAGAGGTTGAATCTTGATATGTGCAAAAAGGCATTAGGAGCACTAAACGTTATCTGACCACTGTCTGTGATGGACCAAGAGTAGAAATCCTGGGCAACTGAAGGGTAGCATGCCTTCTGCATCAGTTAGTTATCACTGCATAACAAACTATTCCAAGTTTCATACCTTAAAACCACAATCACTTACTTACTCACAGTCCTGTCATTTGGGGAGGCTGGGTAGAAATGGCTTATCTCCATATCATGTCAGTTAGATTGCTCAAAAGGTGATATTCAGTGGAAGTTCAACTGAGTTTCCACTGGATATCTTGATATCCACGATGGTATTGATGTAGGAAACAGAGGCAGAAGAAAAATTATTAAATTTCCTTACCTACTGACAACTCTTAAAACAGGCAGAGTGACTCTCCTCTAGGGACTCAACTACCCTCACCTTGAGGCTTTGCTAAGGGCAAAGGACAATCCTAGCCTGACTGACCCCTATACCCAACCAGGATCCTGTAGGTCTATTTTAACAATTACTTTAGGAAACTTTATCTCTAAACCTCCAAGATAGTGTCGACAATCATTCCCAAGCATATGGCCCACTGAGATACATCTAAAGGGTCTCACGAGGTTTTATTACTGGTAATAAATAACCTTTTCCACAGACAATAGCTAGCCCCCCCAAGGTCCTAGAAACCTTGCTTCCAAAAATTCTTTAGAGACTTACGCCATCCCTAATCCCTTCCCCAACTTACAAGTATATAATAGACCACTCCTCACATCCCTGGGGCAGCAGCTCTTCCTGTCCATGGGTCCTGTCCCCGTGCTTTAATAAACCACCATTTTGCACCAAAGATGTCTCAAGAATTCTTTCTTGGTCATCGGCTCTGGACCTCACCCCACTGAACCTCTTCTATATTCTAGAACTTCATCAGTATCACGCTTACGCATGATGATTCAGCTAGATGGCTGGAATATATAGGACCCCACTGAACATCTCTGTTTCCATAAAGTCTTTCCAGCAGGATAGCTGGATCTCTTTATAGGACTGCTCAGAGCTCCAAAAGAGTGAAAGCAGAAGTTCCAGGCATCTTAAGACTTAGCCCTGGCACTGGTACAGTGGTACTTCCATGGCATTCCTATATGTTCAAACATATCACAAAGCCAGTTTTCATTCAAAGGGGGGATAGAGACTCTTGATGGAAGAGCAGCAAAAAAAAAATTGTGACCATCTTTAATATACTATATCCCTGCATGTAAAATTTGGTAGTCATTCTGAACAAGACAGTAATTTAGAAAGGGAGACTGAGAATGACTTAAGACAATTGTTGCTTTTTCTTTTTTTCTTTTTCCAGTTTTGTAGCCTGCTGGCCAAGCATAGGGTCTTTGGTCCTACATTTAAATCTGGCCATTCACAACCCCTTTAGCACCTATTTATCAGAACAATAAGAATAGGAGTGGCAAACTACAGCCATGTCAACTCTTTTTGTATTTAAAGTTTAACTAGGACATCTCCCTTCCCAGTCATTTATATATTGTTTATGGTTGCTTTTGTGCTACAACAGCAGAGTTGAATACTTGTGACAAAGACTGTGTGGTCCTTAAAGCCAAAGTTGTTTACTTTGTGGCCTAATTTGATTTGCTGGCCTACCTTAAACTAGTACATACCAGGTGGCTTAAACAACAGAAATTTATTTTCTCACAGTTCTGTAGGCAAGAAGTTTTGAGATTAAGGTGTCATAGGGTTGATTGCTTCTCAGGGCTATGAGGGGATAATGTGTTCCTGGCCTCTCTGACTTGTAGATGGCCATCTACTCGTGTCTTCACATCATCTTCCGTCTGCCTGTTTATGTCAATTTCCTCTTCTTATAAGGACACCAACCATACTAGATTAGGGGACAGCCTAATGACCTTGTTTTAAATTATCTCTGTAAAAACCCTTCCTCCAAATGAGGACAGATACTGAGGTACTGGGGATTGGGACTTCAATACGTGAATCTGGGGATGGGGGAAGCACAATTCAACCCATAACAATGGTTGTTTACAGAAACAATTTGTTAACCTCTGGAAAAGAAGAAAGAAGACAAATCCAGCTATTGGAACCCTTGGATTCTAGTTTCAATTCTGGCCCTTACTAGCTGCATCACTATAAACAAGTCACATAAACTCTTTGATTCTCTTTCTACATTAGTAAATTACACTCAGGGTGCTTGGACTGCATAACCACACAAGGTGATTATAAGATCAAACTGTGATGCTGTGCAAAAAGTAGCATGAAAAATAAAAGCTGGGGATGCCTGTGTGGCTCAGTCCATTAAGTATCTGCCTTCAGCTCAGATCATGATCCCAGAGACCTGGGATGGAGCACCCCTAACCCCCAACTCAGGTTCCCTGCAGGGAACCTGCTTCTCCCTCTGTCTCTGGCCCTTCCCCCTACTCATGTGCACACGCTCTCTCTCTTTCAAATAAATAAATATTTAAAAAGAGGTGTTACATGAGTTACATATCTACTACATATATTGAATAATTTATTAGCATTTAACTCTAGGGCTTTGTGTATTTGAACTTGAGGTTGGCCTCCATTTATTGGGAAACATATTAGCAGCTTTCTCCTGGTTGGAGAAAAAAGTGACTCCAGTGGCCAGATTTCCTCAATGTTTCTGAATCACACTGTTCAGCATACACTGACCTATAGTTTTCTTGATTTCTAGAAGATTCTTCAGCTTTTGACACACTTTCTCTTTCTATGAACCCTCTGGTCCCTTATCCTGCCTATGTGATTTGCTCATTGCCTTATATCACTCTTCAGTAACTTTAGCCTGGGAGCCTGAGGCTCCAGTTTGATTGAGGTCCAGGACCTTATTTCAATTTCCTCTGTGTTCTGCCACTAAATAGCACAGCAAATCTCAGACTTCTGCCTTGTACCTGAAAAAGTTTCTAGAACTAAACTCCTTCAGAGGTATGACCCATCCCAGATCTTTTTGATTCTACAGCCCTAATCTCTACTTCCATCTCTGTGTTCTACCTCCACAACTCAAAAAACAAAGCTAGAAAACTCACACTTTCCCCTTTGATACGAAGTTGCATGAATCAGGTAACTCCAATTCAAGGCAGAGATTCCTAAGTCTCCTACTTGTATTTAGATGTCCTAAGACACGCCACTAGATAAGAAAGCAAGGGTGATTCCATAAGTGAACATTAGCGGTAGTTTGCTCATTTTTTGGTGGGTAACTTCTTCTCAGTTTTTCAAGTAAAAGTTATTTTTAAAAAGCTCAGGAAAAATTTGTGGGTTTTTATGAAATGGAGGAAAAATTATTCTAAATTAAATGACCATCTAAAGTGGTAAACTCAACTAAACAAAGAAGTCTCCCAAAGAGACTAATGAAATGGTCCGACCTCAGCAAAACTAAGTATTAGTTTTTGGTGGCCATGTGTTTGGGTAGATGGTTCCACTCAGCAATACCAGGATAGCTCTCCTGTTGAATTGCTTAATGGAGAAAGATAAGTTGTTATTAATTTTATCTTGATAAATTATGATAAATTATGAAATGCCATGCATCTCTCTCATGTTGACTTGCCACCTTGTCTTTTTCGCCCCCTATTTGCTGAGCTTGAACTTTCTAGATTGAGTCATAGAGCTTGGCAAATTTGCTGAGATGGGTATGTGTCACTGTCGCTCTGGAAAAAGAGATGGAAGTGTTATATGCCATAAACCAAAAGTCACTCATCCGTGGAATTCTGCCACTCTGCCATGTATTTGCGGGAGAATGAATGCCAAAGGATCTTGAAATCTTCAGAATATCCAGTTTTATCATTATTCACTACTCCTAGCCTATTTGTATTTGCCTTGACATCGGATACATACCCAGTGTCATCAGTGATATGGTGATTCAGGCATAGTTCTCTTCATCTAAGTGTCACATCGATTAAAAGGAAATACTGGAGTTAAAAAAAAAAAAAAACAAAAAAAAACCTAGTTTCTTTGACTTCTGGATGAAGTCTAACCAACTCATTAAGCTTTAACTTGGTGCTACATCTATGTTTTGTTGAATTAAAATTTATGGAAAAGATTTAGCTGAAGACAAGCATAAAATTAAAAGTGTAATATGAGCTGAGGTCTCTACTCTGTCATTTTAAAAAACATAGGAGGCCTCCAATTATCTAATAGAATAGAATTAATAAAAGTCATATATAATGTCATAATAGATTTTATTTCAATAGAACAACATTATTACCCCTGATTGTAAATCACACAAATATTTTCTGGCAACCAAAAGGAAAAAATTCACACTGTTGATAATTGTGCAGCTTCTCATATACCAAAATGTATGAGGAGTATATGTTACTTGAATCATTAAATTCTTATTATATTATAATGTAGTAATCTAATTTCTCTAAGTGCCTCATTATTTTTCATTTCAACTGCCAAATGCACATATATTTTATGTTGTTAGTGAATTAAACAGAGAGGCATGCTAAAGAGATTGATATTCTGGATTCACTCTGTGATTTAAATGTACTGATTATAGTATAAAATAAGACATGGAAAAATGTGCTGTTTCCTGTAGGTCACACCCAGTGGTTTATAATAAAGGCAATCTGTATTGTGCCCAGAAACATATTGTATGCAAACAACTGGTGTGATAAATAATACAATTTCAAGTGAGTCTAGTTGCTTATTTGAATCAGAATCACTGAGATACAAACAAAACTGGAGCTAAAATCTGAGAAAATTGTGTTGTGTAACACCCAGCACAGCCTAATGAAAGTGTAGCCACTTAATAACTACCCCCATCCCTAGAAATGACATCTCTTGGGTGAGGATAGACATGATTAACACAACGAGATACAACAGAATGGTATATCCGCTAGCTATTACTGGGTAACAAACCACACCAAAGCTTAGTCTCTTTTGGAAAAAACAAAACAAAACAAAACACAAAACTATTTAGTCCCTAATCCTGAATATTGTCAGGATTAGTCTGTGCTCAGCTGAGCTGTTCTGGTCATGGTGCAGTCATTTCTTGTGGTCAGCTACAAGCTGGGCCAGTGGTTTTGCTGATCATGTCTGGGCTCTATCTCTGGGGCCTCAGCTGGGACAACTTGGGCATACACAGCTCTGGTGATTGGTCTCTCAACCAGCAGCAGAGTAGCCTGGGTTTTTTTCACATAGCCATCTTAGGGGGCCCTAAGAAAGCGAAGCACGTAAGGCTTCTTCATGCCTGGGCGTGGAGCCCTTATACCATTACTTCCACTGATTTTTATTGGCTAAGCAAGCCTTGATTTAAGGGAGGAAAGACAGATTTTATCTCATGAAGGGAGGAGCTGCAAGGTCACATGACAAAGGACATAGACAAAAGTAAAGGTAGAGATTTATAGTCATTTTTGCAATCTCCACAAGTGGTGACATATTAAAAGTGATACTGAAACAAATAATACTTTATATGTTAATAAAAAAGTGATACTTATTAAAAGAATCAAATGTATTAATAGAATCTACCACCTCTCTTTTTACTAGGACCTGTCAAGGAATCACAAATATTACTACTAGAGACTGAGGAAAGTCCAAATTGTGCACTATAAACCATCTACACCCCCTTTTGTCCCCTGTTATGGTGTTTCAAAGAAGGATCACACAAAGAACCATAGTCAAATGGATCCAATTACTATTTCATTGATTACTGCTGTAAGGCCCTGATCATCCTTGATCCACTGCATGTGGGAGGGACATTGGTAACAGCCACTGAGTTTGGCTCTCTAACCTCTCAATCAGCGAGTTTCATGGAGAAAAAGATGTGGAGACAAGACCGGCTACTTTTCTTTAATATAAAACCTTCATTCATTTGGAAAACATTCAGAGAATATTCTGGACCTCTGACAACTGATATTAGCAGTTGTTCCTCTTCTTAGGATATCAGCAGCTAAGAAGGCAGTCTGGTCAGAAGTCGGCCTGGCCTGCCTCCATCACTTCAAATCCCAACACATTGTGTAAAAATTAACAAAAGTAACAGTAACAAAGACAGTTTGAAGCTAGGTCTCCTGCCAAAATCTTAGCCAGACTAATGCATGTGCTTTGCGCATATCACCAGTTCCATCCATCCCTTCGCACAAAACAATAACCCAATATGCTCATGGTCCTGTCCTTTGGGACAAGCTGACACACAAAAATACTGGTAACTTCATTAACACCTTTACAGCTGCAAGAGTGACCTGGCAACTCTTGCTATAGCTCCTTCCTCTTCCATTATTCAATATATAGGAAGAGACTATCTAATGCTCTAAAATGACACTTTTCCTCTTTAATCCAGGTTCATAATTTTACTCTAGAAGAGTAAAGTAACCAAAATCCCCAGACTAGAACTGCTAACCTCAGATCTATAACTGTGCGATCTCAGAGACAGCTGGGGTAACAATACCTTCCCTCTCTCCTAATTTCTCCATATTAGAACTTAACACATGCTTAAGCCTCTTGCAATTCATAAAAAGTAACATAATTTAAAGCCTCCTCGAATCCCCATTCTTATGTAGTAATCACCCTTCCCAATCTCTTCCTCGCAGTCAAATTTACTTTAATTCCCTCCATTTCCCCCAATGTTTCACTCATCTGTGAGACCCCTAATTCCACCAATCTTCTGCTAAAAGTGACCTCCATGTTATTACACCCAGTAGAAACTTCTCTATCCTCATCTTTGGTAACTGCTTAGAAATAATCTGATACAATTTACCTTATTCTTTTTCAGAATACTCTCTGGTTTTAGTGTCCCTTCACTTCCTGGGTCATCATTTTCTACCTTATCACCTCTCTACATCTCTTTTCTGAGCAGTTATAACTATATGTAGACAAACCCCAAATTGAGCTCCACACCCATATTTCCAACTTTCCACTCTCTCTCCATCTGTATGCTCCAGAGGCAGCTCTTGTCAAATGTCTCAAGCTGACCTCATCATCTTCTCCCCCTAAACTAGCCCCTCTACCTGTATTCTCAACCAGAAACTGGAAACCACCAAACTTCTCTCTCTGCTGCTCCATAATATCCAAATAATCACCTCTGTCTCAGGAAGCTATCCATTTATGCCCAGTTCCCCTTCCTCAAACTAAGATAATCTTATTCTTGGCTGGTATAAGTTGAGAGTTTTCTAGTTGACCCCCCACCCTCCACTCCACTTCCTTTCACTCTTAACTGCCTGTGATTCATTATCTGCTTTTCTGCCCAACAGATGTAAATCTGCTCACGTCAATCCTCCATTTCAAACCAACTTTCCAATGCTCTTTCATTTCCCTTGGGATAAAGTCAAATCTTTGAAAAGACCCTAGCAGGTACTAAATCGCCTCCCAGTTATTACTCTAGCATCATCTTGCAATTCTCCCTTGCTAGTTATATTTGGCCTTCTTTGGGCTTCTGGATCATTCCTTGCTCTTTCTCATCACTGTGCATGCCTTTGTTTATCCCCTGGAATACCCTTTACCCCATTTTTAGTTTTAGGTTTTTTGTTTTTTTTTTTTCTGGCCCTCTTGATAAATGTGCACTTTCCTATCACTTTCAATTGCTAATTCAATAGCTGTGTTCCCTGAAGATTGTGTACTTCCTGAAAGCATGGGCTCTGCTATAACCTTTATGCTTAGTAAGGTGCCTTACACATAGTAGTGGCTTAATAAATTTAATTAATTAAATTTTAAATTTTTAAATTTAATTAAATAAAATACTATTTAAGGAAACAGTATTTATAGACCCTTGGTTACCACACCCATTTCTAAAGTAGAAATGTTCACTTTTGTCCCTACTTCTGGTATTAGCTATTTCTTGAAGTTGTCTAGATTATATAATTAGTAATATTTTTTTATAAAATAAAGGTGAAGGTCTTTCAAACACAAAGCCTTACAAATCAAAAGAATATTATAACAACCTCTATGTACCATTCACATAAATGACTCAAGAAGGTTTGGTGAAGGACTGAGAACCTATATTATCATGAAGGAAAAAATAGTTTCAAGTTTAAATGACAAAAGTCAGCTACCTTAGGCACTTCAATAGGAGGCCGATTGTTACCAATATTACCATTACCTGATTATCTATATCACTAATTTTTATGCCTTGCCAAGATCCTGCTAGCTTTCCACCCCACACCAAATCAAAGTTTAATCACTTGCTTTTCTCTCCTTCTCCTTCTGGTTTCATTTTAAAAATATTTATTATGAGGCAATCACTGTACCAAGTTATAGGAGTAGAGAGCTAATTATTAAATAGTTTTAGCCATTTCCACTTGCTATTAAAACTGTGGAAACCATCTGATATAATGCTGAATTTAAGAGGAAAGAATGTGAGACCAGAAAGGTGGGGCTTTGAATCTCATCTTTGCCACTTACTAGATCAGTGAGCTACAGCACATTTCCATTCATCAGTGTCCTTATCATTAACACCGGGTAGGAGGAGGGGGAAAACAACTACCAAAACTACTACTAACATCACCATTAGAATTAAAAGAGGTAGCATTTGAAGCATCTAGTGTGTGGTTTGAATTTAAGTACTCAATAAAGTAGAATTACCTGTAATAACTTTGTAACAACCCAAAAGAGCAAATATATTGTTAAAATACTCAACAAAGGAAAACTATTTTAAGTTGCTTTTTACTGCATATGAACACAAATACCTCCTTTAATAAATTTCCAGTTTCTGTGTTTATGCTGTGATATATTACTTATCACATAAGTACATCCTCTAGCACAAATAGGTGCTTAATAAAATATTTGATTATCACCAAATACTACTTTAGAAGTTCTTTAGATCAATGATTTCAGAAGTAAGGTACATACACCCTCAGGGATAGTAAGAAGGATATATTAGAGCATGAATTTCTATAAACTTTTATCTATAACCAAGAAATAAAAGTTTGCTAAGAGTTAATATGCACAAATAACCATGGAACTCACCCTGGGTCTATGAGGGAATAATGAGAGCTCTACAGCATTAAAGGTTTGCTAGTAGCACCTCAGTGGTAGCTTTTCTTTCAGAGATCTGCGTGACAATGCAGTTTCCTTGTCCCCAGTTTGGTATATGCACAGATTAGATTATTAGTCTGAACCAAATGAGCCTTTGCAAAACAGACAAGTGGCTAGGAAAACTGTAAACACCAAGCACTGAAGCAACACTAATAATTGATGCACAAGCAAACACCAAGAAAATGGAAAACTGGATACTTTTTCTATTACAAATCCTAGCTCTTCATCAGCCACATTACGAAGAGATAAAAAAATAGTGTTAATCCTAACTTATTCAACATATGACTTTTCCTAGAAATTAATAGTTGAAGAGTCATTGAATACAATGTTTTTGTACATTCACAAATATAACCAGCTAGTGATTGATGCTCAATTCAAACTTTTGTAACACCTTTAGGTACATTCTATAAAAATTACCATATTTACGGAGCCCATATACATGCTTGTTTTGGTTTTAAGTACTGTACATATATCAACTCATTGAATCTTCACAATAATCTATAAAGTAGGCCATATTATTATCTCCATTGAATCAACATGTAAGCCAAGTCACCAAAAGATAACGTTACCAAGGTCATGCACTCAGTAGATAGAGGAAATCAGGCAATCTGAACCAAGAGTCCACAATCTTAAGCACTCTATCTGATTAATGTTTTGCCTATATTACAATAGTACATGTAACTGATGTATAAATATATAAATATACGTATTTTATGTCTGTGTCTATATCTCATCCAATAGCAGTGTTTCATCCAAAAAATTAAGGTCCCCATTTTGTACCACAGAGAAGAAAACTCCTGACAGAGAATTCTGGGAAGAGGACAACACAAATAAAGCTTGTTACTCTTCTATTCCAAAAATTAATCTATCTTTCCTAAGACTAAATTTGTTGGGGCAAATTAAAAATGGATGTAAGCAAGATCTTAGGCTCTGTGGGAAAGATGTGGTATGGAGCTTTCTCCTTCATGAGCTAGTGAGAGGCCAGACCCTAGAATCAAAAAGCTGTAGGGTGATAACCTTGATGCCTTAGATCTAGGAAAGATGCTGGCTTTTACTGTTCTGTAGACTCTCTGAGAAAGAGCTGGCATCAACCCTATGGGATCTGACTAAACTCCCTGAACCCAATGAAGCCAAGAAATCACTCATTTGGGATATTAGTTCTATCCAGAGGTTGAGAAAGGGTGAGAGAACCCTGGGAATGGAAGGTATCTTCTGGGTACCTTTGTGGACAGAGGAACCCTGCCTATGTTTGCACCTAGTCACCCACCCTTGCCTGAGCTATTCTAACCACCAGACAGACCAGAGATTCAATGACGAATGAAACTCAGATCCCCCCTAAGGAATCCTATCAGCAAGAACATTAAAAGCCAAAAATAGATAACCCACTTAACTGCTAGAGCACTGTATTCATTTCCTTTTGCTATATAACAAATTATTATGAAATCAGCAGCATCAAACACTAATTTTCTATGTCACAGGAGTCTGGGCACAGCTTACCTGGGTTCTCTGCTCACTGCCTTATCAGGCTGAAATGGAGATGTCATCCACAGGAATTCATTCTCATCTGAAGCTCAGGACCCTTTACCAAGCTCACCGGGATTGTCCACAGTTCCTTGTATTTGTTTGACTGAGGTCTTCATTTTCTTGCTGGCTGTAGTCTGGGAGCCACAATTGGCTCCTAGAGTGCTAGCCCTCTCTTACCATGGAAGTTTACTTCCTCAAGGCCAGAAGGAAAATAACACAACATAATCATGGGAGTCACTATCTCATCACCCTTCTGATATACATTAACCTAACAAGTGGGTAACTATCCCATAACATTCAACGATCCCTCCACACTCCAAAGCAAGGGAATTATACTTGTTGTGTATACCAAGAGAGAATCTTGGGGCTGTCTTAGATTCTGTCAGAATCTAAGTAGCTACGTGAGAATGTGCAAGAAGTCTGGGAGGGTGTGACCCACATAACAAATCCTAGAGAAATACCTGACTAAGTACTTAACCTAACATAAATGAAGCAGAACCGAAACCTCACTCACAATAGGGGAAAATAAGTAAGAACTAAAACAGTGGTGAGTGATGAACTTTACAATTTATATAATCTAAACAAATGATAATAGATCACTTAGAAATAAATGATGAAAGCTCTTGAAACAAAATAAGATATTTAGGAAAACATTGTGATGATAAAGGGTAGCATTGTAAAGACAATAGTCATAAACCCGTACGGAACATACTACATAGCAGCTAACTAGAAAATGCAAATATTCAAGAATTTCCAGGAAAACCAAATTAAAAATGTAGTTAGAGATTTCAATATGCTTCATTCAGAGTTAAACAACTCTACTGCAAATTAAAAATGAATAATCATGCAGGACTTCAATACAAATAAGAAAAAAACTTAATAGACACATAACCTCGCATCTCTACAAATATGATAATTTTGCATATTCACTAGACATTTAGGAAAATATCAACTTGTCCAAAAAGAAAATTTTAACATTTTTAAAAAGCAGAGGACACACTTTCTGATTATAATCCATTAAATATGGAAATAGCAAAAATGTGGCAAGAAAATTACTTGAAAACTGAGATATGTTCCTAGCTATTGCTTAGAGCAAAAAATAACTCAAAAGGAAGGGAGGAGTCAAGATAGCGGAGAAGTAGCAGGCTGAGACGACATTGACATCGGGTAGCAGGAGATCAGCTAGACAGCTTATCTAACCATTGTGAACACCTACAAATCCAATGGGAAATCGAAGAGAAGAAGAGCAACAATTCCAGAAACAGAAAATCGATCCACTTTCTGAAAAGTAGGACCTGCGGAGAAGTGAATCCAAAGCGACAGGAAGATAGACCCCGGGGGGAGGGGCCGGCACCCGGCAAGTGGCGGAGCGACGGAGCACAAAATCCGGACTTTTAAAAGTCGGCTCCACTGGGAGACATCGCTCCAGAGGCTAAACTGGGGGGAAAACCAGGCGGGGTCAGCATAACCCTAGGTCCCGTGGGGTCACAGAAGGACTGGGGGTGTCTGAGTGCTGCAGAGCTCGCAGATTTTAGAGCGGGGAAGCCGGCTACAGCGACAAAGCCAAGGAGTGAGCTCTAAGCCCGGGGTTACCTTGTGCCGGTCGCAGGCTGGGTGGGCTCGGAGCACGGCCGGAGGCCACGGAGATGAAAGCGACCCCTGCGCTTTTCTCCAGCTCCAGCAATTGACTGCTTTCCTCAAGGCGCGACCGCAGGCCAGGGAGGCAGGGTGGTGGGTGCTTTGCTCTGAGAGTGCACTGAGGAGTGGAACCCCAAGCTCTCGGCTCCTCCGGGCCGGAGACTGGGAGGCCCCCATCTTCATTCCCGTCCTCCGGAACTCTACGGAAAGCGCTCAGGGAACAAAAGCTCCCGAAAGCAAACCCGAGCGGATTACTTAGCCCGGCCCCTGGCAAGGGCGGTGCAATTCCGCCTGCGGCAAAGACACTTGAGAATCACTACAACAGGCCCCTCCCCCAGAAGATCAACAAGAAACCCATCCAAAACCAACTTCGCTCACCAAGAACAGCGGAATTCCACAGCAGGAGAAAGCAAATCTTATCTGGACAAAATGACAAGGCGGAAAAACTCACCTCAAAAAAAAGAACAAGAGGCCGTACCGAAGGCTGGAGACCTAATCAATACGGACATAGGTAACATGACAGATCTAGAGTTCAGAATGACAATTCTCAAGGTTCTAGCCGGGCTCGAAAAAGGCATAGAAGATATTAGAGAAACCCTCTCCGGAGAGATAAAAGCCCTTTCTGGAGAAATAAAAGAACTAAAATCTAACCAAGTTGAAATCAAAAAAGCTATTCATGAGGTGCAATCAAAAATGGAAGCTCTCACTGCCAGGATAAATGAGGCAGAAGAAAGAATTAGTGACATAGAAGACCAAATGACAGAGAATAAAGAAGCTGAGCAAAAGAGAGACAAATACTGGACCACGAGGAGAGAATTCGAGAGATAAGTGACACCATAAGACCACACAACATTAGAATAATTGGGATTCCAGAAGAAGAAGAAAGAGAGAGGGGAGCAGAAGGTATATTGGAGACAATTATTGGAGAGAATTTCCCTAATATGGCAAAGGGAACAAACATCAAAATCCAGGAGATGCTAAGAACGCCCCTCAAAATCAATAAAAACAGGTCCACACCTCGTCACCTGATAGTAAAATTTACAAGTCTTAGCGACAAAGAGAAAATCCTGAAAGCAGCCCGGGAAAAGAAGTCTGTAACATACAAGGGTAAAAACATTAGATTGGCAGCGGACCTATCCACAGAGACCTGGCAGGCCAGAAAGAACTGGCATGAGATATTCAGAGCACTAAACAAGAAAAACATGCAGCCAAGAATACTATATCCGGCTAGGCTATCATTGAAAATAGAAGGAGAGATAAAGAGCTTCCAGGACAAACAAAAGCTGAAAGAATTTGCAAACACCAAAACAGCTCTACAGGAAATATTGAAAGGGGTCCTCTAAGCAAAGAGAGACCCTAAAAGGAGTAGATCAGAAAGAAACAGAGACAATATACAGTAACAGTCCCCTTTCAGGCAATACAATGGCATTAAATTCATATCTCTCAATAGTTACCCTGAATGTTAATGGGCTCAATGCCCCAATCAAAAGACACAGGGTATCAGAATGGATAAAAAAACAAAACCCATCAATATGCTGCCTACAAGAAACTCATTTTAGACCCGAAGACACCTCCAGATTTAAAGTGAGGGGGTGGAAAACAATGTACCATGCTAATGGACATCAGAAGAAAGCTGGGGTGGCAATCCTTCTATCAGATCAATTAGATTTTAAGCCAAAGACTATAATAAGAGATGAGGAAGGACACTATATCATACGCAAAGGGTCTGTCCAACAAGAAGACCTAACAATCTTAAATATCTACGCCCCTAACATGGGAGCAGCCAACTATATAAACCAATTAATAACAAAATCAAAGAAATACATCGACAGTAATACAATAATAGCAGGGGACTTTAACACTCCCCTCACTGAAATGGACAGATCATTTAAGCAAAAGGTCAACAAGGAAATAAAGGCCTTAAATGACACACTGGACCAGATGGACATCACAGATATATTCAGAACATTCCATCCCAAAGCAACAGAATATACATTCTTCTCTAGTGCACATGGAACATTCTCCAGAATAGACCACATCCTGGGTCATAAATCAGGTCTCAATCAGTACCAAAAGATTGAGATCATTCCCTGCATATTTTCAGACCACAATGCTCTGAAGCTAGAACTCAATCACAAGAGGAAATTTGGAAAGAACGCAAATACATGGAGACTAAACAGCATCCTTCTAAAAAATGAATGGGTCAACCAGGAAATTAAAGAAGAATTGAAAAATTCATGGAAACAAATGATAATGAAAACACAACAGTTCAAAATCTGTGGGACACAACAAAGGCAGTCCTGAGAGGAAAATATATAGCGGTGCAAGCCTTTCTCAAGAAACAAGAAAGGTCTCAAATACACAACCTAACCCTACACCTAAAGGAGCTGGAGAGAGAACAACAAGGAAAGCCTAAACCCAGCAGGAGAAGAGAAATCATAAAGATCAGAGCAGAAATCAATGAAATAGAAACTAAAAAAACAATAGAACAAATCAACAAAACTAGGAGCTGGTTCTTTGAAAGAATTAATAAGATTGATAAGCCCCTGGCCAGACTTATCAAAAAGAAAAGAGAAAGGACGCAAATAAATAAAATCATGAATGAAAGAGGAGAGATCACAACCAACACCAAAGAAATACAAACAATTATAAGAACATACTATGAGCAACTCTATGGCAACAAATTTGACAATCTGGAAGAAATGGATACATTTCTAGAGATGTATAAACTACCACAACTGAACCAGGAAGAAATAGATAACCTGAACAGACCCATCACCAGTAAGGAGATTGAAACAGTCATCAAAAATCTCCAAACAAACAAAAGTCCAGGACCAGACGGCTTCCCAGGGGAATTCTACCAAACATTTAAAGAAGAATTAATTCCTATTCTCCTGAAACTGTTCCAAAAAATAGAAATGGAAGGAAAACTTCCAAACTCATTCTATGAGGCCAGCATCACCTTGATCCCAAAACCAGACAAGGATCCCACCAAAAAAGAGAATTACAGACCAATATACTTGATGAACACAGATGCAAAAATTCTCACCAAAATACTGGCCAATAGGATCCAACAGTACATTAATTAAAAGGATTATTCACCACAACCAAGTGGGATTTATTCCAGGGCTGCAAGGTTGGTTCAACATCCGCAAATCCATCAATGTGATACAATACATTAATAAAAGAAAGAGTAAGAACCATATGATACTCTCAATAGATGCTGAAAAAGCATTTGACAAAGTGCAGCATCCCTTCCTGATTAAAACTCTTCAAAGTGTAGGGATAGAAGGCACGTACCTCAATATTATCAAAGCCATCTATGAAAAACCCACCGCAAATATCATTCTCAATGGAGAAAAACTGAAAGCTTTTCCGCTAAGGTCAGGAACATGGCAGGGATGTCTGTTATCACCACTGCTGTTCAATATAGTACTAGAAGTCCTAGCCTCAGCAATCAGACAACAAAAAGAAATTAAAGGCATCCAAATCGGCAAAGAAGTCGTCAAACTATCACTCTTTGCAGATGATATGATACTATATGTGGAAAACCCAAAAGACTCCACTCCAAAACTGCTAGAACTTATACAGGAATTCAGTAAAGTGTCAGGATATAAAGTCAATGCACAGAAATCAGTCGCATTTCTTTACACTAACAACAAGACAGAAGAAAGAGAAATTGAGGAGTCAGTCCCATTTACAATCGTACCCAAAACCATAAGATACCTAGGAATAAATCTAACCAAAGAGGCAAAGAATCTATACTCAGAAAACTATAAAGTACTCATGAAAGAAATTGAGGAAGACACAAAGAAATGGAAAAATATTCCATGCTCATGGATTGGAAGAACAAATATTGTGAAAATGTCTATTCTACCTAAAGCAATCTACACATTTAATGCAATCCCTATCAAAATCCCATCCATTTTTTTTAAAGAAATAGAACAAATAATCCTAAAATTTATATGGAACCAGAAAAGACCTCGAATAGCCAAAGGAATATTGAAAAAGAAAGCCAAAGTCGGTGGCATCACAATTCCAGACTTCAAGCTCTATTACAAAGCTGTCATCATCAAGACAGTATGGTACTGGCACAAAAACAGACATATAGACCAATGGAACAGAATAGAGAGCCCAGAAATAGACCCTCAACTCTATGGTCAACTAATCTTCGACAAAGCAGGAAAGAATATCCAATGGAAAATAGACAGCCTCTTCAACAAATGGTGCTGGGAAAATTGGACAGCCACATGCAGAAAAATGAAATTGGACTATTTCCTTAAACCACACACGAAAATAGACTCAAAATGGATGAAGGACCTCAATGTGAGAAAGGAATCTATCAAAATCCTTGAGGACAATGCAGGCAGCAACCTCTTTGACCTCAACCGCAGCAACTTCTTCCTAGGAACATCGCCAAAGGCAACAGAAGCAAGGGCAAAAATGAACTATTGGGATTTCATCAAGATCAAAAGCTTTTGCACAGCAAAGGAAACAGTTAACAAAACCAAAAGACAACTGACAGAATGGGAGAAGATATTTGCAAACGACATATCAGATAAAGGGCTAGTATCCAAAATCTATAAAGAGCTTAGCAAACTCAATACCCAAAGAACAAATAATCCAGTCAAGAAATGGGCAGAGGACATGAACAGACATTTCTGCAAAGAAGACATCCAGATGGCCAACAGACACATGAAAAAATGCTCCACATCACTTGGCATCAGGGAAATACAAATCAAAACCACAGTGAGATACCACCTCACACCAGTCAGAATGGCTACAATTAACAAGTCAAGAAATGACAGATGCTGGCGAGGATGCAGAGAGAGGGGAACCCTCCTACACTGCTGGTGGGAATGCAAGCTGGTGCAACCACTCTGGAAAACAGTGTGGAGGTTCCTCAAAAAACTGAAAATAGAGCTACCCTACGACCCAGCAATTGCACTCCTGGGTATATATCCTAAAGATACAAACGTGGTGCTCCGAAGGGGCACGTGCACCCGAATGTTTATAGCAGCAATGTCCACAATAGCCAAACTGTGGAAAGAGCCTAGATGTCCATCAACAGATGAATGGATAAAGAAGAGGTGGTATATATACACCATGGAATACTATGCAGCCATCAAAAGACATGAAATCTTGCCATTTGCGACGACGTGGATGGAACTAGAGGGTATCATGTTTAGCGAAATAAGTCAATCGGAGAAAGACAACTATCATATGATCTCTTTGATATGAGGAAGTGGAGATGCAAGGCGGGGGGGGTGGGGGGAGGTAGGAAAAGAAAAAATGAAAAGATGGGATTGGGAGGGAGACAAACCATAAAAGACTCAATCTCAAGAAACAGACTGAGGGTTGCGGGGGCGAGGGGGGACGGGAGAGGGTGGTGGGGAAATGGACATTGGGGAGGGTATGGGCTATGATGAGTGCTGTGAAATGTATAAACCTGACGATTCACAGACCTGTACCCCTGGGGATAAAAATACATTATATGTTTATTAAAATAAAAAAAATGATTAAAAAAATAACTCAAAGGGAAAATAAAAACTACTTAGAAGAAATTAATAAGTGATTATGTGATAGCAAAAACTATGAAAGACAACCAAAGCTGTTTGCAAAAATTATTAACCTTTATAATCAATTTTTAAAAAGGTGGAAGATAGGAAAGGTAAGGAAAGGAAAGGAAAGAAAAAAAGAAGAAACCTTAATACACATCATACAAAATTAGAGAAAAAGCAGTTCTTAAGATGACTCACTTTGGATCTTCTTTATAAGCTTATTCAAAGCATGTATAATGGGTCAGAACTTGGTTGTATACATAGCAATATTTGCTTTGTTGAAAAAATAATCCCAATGTGAAACAAATCTAACCTGAAAAGATTCAATTCTTAGTAGTGACTGGTTAACTCAGGCAAAATGAAAAAGGATACCTAAGTATCAAACTAGAGTGTAAATTTGAAAAATTATTATGGTATGATAAGAGCAATAACAAAACATCCAAAGAACTATCTAGTACTTTCTGATGATATCTACCAGAATCATCTGTTTAAAGATATCTGCAGTAAAGGTGCAGGCTTTGTTTGTAGGGTATGCAAATGTGACATGAGAAATTCTAGAGTAGAGGTACCCAAGGATGCTAAGTCTTACAGATACCCCCAAGAAGCCAGACCTAGATGAAATGGCTCCATGTGTCTGACACGAAATTTAAGAAAGAAAACCCTATCCCTAGAGGGACACACAGAAAAACTAAAGTATATATCAAAAGACTCACTACGGGATGAGTAACTCTGTGTGTGCATGCAGAAGTCTCTAGCTCCTTGTGCCCCCTCTAAAAATATCATAAAATGGCCAACATAGAGAAAAAGTGCGAATTCTACATCAGCACTACTCATTAAGGACCTTACTTTGCTTCTCAAGTTAGTAAAATAATAATAATAAAATAATAATAATAATAATAATAATAATAATATTTAGTACCAACAAGGTGTATTGAGATGGACACATTCCAAACTTCTGGTGAGACTGCCTACTGGAATGATATTTCTGGACAATAATTGTGCAAACTGTGTCTAGAAACTTATAAGTGTTTATATCCTTTGGCTATAATCACTTCTCTAGAATTCTATCTTCATGAAACCTTTTCACTACAGCCTAATGATCAGAAAAAGATTCAAAAGAATATAAATATGTAACAAAAGATTAATTAAAGCATATTTATGGATCATCCATATTATGCAATCATTAAAATATCTATTAAAAACTGATGATACAAAAACATGCTTGTTATGTAATATTAACAAAACATGCACTCTAGAACTTTTATCTCCGGCTAAAACACAATGTAAAATGGATAAGAAAAATCCTGAAACAAAATGCAACAAGATATTAACAATGACTATACTAGGGAAAAATAAAAATTTTGTTTTAAAGACTGTGTTCCACTTTGAAGGAACAACATTTGCAGGATTTTTTAAGGAAGCTGAATTTCCGACTTATAGCTTGCAAGCTCCACGAGTTTTGTAATCTGTATCACAGGTCATTTATCCTTATCTTATAAAACTGTTCCCTCTTTGGTTTAGATTCAGGATCTTTGATCAAATTATTCTTTTCTAATACCATATTATATTAGTTGAGTTCCAACTGAAGCCTCAGCTATGCCTATCATAACATTATATTCTTGTATGAAAAATTTCATTTTGCTTGGTAAGCACTTTAATACACAGAAACACAGAACCAGAAGTATAACTCCCTATTCCATCCATCTGAAAATTATGGGGTTTTTTTCCCTGCCATAGCCCTTCTTTAACTGGCTCTCATTTTTGTCTCCTACCTGCAATCTTGTATGGCAGTTTTATTAGGAGTTTTTCTTTCCACCCATTAAAATTCAGATTAAAATCAAGTGATGAAGCTTTATCATTCTTATTCCAAACATAGTTTCCATGGTGTTCATGACTCATATGCTAAATCCCTTCCAGAAACCTTTATTTCACTTAATATGATACATACACCCTGCTGTGGACTTTTCATAGTCTTTCAGTATCACAATCACCAACTGAAGAATTGAAACTGTCACCAGTACTCCCCTCACCACTCTTCCCACCCCACCCAGCCAGTCTTGGAATTTTCTTTCATAATATTAAATGCTAGAGCTGTATCTGAGATTTTTACCTGGAAGTGTAATGAATTTCCTCGTGCTTTAGTGGAAAGAAATAGTCCTCAGTAAATTTAAGAGATTGACCAAAAACCTCATCACATGAGTCTGAACTAGAAGTTCAAGAATGCAGGTCCTGCAGTAATCCTGGACAAAGCTACCACCTAATGGCTCTGTGGCCAACCCCCATGACCTTGAAGAGTTGACAGGACCTCTTCAATTTGTAGTCCCTGGGCCTTCCTGCCTGAACTCTCCTCTTGTTGGATAGTGATGAGTCCTCTCTAAGAGGATCTAAGCGACCAGTGATGAAAAAAAAAAAAAATCCCCTGCTTTAAAATGTCCCATGTGCTTCCTTTTCTGCATCTTCTATTTGTTTGTCTTTGTTAAAACAGATTTACTACCACACTCAAAATTCTATTGCATAAGAATTCCCTCCATCCAAAAGTCTTAATAACTTTATTTTACCTAATGGGTGTAAAAATCACTTGGAAAGATATTATGTTTTAAATGCATGCATGCAGGTCCCTGGGCCCATCCCCTGGAAATTCTGTCTTAGTAAGACTAGGCTGGGTACAGGCAATCCGCATTTTTAACATTGTGCTTGATTCTAATAGAAACACTTATCCAGTTGCAATTGAGAAGGCTTGCTTTTACCTTTTTAAGAACGTAGGAAATCATTCCTCAAGCTCCTTTTCCTATAACAGGTTCTAGTTCTCAAAATGGTCTGCTTCCAAGGGTTCCTGGTGCATGTCATGTTAAACCTACTTAGTTCTATCCATTTGATGGCTGCTGAGTATTAACCTACAGAGTATTTAAATACTCTTTTGTAGGAGACATATACTTACGGCATAACAAAGTACTTCCTACAATCGTTAAGTTTTCCTTCCTTAGAGTAGCAGGCAGCATCCTAAATAGTGTTGACTCACCTTTCCCACTTATTTCTGGACTCCTCCTGTACACAAGTACCTGGGTCACAGAAACTAATTGCAGCTTTCCCTACCTACAGTTTCATGGTCAATTATGTCATGTAACTAGTAGTTACTTCTGATTTCCTGAAAAAATTTAAATCACGAAAGCTCCATTTTACTTCATTTTAATGTGTTTGTATGTAATGCACACATTCAGCCTCTCTTTCTCTTGCCCCTTTTCACCCTTCTGTAGTTTTTCCTACTTGTTCCTCTAATTATCAAATCAGCATAAACTTCTGCATTTACAAACCCTTTCCAAGTCAGCCCCACAGTTATACAAAGCTTGTAACAGTGTTTACTGTTAAGAGTAAAATGATGTTTGTCAATATTTAGGACCTTTTCAAGCATGATGTGGGTTCCCATTATGTAATCAAGGCAGAACATTACAATAAGTTGTAATATTTTTTTCTTCCATTCAAACATCTCACTTGAAACAAATGACCTGTACCCAATTAAAGTAAATTCTATTTTCACTTCTAGGGCAGTGTTTACATATTAGAAACCTTAATTTATAAAATAGCCATTTTTTTTCATTCTCCAGTTAAGGTGACTGACAGTTTGCAAAGAAGGAATGGTTAGGAAAAGAATGATAAATAACCCTAGCCCTTCATTGAGACCATGAATGTACAGCCATTTCTCACAAATGCACATTAAGTACAGCTGAACATTCTTTTTGAAATATGCATACTATCAGCTTGCCAATATCATCTTTTAAGCTAATGTACTCAGACATTTCTTGGGAGAAAAATGACTTCTGTGATGAATTTTAAACCAAGTAACAAAAATATGTTATAGTTTCAAACTGTATGACATTGCATTTAAATGTATCCCCACTTACAAATATTATAAATACTTACTGACTATAAATATGATGAATATAAAATAAGTGGAAAGTGTTTTCCCTTGAAATGCAACTTAAATCAGAGATTATCTCAATATTTTTCAACCATCTCTGAAAGCATGGGAACTATTTCTGAAACTTACTTGAGAATAGGAATAAACTGATGTCCTATGCAGCAGAAACTAAGAAAGAAATCCCTGCTATTCAATAGTCTGGATTGAAATCCCTCTTCACATCATAAAGTAAGTTATTTAATCTACTTATACCTCTGTTTCCATATGTGAACAATGAAGATTATCAGAGTTCTTGTCTCACAGGGTTGTTGGGAAAATCAAATGCAAAAATAAATGTAATGTATTCTGTATGTATTTTTGTTTGTATGTATATTTATGTACTTCACATATATTTCTATATTTTAGACATATGCATAAATGTGTAAGAAAATTAATATGAGGAAAAAATGTAAAAAAATTGCTCATTGGGAAAATTCACTAACTATAGGGGCGCCTGGGTGGCTCAGTGGGTTAAAGCCTCTGCCTTCGGCTCAGGTCATGATTCCAGGGTCCTGGGATCAAGCCCCACATCGGGCTCTCTGCTCAGCAGGGAGCCTGCTTCCTCCTCTCTCTCCTGCCTGCCTCTCTGACTACTTGTGATCTCTGTCTGTCAAATAAATAAATAAAATCTTTAAAAAAAAAAAAAATTCACTAACTATACATTATTGTTATTACACACAGTTTCAGGGCACTGAAATTTCCCAAAGTGATTGAATTGAGGTGTCTCTTTTTTTTTAAATTAAAAAAAATTTTTTTATAATTTTATCTCTTTTTAGACTGAATTCTTGCAAAACTGCTATTTCCCAATGATACTCTTACAGTCAAAGTCTAAGATAATAAGCAAGTAAGATGATTTAGGGCAAAGCACTTCCAAAAAAATCCTCTACAAATGTCAGGCATTATTATTATTTTTCATGACACTGGTGACAATGATGATTATTATACATTCCTCAAATCTTAATGTCATCCAGATGGCCCCATTTTTTCCAGCCTTCATGAGTCACTCTTCCTTTTTATACAAGTAACAGTAGTTTAAGTCTGTTTCCCCCACCACTGAGGACTAAGGAATGCATGCAGTGACACATAGCCTGCCCAATGACACCTAAAGCACAGCTAAGACCAAGGGGAAACCAAGGCAAATGGAGGATAATTGTAATTCAGGAAAAGAAAACATAACTCTCCATTCCTTCTTCCACGGTAGTCACTTATTCTCTCTAGCCCTTTAAACAGTTCTTAGCATTTTACCTGCCAACGTATTACAGAATTCACTTGCCTCTCTGCAACCAAAGTTCTTTTATACCATGTCCTTCCTATTGAGAACTAGGTGCATATGTTCCTGGTAATAGAAAGAAGAGTAGCATTCCCCTGCCCACCTTGGTCTAAAACCTCAGTCCCAGACCTGCCTCCTGCCTACCCAAATGATACTCAAGGGTGGAGGCATCTAGGAAAAAAACAAAACAAAACAAAACCAACTATCTTAATAGCCAAGGCTACATTTTCCAAAGTTTGGAAGGCATCATATGAAAGTCACAGTTCTTCACAATATTTTTTTTCACAGTATTTTTTTTTAAAGAGGATATTATATTTGCATATCTTTCAAGTCTTCTGATCAAGAAAGAATGAAAAGGAGAAAAGACAGAGAGAAAGACCCATCTGTCAATGACAGATATTTAATTTTCCGAAAGTCTAGCTAAAAGCCATACTTAGGAGAAAATATATTAGGCTCTTTCGGGCAGCATACCCTTAATAAATATATGCCCAATTTAACAAATTTAACATATCAGTCCATGGCAACTGCATTTTTAAAATTAAGACATATAAACATTATATAAGTTTCAGATGCATAGCATAATGATTCAGTATATGCATACATTGTGAAATAATCACCACAAATCTAGCGAATAGTTAACATCCATCACCATGCATAGTTATGATTTTTTTTTTCTTGTGAAGAAAACTACTCCTTCAATTAGTAGTTTCTCAAGTACCAAGCTAAATACATGCTTCATATCTCATTGGTTAAAACTGTTCACAACACTGGACTCTCCCACAAAAAGAGAGGTTTAGTCTCCAGCCTAAATTCCCTGGTCTACTGAACTTTAGAAATAATTACCATCTCTCAAGTGGTGTTTTCTCAACTTCATCTGTTTTAAGATCTGGGGACATCCAATTTTGTAAATATGAATATGGATCCATATTTAAGTAGATATAATGTACAAAAAGATATGGTCATTTTGTAAGGGATACAGGAAGCATATATGTATAATTCATGACAGGATATTCTAATAGCTATGAATTCTTATAAATATCAGATTATCATTCTCATATTTGCAGCTGAGAAATAGGAATTCCAAATAACTGTCAAACACCAAAAAAGAACCAAGTCAAATAATGAGTTGATTCCATGATAGATTTTTCAAACAAGAGCATATTTGCTCTTCTAACCCTTATTAGAAAAAAAAATTATTGTCTATTATTAGACAGCTTAGACTACTTATTAAATATAAAAAAGCATACTTGTAATTAGTTATATACTAATTTAGAAAAAAAAAAAAGATCAAGACTAAGAGAAAAAAAAGAATCATCCCCCAAACTACTTATAGTCAGATACCATCACAATACACATACAACTACAAAGCACAAAGACTAGAGTCCAAAAGATATCCAGGCATCAGTTAAACTTACGATCTGAAGTGAGGGTTCTATGGTCCTATGAGAGTCTTAACTCCATCTGTAAATTTAATGCGTATGTGGCTTGGAGGGTGATGGGGCTATCCAAGGAGACACTGAAGGCCCAGGATGGCCCTTCTGGGATCTGCAGGGGGTCAAATAAAAATATCATGTTAAAAACGAAGAATAAGCAGTGGGAACTCATTCTTCTTTGATCAATTATTGATAATAAAAAGTTCAAAGGAAGGTGATGAAACTGCCATCATCTTACTACCTTGGCTGCATAATCAAAAGAAACAGCTTCAGTCTGAAGGAGATTAATTACATTACTAACTAAAAAACTACCAGAAGTGTTTGAACTTCTGTAATCTTAATATTATTGCAATTATCTAAGCAAACATTTTTCAAAATCATAGTTTTTCTTATTTTTTTAAAAGAATTTATTTATGTATTTGACAGACAGAGATCACAAGTAGGCAGAGAAGCAGGCAGAGAGAGAGGAGGAAGCAGGCTCCCCCCTGAGCAGAAAGCCCTATGCGGGGCTCGATCCCAGGACCCTGGGATCATGACCTGAGCCAAAGGCAGAGGCTTTAACCCACTGAGCCATTCATGTGCCCCAATAGTTTTTCTTATTTAAAGCATGATTTACTTTCCTTCTTGCACTAAAAAATAACTAAACATTATTTCTTTTCTAGAACATATTCTTTTCTCTGAAGGCATATTTACCACTTGTAAATCATCAGATTTACAAGAATGATATGAAAGATGACATATTGAACAGTTATGCAATTCAATGAATCAATTGTTGTAATTGTTTTAATCTTTTTTCAAAAATTAACTTTACTCAAGTAACTTCCCAATTCTGTCAAATTGTCAAACTTGTAAGTGATACAGATCTGCATGATTTTGATATTAAACTTGCTATATTTAAACCTAGATGATCTTTTATACCTTCCTGAAAATTCTGATATTGGGAACATCATTCTTTTCAGGGAAATTTTTTTACATTAAGACATGTTCATGAACTTCGCATTACTATTGCTAAAAATTTACTAAATTTTCCTTAATTCTGAAAATAATTCTTATTTCAATCTTTTGCTCTTTTTTTTTCAAAACTTTTAATTTATTTATTTGAAAGACAGAGATCACAAGTAGGCAGAGAGGCAGGCAGAGTGAGAGGAAGGGAAGCAGGCTCCCTGCTGAGCAGAGAGCCCGATGCGGGGCTCGATCCCAGAACCCTGAGATCATGACCTGAGCCGAAGGCAGAGGCTTTAGCCCACTAAGCCACTCAGGCGCCCCAATCTTTTGCTCTTTTAAATGGTTTATCTTATAGGTCCACTCACCTACGTAGGAGTAAGTCAGGATTTTATTTTCTATTCTTTAATTCTCAAGTTTCATAGTAAAACAGAAGAGACTTCATAACTTTAGAAAGACCTCCTATACTGGTTACCTAAGAACATTGCCCTCTGGTAATGAAAATTTAATCACTAATGGTGATATAAGAAGATTCCATGGGTTGTATTTCAAAGTCAAGCAATAGTTCACTTTTTTTTCTAGATCAGTTGGGACATGGCTCACAATATCCTTCCCATCTCTTCAGGAGAATACCCAGGCTTCTGTTGATTGATTGCATTTTTAACTATGTTGGAAGTAATGCTTTTTTATGGATGACAAGCAACAAATCCCTTCAATTATTTCTTTATTAATATCATTTTTTCCTGTGTAGTTGTCATTACTAATCCTCTCACCAATATTTCCTGTTACACAATTTCAAGAAGAGGTAGGTTTCTGACATTCGCTGAAATATGTTGGTTTCCATTTACTAAGGTTTTTTTTTCTTTCAACTAAGAAATAGTTTGCTAATTGTTTGTAGGCTAATTGTATAGGATCTTCTAATAGTTCATGTGTCTAGGCATAGGTGATGGCTCACAATGAGAATATATATGCATTAACATGGAACGTCCACACATAGGTATAGTCAGTAATGCTTTAGAAACTCTCTTCCCTTTAAACAGCACTCAGAGTAATCAGTGCAATGCAAGACTGGCGCACAGAAAATACTCACACACACAAAACAAACACTAACAGGTGAAAAAAAGAATTTAGCACCTATGTAGCTCTATATTAAGTATCTTGCCTAGTCTTCACATAACCCAATGAAATATTATCTATAAGATAATGAGAAAAAAAGAACGCTTAGTAAATTTCCCAAGGTTCATCTGGACTTCAAATTCCTACTCTATGACACCTTATTTGTAACCACACTCTCCACGAAAATAAAAATCAGTATGTAGGGTCTCTCATTTCTAAAGTATTATGATAACATTTCATTAGATGATCCATTCTGAAGGAGGATATTTTAGTATCAGTTGATATTTTAGTATCAGTGTGGACAGGGAAGGAGCAGTGTGATCTGCTGCATATTTTAGAGTCCTGGTGATGACATGGTATTTATGAGGGCCTGTTTATTTGCAAATGTTTCTGAAAAGGAAGAATGAGGACTTCAAATATTATCATTTAGTAGCATTGCAATGGATGAATATCAGTAAAAAACCTATGTGACAAAAGTAAAATAGTTTTATCAGCAGGACCCTAAGAATGCCTGGATGTTGAGACTAAATGAGACAACAGTCAAGGATGACTGCTATGTTTCTAGCTTCCATGAATGAGGGAATTTTCATGCCATTAATTTAGAGAGAGAATATAGTTGAGAAATAGATTTTAGCTGAAATTACTAGCCATTTTTAGAACATGTAGTGATCCAAATTCCTGTAAGATGTATAAGTGAGATTTCCAGGAACCAGCTGGATTTATGGGTCTTGAGTTCAGGACAGAATTTAGAGCTAAAAATGTAATATGTAAGTGGTAATTGAAACCATGAATATGGTTTAAGTAATCTTATGAGTATGAATAGTAAAAGGAACACAGTGCCAAACAAGATGACTAGGAGAATGTGAATATTTAAAGAATAGGCAGAAAAACATGAGCCCACAAAGGAAACCTAGAATTCTAGAAAAATAGGATGAAGTCCAGGAGAAAATAAAGTTGCAGAAGCTCAGGAGGTGTTTCTGGCTTAAAGGAGAGAATGGTCAACAATGACAAGTAAGATGAAGACAAAAAGGATCTATGTTATATGTCATTCTTCATCTTGGGGGAAAAAAAACAAGGAATGAATTTTTACTGAATTGGTAGAAGTATTTATTCCTGTATAAAACAGCTTGATTTTCACAAGCTCAGAACTCGGATATAACTAAAAGGAAATGTGATGTTAAGAGCCAGTATTTTAAAGAGAGGAGAAACCTCATGCTACATTTTTTTTCAATAGTTCTTACTTGTGAAAAAGTCAAGAGGTAAAACTATTGAGTCAATCCGAACCTATGATTTTACAAGGGATTTAATCAGAAAAGACAAGGTGCAAGAGAGGCAGCATGATGGTGACAGAATGACTGACATGATTGACTTTAGAATCAAGGTTAGAAAGGGAAGAAAGTGAACCTAGAAAGAAACAGATTAAAAGGAAATGGAGTAGTTCAGATCCTGAAAGTTTCCTAAAGTCCAAGAGAAGGTGTATTGGTATTACAGAGTTGGGAAGAATAGGTTGTTACAGTTTAAGAAGAGTGATAAATTGAAGTTGAATATTTCATATATAGAGTGTTCTAGGTTTTGATATATTTCAAGATGTGTCAGATACTGAATTAACTTAGAGGTGAAGACCATTAGAATTGAAGTCAGAGAAGTGTTTTGAATTGAGTCATCCACAAAAACACTGAAGTCACTTTGGAAATTACTGAAATTAGAGTAAAAAGTTTAGACACTAGAAAGGCATTGCTAATCAGTTTTATGTCGGCCAACTAACAGGGCTCTCTCTTGGAATTCAATCAAAACTGAAAATGAATTAAAAGTATAAAATGTATGGCATAAAATGAAAATATAAAATGACTACAAAAATAGTCAAATAGGACCTGACTTATTTTGAGAATTAGCCAAGGCAACCCAAACCATAAACAGCATTATGGAAAATAGATAAAAATATTTGGATATTAAATTTAATTGATAAATATTTTCCTAGCAAGAATCTACTGTTGTTTTTTTTTTTTTCATTTTTATACCAGATTCTAAAAAAACTGTCCTTAAATATTCTTGGTTATGTCACCTTCATAGGACACATACAATATTATATAATGGTGGTGTATATTTTACTAAACTACACAAATATATTACTGTTCCTTTTTTGTCCCCAGTTTTACTGAGATCTAATTGACATATAACATTGGATATAATATATAACAGTATGATGCTTTGATGTATTGCAAAGTGATTACCACAATAGGATTGGACATGTGGGCAAAGTGTACCATGGAGAACGGGAATGAATTAATTCCATTAATTCCATTAATGAAAATGGAAACAGAAAAGGATCTCTGGTTTATGCAATGGATTAAACTCAAATCCATAAGTTTGCAATTGGTACCATTTTCCCAGTTAAGTTAATTTCTCTAACAGTTAGCCACATTCATGAGAAAGAAATCAAGGACCTATGAACATAAAATAACAAAAACGTAAGTTATACAGACAGTGAAATGACTAAAAATGAAGATTCACTTGGGATAGAGAGGAAGAATATGTGGAAGGTGCTAAATTCTTCAATAAAGGTCAGAGGGATCAATGCATGGCTATTGCAGAGAGGACAAATGCAACTGAAGAGACATGAGAGGCTAGTAGAGGCTAGCTAAGTGGTATGATACTCGGAAGTTTCACGCAGATACGGAAACCTATCAGTCCTTAACAACATATTTTTTTAAAAGAAAGGCTTATTTTATTGAATGGAAGCATTTTTTAGTGTTTTGATATATAATCTCAGATTAATTTCCTCAACAGTTTATATTATCAATATTAATTATGGAAGTTCTGCATTTACTATTACTACATGTGGTCAAGTCAGTGCAGCATAATACACATGTTTGAACCAAAGCTAAGACAAGATCTCTCATAACACCTTCTTTTTTTTTTTTTTTTTTAAAGATTTTATTTATTTGACAGAGAGATCACAAGTAGGCAGAGAGGGGGGCAGAGAGGGGGGTGGGGAAGCAGGCTCCCTACTGAGCAGAGAACCCAGATGCGGGGCTCGATCCCAGGACCCTGAGATCATGACCTGAGCTGAAGGCAGAGGCTTAACCCACTGAGCCACCCAGGCGCCCCAACACCTTCTTAAAATAGTTGTGTATCTTTTTAGGGCCAAGCAGAACCAAAAAGTATTATAAGTTTCAGACATTTAGATTCAGTTTTAACGTAAGAATTTTCAGTAGTAAGATCTTTCCTTTGAACAACTTCTGAAGATGATTTGTTCATTGTTTGGACATGTTCAAACTAGGTAGCAATGTTGGAAAGGGGATTCTACTGCATGAAAGGCTTTTAAAAATTGGTGAACTTGTAACCATCAAATATGTTTATGAAAATGATATAACAATTCCAGGTATTCCATTTATGAATCACATTTCCAAATAAAAGTCACAGAGACATGATTTTCCTATCAGGGCTCTTGAAGAAGATTTCAAACAATGAATTTAACCAGTCTTGCCCACAGGCCACAATACTTGGGTATACCAACAATATCCAACCTTCTCAGGAAGCTTCTTCCAGCTTAAGCATAAAGGGAGAGGAATGTAAGCTGCTGTCTCCATGGTTTCTATCCCTGTTAGTGTCTTCTTGTGACTGGAGAGGTATTCCCATAACTTCCCATTAGAATGGTACTAGTGTCCCTGGTGCTCTCAGAGGTACCTCTGGCACAGATTAATCAGCAATCCAGTTGGTGAAGTTGTCTTAAAAGGAAGTCCTTCACAGTGAATGTATCTTCCCAGCATGTGCCAAACACCCAAGTCATTTTCATGGCTCCAGGTTCCAGGCTAGGTGACTCAAGTCTTAGACCAGGAGTAGGCATTTTTCTCCAAGTTTATGCAGTTCTAAGGGAATGAATCTCTTCTTCTACACAAGATGACAAAAATCCCTATGCACTCCACTAGGTTTATTCTATTCCCTTTGCCTTCTTCCATTTGCTTGCCCACCCATATCATAATATAAACCCAATTTCTCCCAAAGAGAATTAGTAAACTACCTTCCTACCCCATCTTGTATTTGGGGGTGGGGGGGGTTCTCTTACACCATCATTGGTTGGATGGCTCGTTGGGTTTTAATGGTAATTGAGGGATTTGCCATTTCAAAGGAGAAACAGCCACAGTAGAAGAAGTCATGTGTCTATCATGGGAATTATGTTGGTAGATCTGTATGATTTTCCAAATATATTTCCTAAAACTTTCCACGGTCTATGTTTTCATATTTCTCTTTAATTGTTTACTTGTAGCATTCTATTTGAACTCTTCCATAGCAAAGAAATCCTGTATGAATGTATATATTCTTCTAAGAATGAATTTGATAGGAAAAGTTACTTACAACTGCAGATTCAAACCAAACTAATAGTTGAGTACTGTAGGGATCTATGCTTAAGAAAAATTATGGGTAGAGTCAAGATGGCAGAGGAGTAGCAGACTAAGATGACATCAAGTTGCTGGAGTTAAGCTAGTTATCAAACCATTCTGAACACCTACAAACCCAACAGGAGATTGAAGAGAAGAAGAGAAGCAATTCTAGAAACAGAAAATCGACTACGTTCTGAAAGGTACGACATGCAGAGAAGTGAATCTGAAGCAACGGGAAGACAGACCACAGGGGGGAGATGTTGGCACCCAGCAAGTGGTGGGGCAATGAAGCACAAAATCAGAACTTTTAGAAGTCTACTCCACTGAGGGACATCACTCCAGAGGCTAAGTGGGGGTGTGTCAAGTGGTCTCACGTCCCCCGGGGTCATAGAAGGATCGGGGGTGCCTGAGTGTAGCAGAGCTCTCAGGTATCAAAGTGGGGAAGCCAACTACAGAGACAGAGCTGAAGAGTGAGCTCTCAGCTTGGGGTTACCTTAAACTGTGACCCACAGCACAGTCGGACCACTGTTCTTTGAGCAGGTACCCCACAAGTGGCAGATATGGGGAGACCCACCTTCCTCAGCCAGAAGAGCAGTGTGGCAGGAATCTGCTGGGTTGGAGACTCCAAACAGGGCCATGTACCAGACGCAGAAACACTCGGTCACAGGAAGGGTGTGCTTGGACTGCGGCTGGAGATCAGGGAGATGGGAGTGATTGACAGCTTTTCTCTGAGGGCGCACTGAGGAGTGGGGCCCAGAGTTCTCGGCTCCTCCAGGCTGGAGATTGGGAGGCCGCCATTTTCATTCCCGTCCTCCAGAGCTCTACGGAAAGCATTCAGAAAACAAAAGCTAATGAGAACGAACACGAGCAGATTATTTAGCCTGGCCCCTGGAAAGTGTGACACAATTCTGCCCCTGGCAAAGACATTTGAGAATCACAGCAATAGGCCCCTCCCCCAGAAGATCAGCAAGAACATCCAGCCAAGACCAAGCTCACTGAACAAGGAGAACAACAGAATTCAAGAGGAGGGGAAAGCAAAGCATGGAATTCATGGCTTTCTCGCCATGATTCTTTGGCCTTGTGAAGTTAATTAAATTTTTTTAATTTTCCTTTTTTCTTATTCTATTTTTTTTAACTTTTACTCTTTCTTCTGTTAACGTTTTTTAACTAGATTATCTTATCAATACCCTTCCTTAAAAAAATTTGTTTTGAACCTTCATTATTATAGTCATACTTTATCCTTCATTATATCTAACTTTATTTTTTGTATACATATAGGATTTTGCTTCCAAAAAGTTTTGGGATACAATTTCTTCTAATAAATCAAAATATACCCTAAAGCTAGCACATGCATTTGTCTCCACCCTGAGCAAATTCTCTCCACTTTCTTTTCCTTTCTTTTTTCTACCAACTTATTTTTTTTTAAAGAATTTATTTATTTATTTGACAGACAGAGATCACAAGCAGGCAGAGAGGCAGGCAGAGAGAGAGAAGGAAGCAGGCTCCCTGCTGAGCAGAGAGCCCAATGCGGGACTCGATCCCAGGACCCCGGGATCATGACCCGAGCCGAAAGCAGAGGCCTTAACCCACTGAGCCACCCAGGTTCCCTCCTACCAACTTATTTTATCAATTCTTTTTTAAGAATATTTTTAAATTTTCATCTTTACAGGGGCGCCTGGGTGGCTCAGTGGGTTAAAGCCGCTGCCTTCGGCTCAGGTCATGATCTCAGGGTCCTGGAATGGAGCCCTGTATCAGGCTCTCTGCTCAGCAGGGAGCCTGCTTCCTCCCTTCTCTCTCTGCCTGCCTCTCTGCCTACTTGTGATCTGTCTGTCAAATAAATAAATAAAATCTTTTAAAAATAAATAAATAAATAAATAAATAAATAAATAAATTTTCATCTTTACAGTCATATTCCATCCCTTCTTCATGTTTACCCTTATTTTTTTTTCTTTTTTTTTTTATTTTTTATTTATTTTCAGCGTAACAGTATTCATTGTTTTTTCACCACACCCAGTGCTCCATGCAATCTGTGCCCTCCCTAATACCCACCACCTGGTTCCCCCACCCTCCCACCCTGCCCCTTCAAAACCCTCAGGTTGTTTTTCAGAGACCATAGTCTCTCATGGTTCACCTCCCCTTCCAATTTCCCTCAATTCCCTTCTCCTCTCCATCTACCCTTGTCCTCTATATTATTTGTTATGCTCCACCAATAAGTGAAACCATATGATACTTGACTTTCTCTGTTTGACTTATTTCACTCAGCATAATCTCTTCCAGTCCTGTCCATGTTGCTACAAAAGTTGGGTATTCGTCCTTTCTGATGGAGGCGTAATACTCCATAGTGTATATGGACCACATCTTCCTTATCCATTCATCCGTTGAAGGGCATCTTGGTTCTTTCCACAGTTTGGCGACCGTGGCCATTGCTGCTATAAACATTGGGGTACAGATGGCCCTTCTTTTCACTACATCTGTATCTTTGGGGTAAATACCCAGCAGTGCAATTGCAGGGTCATAGGGAAGATCTATTTTTAATTTCCTGAGGAATCTCCACACTGTTCTCCAAAGTGGCTGCACCAGTTTGCATTCCCACCAACAGTGTAAGAGGGTTCCCCTTTCTCCACATCCTCTCCAACACACGTTGTTTCCTGTCTTGCTAATTTTGGCCATTCTAACTGGTGTAAGGTGGTATCTCAATGTGGTTTTGATTTGAATCTCCCTGATGGCTAGTGATGATGAACATTTTTTCATGTGTCTGGTAGCCATTTGTATGTCTTCCTTGGAGAAGTGTCTGTTCATATCTTCTGCCCATTTTTTAATATGATTATCTGTTTTGTGTGTGTTGAGTTTGAGGAGTTCTTTATAGATCCTGGATATCAACCTTTTACCTGTACTGTCATTTGCAAATATCTTCTCCCATTCCGTGGGTTGCCTCTTTGTTTTGATGACTGTTTCTTTTGCTGTGCAGAAGCTTTTTATCTTGATGAAGTCCCAGAAGTTCATCTTTGCCTTTGTTTCCTTCGCCTTTGGAGACATATCTTGAAAGAAGTTGCTGTGGCTGATATCAAAGAGGTTACTCCCTATGTTCTCCTCGAGGGTTCTGATGGATTCCTGTCTCACGTTGAGGTCTTTTATCCATTTCGAGTTTATCTTTGTGTACGGTGTAAGAGAATGGTCAAGTTTCATTCTTCTACATATAGCTGTCCAGTTTTCCCAGCACCATTTATTGAAGAGACTGTCTTTTTTCCACTGGATATTTTTTCCTGTTTTGTCAAAGATTATTTGACCATAGAGTTGAGGGTCCATATCTGGGCTCTCTACTCTGTTCCACTGGTCCATGTGTCTGTTTTTATGCCAGTACAATGCTGTCTTGGTGATCACAGCTTTGTAGTAAAGCTTGAAATCAGGTAACATGATGCCACCAGTTTTATTTTTGTTTTTCAACATTTCCTTAGCAATTCGGGGTCTCTTCTGATTCCATACAAATTTTAGTATTATTTGCTCCAGCTCTTTGAAAAATACTGGTGGAATTTTGATTGGAATGGCATTAAAAGTATAGATTGCTCTGGGCAGTATAGACATTTTAACGATGTTTATTCTTCCCATCCAAGAGCATGGAATGGTCTTCCATCTTTTTGTGTCTTCTTCAATTTCTTTTAGGAGTGTTCTGTAGTTCCTCGAGTACAGATCTTTAACCTCTTTGGTTAGGTTTATTCCGAGACATTCAAAATGGATGGAGACATAAAGAGTTTCCAAGACCGGCAAGGCTTGAAAGACTATGCAACCACCAAGTCGACACTGCAGGAAATATTAAGGGGGGTTCTATAAAAGAGGAAAAATCCTAAGAATAGCATTGAACAGAAATATAGAGACAATCGACAGAAAGATAACACAATGTCAAAGATAACACAATGTCAATAAAAACGTGTCTCTCAATAATCACTCTCAATGTGAATGGCCTAAATGCACCCATAAAACGACACAGGGTTGCAGATTGGATAAAACGACAGGACCCATCCATATGTTGTCTACAAGAGACCCATTTTGAACCTAAAGATACACCCAGACTGAAAGTGAAGGGATGGAGAAGCATCTTTCACGCCAATGGGCCTCAAAAGAAGGCCAGGGTAGCGATTCTCATATCAGATAAATTAGATTTTAAACTAAAGATGGTAGTCAGGGATACAGAAGGACACTACATCATTCTTAAAGGGACTATCCACCAAGATGATCTAACAATTGTAAATATCTATGCCCCCAATATGGGAGCAGCCAATTACATAAGAAAACTATTAATCAAGATAAAGAGTCATATTGATATGAATACATTAATAGTAGGAGATCTTAACACGCCTCTCTCAGAAATAGATCATCGAAGCAGAAAATCAATAAAGAAATAAGAGCATTGAATGATACATTGGACCAGATGGACCTCATAGATATATACAGAACATTCCACCCTAAAACAACAGAATACTCATTCTTCTCAAGTGCACATGGAACCTTCTCCAGAATAGACCACATACTGGGTCACAAATCAGGGCTCAACCGATACCAAAAGACTGAGATGATTCCCTGCATATTCTCAGATCACAATGCTTTGAAACTGGAGCTCAATCACAAGGAAAAGTTCAGAAGGAACTCAAATACCTGGAAGCTAAAGACCACCTTGCTTAAGAATGCTTGGATCAACCAGGAGATCAAAGAAGAACTTAAACAATTTATGGAAACCAATGAGAACGAAGACACTTCACTCCAAAACCTATGGGATACAGCAAAGGCGGTCCTAAGGGGGAAATTCATAGCCATCCAAGCCTCCCTCAAAAAAATTGAAAAATCCAGAATACACCAGCTGTCTCTACACCTTAAAGAACTGGAGAATCAACAACAAATCAAACCAACTCCACACGTAAGAAGGGAAATAATCAAGATTAGAGCAGAGATCAACGAGGTAGAAACCAGAGATACAGTAGAACGTATCAACGAAACTAGAAGCTGGTTTTTTGAAAGAATCAATAAGATCGATAAACCATTGGCCACACTAATCCAAAAGAAAAGAGAGAAAGCCCAAATTAATAAAATTAAGAATGAAAAGGGAGAGATCACAACTAACACCAAGGAAGTAGAAACAATCATCAGAAGCTATTATCAACAGTTATATGCCAATAAGCTAAGCAACCTAGATGAAATGGATGCATTCCTGGAAAACTATAAACTCCCAAAATTGAACCAGGAAGAAATTGACAACCTGAATAGACCGATATCTAGTAACGAGATTGAAGCAGTGATCAAAAACCTCCCAAAAAACAAGAGCCCAGGACCTGACGGATTCCCTGGGGAATTCTATCAAACTTTCAAAGAAGAAATAGTACCTATTCTCCTGAAGCTGTTTCAAAAAATTGAAGCAGAAGGAAAACTTCCAGACTCTTTTTATGAAGCCGGCATTACCCTGATCCCCAAACCAGGCAAAGACCCTACCAAAAAGGAGAATTTCAGACCGATATCACTGATGAATATGGATGCTAAGATTCTCAACAAGATCCTAGCAAACAGGATCCAACAGCACATTAAAAAGATTATCCACCATGACCAGGTAGGATTCATCCCTGGGTTACAAGGATGGTTCAACATTCGCAAATCAATCAATGTGATAGAACAAATCAATAAGAGAAGAGAGAAGAACCACATGATCCTCTCCATTGATGCAGAAAAAGCTTTTGACAAAATCCAGCATCCGTTCCTGATTAAAACGCTTCAAAGTATAGGGATAGAGGGAACATTCCTGAACTTCATCAAATCTATCTATGAAAAACCCACAGCAAATATCATCCTCAATGGGAAAAAGCTTGCAGCCTTCCCATTGAGATCAGGAACACGACAAGGATGCCCACTCTCACCACTCTTGTTCAACATAGTATTAGAAGTCCTAGCAACAGCAATCAGACAACAAAGAGAAATAAAAGGTATCCAGATTGGCAAGGAAGAAGTCAAACTCTCTCTCTTCGCAGATGACATGATTCTTTATATGGAAAACCCGAAAGACTCCACCTCCAAACTACTAGAACTCATACAGCAATTCAGTAATGTAGCAGGATACAAAGTCAATGTCCAGAAATCAGTGGCTTTCTTATACACTAACAATGAAAATACAGAAAGGCAAATTAGAGAATCGATTCCATTTACTATAGCACCAAAAACCATAAGATACCCTTATTTTTATATATAAATAAGTTCTTCATTTTTTAAAGTTTTGGGAGGTAGTTTCTTCTTTTTTTTAAAAAAATATTTTATTTATTTATTTGACAGAGAGAGATCACAAGTAGGCAGAGAGGCAGGCAGAGAGAGTGAGAGGGAAGCAGGCTCCCCGCTGAGCAGAGAGCCCGATGTGGGACTCGATCCCAGGACCCTGAGATCATGACCTGAGCCGAAGGCAGCGGCTTAACCCACTGAGCCACCCAGGCACCCCTGGGAGGTAGTTTCTTCTAAGAGACCAAAATACACCCAAAATCAAGTGGGTGGCTCTGTTCTATTCACCAGTCTAAGATATATATATATATATATTTTTTTTTTTTTTAAATTTCTTTTTACCCCCTTCTTCTCCCCAGATTTTGGGTCTCTTCGGATTTCATTAGCATACATTGTTCTGGTGTCTTTGCCACGCTTTTAGTATTTTATTCTCTCACTCAATAATTCTTATCTGGATAAAATGACAAGGTGGAAAAACTCACCACAAAAAAAGAACAAGTGGTAGTACAAAAGGTTAGGGACCTAATCAATATGGACATCGGTAATATGTCAGATCTAGAGTTCAGAATGACAATTCTCGAGGTGCTAGTTGGGCTCGAGAAAGGCATGGAAGATATTAGAGAAACACTGTGTGGAGAAATAGAAGAACTAAAATCTAATCAAGCTGAAATGAAAAAAGCTACAATGAGGTGCAACAAAAAATGGAGGCTCTTACGACTGGGATAAATGAGGAAGAAGAGACAATTAGTGATATAGAATACGAAATGATGGTGAATAAAGAAGCTGAGCAACAGAGAGACAAACAACTACTGGACCAAGAGGGGAGAATTCGAGAGATAAGCGATAAAATAAAATGAAACAATATTAGAATAAATGGAATTCCAGAAGAAGAAGAAAGACAGAGAGAGGCAGAAGGTATATTGGAGCGAATTATTGTAGAGAATTTCCCTAATATGGCAAAGGGAACAAACATCAAAATTCAGGAGGCATGGAGAAGCCCCCTCAAAATCAATAAAAAAGGTCCACACCCCGTCATCTAATAGTAAAACTTACAACTCTTAGTGACAAAAGGAAAATTCTGAAAGCAGCCCAGAACAAGAAGTCTGTAACATGCAATGGTAAAAATATGAGACTGGAAGCAGACTTGTCCACAGAGACTTGGCAGGTCAGAAAGGACTGACATAATAAATTCAGACCACTAAATGAGAAAAACATGCAGCCAAGAATATTATATCCAGCTAGCCTATCATTGAAAATAGAAGGAGAGATAAAAAAAAAAATTCCAGGACAAACAAAAACTAAAAGAATCTGTAAGCATAAAACCAGCCCTATAGGAAATATTTAAAGGAATCTTCTAAGCAAAGAAAGGGCCTAAAAGTAATAGACCAGAAGAAACAGAGACACTATAGAGTAACAGTCACCTTACAGGCAATACAATGGCACTAAATTCATAGCTTTCAACAGTTACCTTGAATGTAAATGGGCTAAATACCCCAATCAAAATACACAGGGTATCAGAATGGATAAGGAAACAAAATCCAACAACATGCTGTCTATAAGAAACTCATTTTAGACCCAAAGACACCTCCAGATATAAAGTGAGAGAGTGGAAAACAATTTACCATGCTAATGGACATCAAACAAAAGCTGGGGAGGCAATCCTTATACCAGATAAATTAGATTTTAAGCCAAAAACTAAAATAAGAGATGAGGAAGGACACTAAATAATATTCAAAGGGTCTGTCCAACAAGAAGATCTAACAATTTTAAATATCTATATGTCTAAGATGGGAGCAGACAACTATATAAACCAATAACAAAATCAAGGAAACACATTAATGATAATAGAATAATAATAGACTATAACACCCGCCTCACTGAAATGGACAGATCATCCAAGTAAAAGATCAACAAGGAAATAAAGGCCTTAAATGACAAACAGAACCAGATGGAAATCACAGATATATTCAGAACATTCCATCCCAAAGCAACAGAATACACATTCTTCTCTAGTGCACATGGAGAAGTCTCCAGAATAGATCACATCCTAGGTCACAAATCAGGTCTCAACCAGTATCAAAATATTGGGATCATCCCCTGCATATTTTCAGACCACAATGCTCTGAAGCTAGAAATCAATCACAAGAGAAAAGTTGGAAAGAACTCAAAAATTTGGAGACCAAAGAGTATCCTACTAATGAATGAATGGGTCGACCAGGAAATTGAAGAAGAAATAAAAAAAAAGCATGGAAACAAATGAACATGAAAACAAAACTGTTCAAAATCTGTGGGACACAGCAATGGCAGTCCTGAGAGGAAAGCATATAGCAATACAAGCCTTTCTCAAGAAACAAGAATGGTCTCAAGTATACAACCTAACCCTACACCTACAGGACATGGACAAAGAACAGCAAAGAAAGCCTAAATCCAGCTGGAGAAGAGAAATAATAAAGGTCAGAGCAGAAAATAATGAAACAGAAACCGACAGAACAGTACAACAAACTCAATGAAACTAGGAGCTGGTTCTTTGAAAGAATTAATAAGATTGATAAACCCCTAGCCAGACTTATCAAAAAGAAAACAGAAAGGACCCAAATTAATAAAAATCATGAGTGAAAGAGGAGATCACAACCAACACCAAAGAAATACAAATAATTCTCAGAACATATTATGAGCAACTATACACCAGCAAATTTGACAATCTGGAAGAAATAGATGCATTCCTAGAGACCTATAAACTACCAAAACGGAACCAGGAAGAAATAGAAAACCTGAACAGGCCCATAACAAGTAAGGAGATTAAAGGAGTCATCAAAAATCTCCCAAGAAACAAGAGACCAGGGCCAGACGTCTTCCCAGGGGAATTCTACCAAACATGTAAAGAAGATAATACCCATTCAGAAGATAATACCTGTAAAGAAGATTAATACCTACTCTTCTGAATCTGTTCCAAAAAAACAGAAATGCAAGGAAAACCTCCAAACTCATTTCATGAGGCCAGCATTGCCTTGATCCCAAAACGAGACAAAGATTCCATCAAAAAGGAGAATCACAGACCAATATCCTTGATGAACACAGATGCAAAAATTCTCACCAAAATACTAGCCAATAGGATCCAACAGTACATTAAAAGGATTATTCACCATGACCAGTGGGATTTATTCCAGGGCTGCAAGGTTGGTTCAACATCCACAAATCAATCAATGGGATACAATACATCAATAAAAGAAAGAACAAGAACCATATGATATTCTCAATAGATGCTGAAAAAGCATTTGACAAAGAACAGCATCTTTCTTGATCAAAACTCTTCAAAGTGTAGGGAGAGAGGGTACATACCTCAATATCACCAAAGGCATCTATGAACCACCCACCGCAAATATCATTCTCAATGGAGAGAATCTGAGAGCTTTTCCCCTAAGGTCAGGAACACGGCAGGGATGTCCACTATCATCACTGCTATTCAACATAGTACTAGAAGTCCTAGCCTCAGCAATCAGACAACAAAAAGAAATTAAAGGCATCCAAATCGACAAAGAAGAAGTCAAACTCTCACTCTTTGCAGATGGTTTGATACTTTATGTGGAAAACCCAAAAGACTCTACTCCAAATCTGCTAGAATTCGTACAGGAATTCAGCAAAGTGTCAGGATATAAAATCAATGCACAGAAATCAGTCGCATATCTATACACCAACAACAAGACAGAAGAAAGAAAAATTAAGGAGTCAATCCCATTTACAATTGCACCCAAAACCATAAGATACCTAGGAATAAACCTAACCAAAGAGGCAAAGAATCCGCCCTCAGAAAACTATAAAGTACACATGAAAGAAATGGAGGAAGACACAAAGAAATGGGAAAATGTTCCATGCTCATGGATCAGAAGAACAAATATTGTGAAAATGTCTAGGCTACCTAAAGCAATCTACACATTTAATGCAATCCCTATCAAAATACCATCTATTTTTTTTTCAAAGAAATGGGACCAATAATCCTAAAATTTATAGGGAACCAGAAAAGACCTCAAATAGCCAGAGGAATGTTGAAAAAGAAAGCCAAAGTTGGTGACATCACAGCTCCAGACTTCCAGCTCTATTACAATGCTGTCACCACCACGACAGTATGGTACTGGCACAAAAACAGACACATAGATCAATGGAACAGAATAGAGAGCCCAGAAATAGACCCTCAACTCTATGGTCAACTAATCTTTGACAAAGCAGGAAAGAAGGTCCAATGGACAAAAGACAGTCTCTTAAACAAATGGTGTTGGGAAAATTGGACAGCCACATGCAGAACAATGAAACTGGACCATTTCCTTACACCACACACAAAAATAGACTCCAAATGGATGAAAGTCCTCAATGTGAGACAGGAATGCATCAAAATCCTTGAGGAGAACACAGGCAGCAACCAAGGGCAAAAATGAACTGTTGGGACTTCATCAAGATCAAAAGCTTTTGCATGGCAAAGGAAACAGTCAACAAAACCAAAAGACAACTGACAGAATGGGAGAAGATATTTGCAAACGACATATCAGATAAAGGGCTAGTATCCAAAATCTATAAAGAACTTATCAAACTCAACACCCTAAGAACAAATAATCCAATCAAGAAATGAGCAGAGAACATGAACAGACATTTCTGCAAGGAAGACATCCAGATGGCCAACAGACACATGAAAAAGTCCTTCACATCATTCAGCATCAGGGAAATACAAATCAAAACCACAGTGAGATACCGCCTCACACTAGTCACAATGGCTAAAATTAACAAGTCAGGAAATGGCAGATGCTGGCAAGGATGTGGAGAAAGGGGAACCCTCCTACGCTGTTGGTGGGAAAGCAAGCTGGTGCAGCCATTCTGGAAAACAGCATGGAGGTTCCTCAAAAAGTTGAAAATAGAGCTACCCTAAGACCCAGCAATCGCACTACTGGGTATTTACCCTGAAGATACAAATGTAATGATCCGAAGGGGCACGTGCATCCAAATGTTTATAGCAGCAATGTCCACAATGGCCAAACTATGGAAAGAACCTAGATGTCCATCAACAGATGAATGGATAAAGAAGAGGTGGTATATATATACAATGGAATACTGTGCAGCCATCAAAGAAATGAAATCTTGCCATTTGCGACGACGTGGATGGAACTAGAAGATATTATGCTAAGCGAAATAAGTCAATCAGAGAAAGATAATTATCATATGATCTCCCTGATATGAGGAATTTGAGAGGCAGAATGGGGGGTTTCAGGGGTAGGGAAGGAAAAAATGAAACAAGATGGGATCGGGAAGGAGACAAACCATAAGAGACTCTTCATCTCAGAAAACAAACTGAGGGTTGCCGAGGGGAGAGGGGTATGGAGAGGGTGGTTGGGTTATGGACATTGGAGAAGGTATGTTCTGTGGTGAGTGCTGTGAAGTGTGTAAGTCTGATGATTCACAGAGTTGTACCCCTGGGCTGAATAATATATTATATGTTAATAACCTAATTAATTAATTAATTTTTAAAAAGAAAATGAAAATTATTTATACACTACTCAGGCATATTTTATCTTGAAATGTCATACCATAATTTGTGGGCAGCATTCATTAATAATAAAGCTGATTTTTAGAACATAAATGATAAACAGAATACTAATAATTATTATAGTTAAGTTGCTTATAAATTAATTTAGTACCAGCATAGAGATCTTTTCCCTTTTCATTATTTAATCACCCATTCAGTATTTTTCTTCTGTTCTACCTTTAGAAAGCTAAGAAATTATCTGAAAGCATTTATATCCTTCAATATGAGTATATTAAATTATAAATTATATAGCTGTAGTAGAATTAAGTGAGTTCAAGCAAACTACTTAGTATTTCAGAGCATGAATTTGAGACTCATAGGACTTGAGTTGACTATAGACAGAGTTTTTTTGTTTTTTGTTTTTTATTTTCTCTCCACATGAGGAAACAAACCAGCTCTCCCGCTCCATTAATATTTGGGGAAATTGATAACAGACAAAATGGTTTCATCAACCTCAGCTATAACTGGGAACTAAATTTGCTCAAAGCAGATTTCAAGGAAACATTGAGTCTATTATGAGTTAATAAAATTATACATTTGCTTTAAAAATGGCCATTTCCAAAATTCAAACATTTTAATCAAACACTCAGAACATGTTACTCATAAAAAAAATTAAAGACAAATTTTACTCTTTAATCACTTCTTTTGACTTTTAAAGTAGACATTTCTAATTGGAAAAACTGGAAGGTATAAGTTACAAAAAATATTAATTTTCTTTCTCATCACAAATGCCATAGTCCTTCAGTCATTTATAACTTTTTCCTGGCAGAGCTGCCCTGCAGCATTTATATGATCTTTTCCCAACCCCTAGCCAGGTTTCCATGGTGCTGCTTTCCAGGAATCTCTGGAATTAGAACCTTATTTTTCTTGTCATTCTTTTTTTTCCTTCAGTAATTACGTCTTTTTTTTCTCTGTCTCATTTAGCTATTGGATATGCTGGCTAACATCACAGTGGTATTAAAAAAAAAATTCTAGTCCCTATCTGAAAGATGGTATCAGGCCATAATCAATCCTCATCAATAAGAGCTATATGGAAAATCATAAATTTCAGAACTTTTTAAAAGATTTTTATACTTATTTAACTTCTTAACAGTTTGAGATATAATTGCCATGCAATAAACTGTAACTAAATCATACAATTTGATAGGTTTGGACATATGGGTACACCCAGGAAAATCATCACCAACAGCAAGATAATGTAGATATCATTCATACCCCCCAAATTATCCCATGCCTGCTTATAATCCTTGCCTCCAACCCCTCCCCATATACCTTGTACAGTCTCAGGAAGTCATGATCTGCTTTCAGTCATGATAAATTCACTTGCACTTTCTAGTATCTTACATAACTCATTCAGCATGTATTGTATTTTATCTAGCTTTTTTCACACAACATAATTATTTTGAAATTCATCCATGCTGTGGCATATTTACATAGTTCATCTGTTTTATTGCTGAGTAGTGTTTAGTTGAATGGATATATCATTTTGTTTATCCATTTGTTGATGGATATTTGGGTAGCTTCCAGTTTAGGGCTATTACAAATAAAGTTGCTATGAACATTCATATGCAAGTCTTTGGACATATGCTTCTATTTTTTATAAGTAAATACTTAATAGTGGAAAAGTCTGATCATATGGCAAATGTGTGGAGAACTTTTTAAGAAATCCACAAACTGTTTTGCCAAGTTATTGTACCATTCCACATTACCATCTCATTCCTGACCTTAGCAACTTGTGGCAGGGTCTTCACCCACCACCTTTTAGCCATTCTATTAGATATATAATGATACCTCACTGTGATTTTAATTTTCCTTTCTCTAATGATTAGTGACGCTGAGCATCTTTTACTACTACTCTTCCTGGGGTTACAATGGAACCAGTGGTTTTGATATTTATACAAATATCCTGGGTTTTCAGAAACTGAGGTCTCTACATACAAATGGCTGGATTAAGTGAGATCCAGAGTACTCCCATAATGGGAAATATTAGAAGTGTATAAATCTGTCAATTAAGATGACAAAGTAAAATAAAACATATACCTGGTGAAATTATATCACAAATCAGGAAAGGGGAAACACTCTTTAAAATTCAAAGAGATAGATCAGGAGGAAGATGGTGAAGGAGTAGGAGACCTAAATATCATTGGGTCCCAGAAGTTCAGCTACATAGTTATCAAACCATTCTGAACACATACAAACTCAACAGAAGAATGAAGAGAAGAAGAGCAGCAATTCTAGGAACAGAAAATCGACCACCTTCTGGAATGTAGGACATGCAGAGAAATGAATCTGAGGCGATATATGAATGATAGATATATGAAGATAGACGGCAGGGGGAGGGACCAGCTCCCAGTAAGCGGTAGAGCAACAGAGCACAAAATTGGAACTTTTAGAAATTTCCTCCACTGAGGGACATTGCTCCAAAGGCTAAGTGGAAAATGGAGCCCTTACAGGTACAGTGTGGTCTCAGGACCCGTGGGGTCACAGAAAGACCAGGAGCGTTTGAGTGTGGCAGAGTTCCCAGGTATCAGAGTAGGGAAGCCAGCTGAAGAGAGAGCCAAGGAGTGGGCTCTTAGTTCAGGGTTACCTTATACCATGGTCCGAGATACTTTGGGCCAATGCTCTTTGGGCAGGAATCTCACTGGTGGCAGATCTGGGGAGATATGCTCCTTTCTCCTTCAGAAGGAGCAGGGTGGGAGCAGTTGCAGGAATCTTCTGGGTTTGGAGACTCCAAACAGGCCATGAACCAGAGATAGAAACGCTCAGTCACAGGTTGGGTAAGCACGGACTGCAGCCAGAGACCAGGGAGATGGGAGGGATTGACTGCTTTTCTCTGAGGGCACACTGAGGAGTGGGACCCTGAGCTCTCGGCTCCTCCCACGCTGGAGATTGGGAGGCTGCCATTCTCACTTCTGCCCTCCAAATCTGTACGGAAAGCCTTCAGGGAACAAAAGCTACCAAGAGCAAACCTGAGCAGATTACTTGACACTTGGCAAGGGCAGTGCAATTCTGCCTTGGGCAAATACATTTGAGAATCTTTGCAACAGACCCCTCCCCCAGAAGAATAGTAAGAACATCCAGTCAATACTAAGTTCACCCATCAATGAGAACTGCAGAACTCCAGAGTTAGGGGAATGCAACATATAGAATTCATGACTTTTCCTCCATCATTCCTTAGTCTTTCAAAGTTAAATTTTCTTAATTTTATTTTTTTCTTCTTCTATTTTAAAAAAATTTTTCCTCTTTTCTATTTTAACGTTTTTAACTATTTTATCTTATCAATACCTTTTTAAAAATCTTTCTTAACTTTAATTGTTATAGTGATATTCTACTCCTTCATTTTATTTAATCTTATTTTTTGTATACATATAGGAGTTTTTTTCTTTAAAATTTTGGGATACATTTTCTTCTAACAGATCAAAATATACTCTAAATCTAGTGCACAACTTTGTTTTAGTCTCCAACCTGATCACATTCTTTCCTCTTATTTTCTCTTTTTTCAACAAATTCTTATCAGTTCCTTTTTTAGATCTTTTTAAAATTTTCATCTTTACAGTCATACTTTCATCATGTTTACTGTAATTTTTATATATATGTAACTTTTACTTTCTTTAAAATTTTGGGAAGCAGTTTCTTCTAACAGACCAAAACACACCCAAAATCAAGTGTGTGGCTCTTTTCTATTCATCAGTGTAATATATAAATGTATTTTTTTTCTTTTTTCCCCCTTTCTTCTCAGCCCAGTTTCAGATCTCTTCTGATGTGGTTAGTGTATATTTTTCTGAGGTTGTTGCTCCCCTTTTAGTATTCTGTCATCTCATTCATCTATTCTTATCTGGATAAAATGAAAAGGCAGAAAAATTCACCACACACACACACACACACACACACACAAAGAAGAACAAATGGTAGTACTGAGGGCTATGGATCTAATCCATACAGACATTTGTAAGATGTCAGAACTAGAGTTCAGAATGACAATTATCAAGGTGCCAGCTGGGCTTGAAAAAACCATGGAAGATACTAGAAAATCCCTTCCTGGAGAAATAAAATCTGTGGGGTACCTGGGTGGCTCAGTGGGGTAAGCCTCAGCCTTCAGCTCAGGTCATGATCTCAGGTACCTGGGACTGAGCCCTGCATTGAGCTCTCTGCTCAGCAGGGAGCGTACTTCCCTCTCCCCCTCTGCCTGCCTCTCTAGCTACTTGTTCTCTCTCTCTCTCTATGTGAAATAAGTAAGTAAAATCTGTAAGAAAAGAAAGAAAGAAAGAAAGAAAGAAAGAAAGGAAGGAAGGAAGGAAGAAAATCCCTTTCTGGAGATATTAAAGAACTAAAATCAAACCACGTTGAAATTAAAAAAAAAAAAAAGCTATTAATGAGGTGCACTCAGAAGTGGAGGCTCTTACTGCTAGGATAAATGAGGCAGAAGATAGAATTAGTGATACTGAAGACCAAATAATGGATAACACAGAAGTTGAGAAAAAGAGAGATAAAATACTACTGGACCACAAGGGGGGAATACCATAAGTGATACCATAAGATGAAACAATATTAGAATAATTGGGATCCCAAAAGAAGAAGAAAGAGGGAGAGGGACAGAATGAATATTGGAGCAATTTATACCAGAGAATTTCTTTAGTGAAAAAGGGAAAAACACCAAAATCCAGAAAGCACAGAGAATCCCCCCTCAAAATCAATAAAAACAGATCAACACCCTGTCATCTAATAGTAAAACTTACAAGTCTCAGTGACAAAGAGAAAATCCTGAAAGTAGCTTAGGACAAGAGGTCTATAACATACAATGGCAGAAATATTACATGGGCAGCAGATCTATCCACAGAGACGTGGCAGGACAGAAAGGACTGGCATGATATATTCAGACCACTAAATGAGAAAAATATGCAGCCAAGAATACTATATCCAGCGAGGCTGTCACTGAAAATAGAAGGAGAGATAAAAAGCTTCCAGGACAAAAAAAAAAAAAAAAACAAAACAACAACAACAAAAAAACACAAAAAAACTAAATGAATTTGCAAACACCAAACCAGCTCTACAGGAAATATTGAAAGGGGTCCTCTAAACAAAGAGGGAGCCTAAAACTAACATAGAACAGAAAGGAATAGAGACAATATACAGAAATGGTCGCCTTACAGGAAATAAAATGGCACTAAATTCATAGCTTTCAATGGTTACCCTGAATGTAAATGGCTAAATGCCCCAATCAAAAGACACAGTGAATCAGAATGGATAAAAGAACAAGACCCATTGATATGCTGTCTGTGAGAGATTTATTTTAGACACAAAGACACCCAAAGACATATGGACATCAAAAGAAAGCTGGGGTGGTAATCCTTATTTCAAATAAATTAGATTTTAAGCCAAACTATAATAAGAGATGAGGAAGGACACTATATCATAATTAAAGGGTCTATCCAACAAGAAGATCTAACAGTTTTAAATATCTATATGTCTAAAATGGGAGCAGCCAATTATATAGACCAATTAATAACAAAATTAAAGAAACACATCGATAATAATACAATAATAGCAGAAGACTTTAACACCCACTTCACTGAAATAGACACATCACCTAAACAAAAGTCCAAGAAGGAAATAAAGGCTTTAAATGACACACTGAGCCAGATGGACCTCACAGATATATTCAGAACATTCCATGCCAAAGCAACAGAATTCTTCTCTAGTGCACATGAAACAGTCTCCAGAATAGATCATATCCTGGGTCACAAATCAGGTCTCAACTGGTATCAAAATATTGGGACCATTTCCTGCATATTTTTAGACCACAATGCTTTGAAACTAGAACTCAACCACAAGAGGAAAGTTGTAAAGAACCCAAATACATGGAGGCTAAAGAGCATCCTACTAAAGAATGAATGGGTCAACCAGGAAATTAAAAAAGAATTGAAAAAATTCATGGAAACAAATGAATATGAAAACACAACTGTTCAAAATCTGTGGGACACAGCAAAGGCGGTCCTGAGAGCAAAGTATATAGTAATACAAGCCTTTCTCATGAAGCAAGAAAGGTCTCAAGTACACAGACTAACCCTTCACCTAAAGGAGCTGGAGAAAGAACAGCAAAGAAAGCCTAAACCCAGCTGGAGAAGAGAAATAATAAAGGTCAGAGCAGAAATCAATGAAACAGAAACCAATAGTAGAACAAACTCAACGAAACTAAGAGTTGGTTCTTTGAAAGAATTAATAAGATTGGTAAACCCCTAGCCAGACTTATCAAAAAGAAAACAGAAAGGACCCAAATTAATAAAAATCATGAGTGAAAGAGGAGATCACAACCAACACCAAAGAAATAAAATAATTCTCAGAACATATTATGAGCAACTATACACCAGCAAATTTGACAATCTGGAAAAAATAGATGCATTCCTAGAGACCTATAAACTACCAAAACGGAACCAGGAAGAAATAGAAAACCTGAACAGGCCCATAACAAGTAAGGAGATTAAAGGAGTCATCAAAAATCTCCCAAGAAACAAGAGACCAGGGCCAGACGTCTTCCCAGGGGAATTCTACCAAACATGTAAAGAAGATAATACCCATTCAGAAGATAATACCTGTAAAGAAGATTAATACCTACTCTTCTGAATCTGTTCCAAAAAAACAGAAATTCAAGGAAAACCTCAAACTCATTTCATGAGGCCAGCATTGCCTTGATCCCAAAACGAGACAAAGATTCCATCAAAAAGGAGAATTACAGACCAATATCCTTGATGAACACAGATGCAAAAATTCTCACCAAAATACTAGCCAATAGGATCCAACAATACATTAAAAGGATTATTCACGAGCTGACCTGACTTGGGTTTGAATAAAACTCTCTTCCTTTCTCTCTAAAAAAAAAAAAAAAAAAAAAAAATTATTCACCATGACCAGTGGGATTTATTCCAGGGCTGCAAGGTTGGTTCAACATCCACAAATCAATCAATGGGATACAATACATCAATAAAAGAAAGAACAAGAACCATATGATATTCTCAATAGATGCTGAAAAAGCATTTGACAAAGAACAGCATCTTTCTTGATCAAAACTCTTCAAAGTGTAGGGAGAGAGGGTACATACCTCAATATCACCAAAGGCATCTATGAACCACCCACCGCAAATATCATTCTCAATGGAGAGAATCTGAGAGCTTTTCCCCTAAGGTCAGGAACACGGCAGGGATGTCCACTATCATCACTGCTATTCAACATAGTACTAGAAGTCCTAGCCTCAGCAATCAGACAACAAAAAGAAATTAAAGGCATCCAAATCGACAAAGAAGTAGTCAAACTCTCACTCTTTGCAGATGATTTGATACTTTATGTGGAAAACCCAAAAGACTCTACTCCAAATCTGCTAGAATTCGTACAGGAATTCAGCAAAGTGTCAGGATATAAAATCAATGCACAGAAATCAGTCGCATATCTATACACCAACAACAAGACAGAAGAAAGAAAAATTAAGGAGTCAATCCCATTTACAATTGCACCCAAAACCATAAGATACCTAGGAATAAACCTAACCAAAGAGGCAAAGAATCCGCCCTCAGAAAACTATAAAGTACACATGAAAGAAATGGAGGAAGACACAAAGAAATGGGAAAATGTTCCATGCTCATGGATCAGAAGAACAAATATTGTGAAAATGTCTAGGCTACCTAAAGCAATCTACACATTTAATGCAATCCCTATCAAAATACCATCTATTTTTTTTTTTCAAAGAAATGGGACCAATAATCCTAAAATTTATAGGGAACCAGAAAAGACCTCAAATAGCCAGAAGAATGTTGAAAAAGAAAGCCAAAGTTGGTGACATCACAGCTCCAGACTTCCAGCTCTATTACAATGCTGTCACCACCACGACAGTATGGTACTGGCACAAAAACAGACACATAGATCAATGGAACAGAATAGAGAGCCCAGAAATAGACCCTCAACTCTATGGTCAACTAATCTTTGACAAAGCAGGAAAGAAGGTCCAATGGACAAAAGACAGTCTCTTAAACAAATGGTGTTGGGAAAATTGGACAGCCACATGCAGAACAATGAAACTGGACCATTTCCTTACACCACACACAAAAATAGACTCCAAATGGATGAAAGTCCTCAATGTGAGACAGGAATGCATCAAAATCCTTGAGGAGAACACAGGCAGCAACCAAGGGCAAAAATGAACTGTTGGGACTTCATCAAGATCAAAAGCTTTTGCATGGCAAAGGAAACAGTCAACAAAACCAAAAGACAACTGACAGAATGGGAGAAGATTTGCAAACAACATATCAGATAAAGGGCTGGTATCCAAAATCTATAAAGAACTTATCAAACTCAACACCCTAAGAACAAATAATCCAATCAAGAAATGGGCAGAGGACAGGAACAGACATTTCTGCAAAGAAGACATGCAGATGGCCAACAAACATGAAAAAGTCCTCCACATCACTCGGCATCAGGGAAATACAAATCAAAACCACAGTGAGATACTGCCACACACCAGTCACAATGGCTAAAATTAACAATTCAGGAAATGACAGATGTTGGTGAGGATGTGGAGAAAGGGGAACCCTCCTACGCTGTTGGTGGGAAAGCAAGTTGGTGCAGCCATTCTGGAAAACAGCATGGAGGTTCCTCAAAAAGTTGAAAATAGAGCTACCCTAAGACCCAGCAATCGCACCACTGGGTATTTACCCTAAAGATTCAAATGTAGTGATCCAAAGGGGCACATGCACCCAAATGTCTACAATAGCCAAATGTCCACAATGACCAAACTATGGAAAGAACCTAGATGTCCATCAACAGATGAATGGATAAAGAAGAGGTGGTATGTATATACAATGGAATACCATGCAGCCATCAAAACCCCCCAAATATTGCTATTTGCAGCAACGTGGATGGAACCTGAGGCTATTATGCTAAGCGAAATAAATCAATCAGAGAAAGACAATTATCATATGATCTCCATTATATGAGGAATTTGAGAGGCAGGGTGGGGCATCATGCGTGGAATGGAGGAAAATAATGAAACAAGATGGAGCCAGGAGGGTGACAAACCATAAGACCTTTAATCTCAGGAAACAACCAATGTTGCTATGGCATGGGGAGGGAGGGATAGGATGGCTGGATGATGGACATTGGGGAGGGTATGTGCTATGGTGAGTGCTGTAAATTATGTAAGACTGATGATTCACAGACCTACATCCCTTAAGCAAATAATACATTATATGTTAATAAAAAAATAAAATAGAATAGAATTCATAGAGATATAATTCCTTAGATATTATGTAGTATTAGAATCAGAAATATATATTACATATATATTTTATTTTATGCAAAATGCATATAATATATATAATAATTTATAATAATTTTATTATTTATAATTTATATTTTTATTATAAATTTATAATTTATAATTTATAATTTTAATATTTTTATTTAATTCTAATTTATATTTTATATATTTATATATAATTTATAATAAATTTATTAATTTTATTAATTTTATTATATTATTTTTATATTTTATATTTTATATTTCATATTTATATTATATTATTTATATTTATTATAATTTTATTATTTTATAATAATTTTATTAATTATAAAATATATATAATTTTGAAAACTACTTGTTCCTCAATAAATTATAAAAAGGACTGATCAGAATAGAACAGGAGCAAAACACCACAGGAAGAGACTGGACTGAGATTAAAGTGCATCCATATAAAATGACAATAAGTATGACATCTTTGAATGTTTGAAGGCAAATGTGTGTGATGCTAGATTTTTATTCTTGCCAAATTGCCTTTCATCTAGGAAAGCAACAAAGATATTCACAGATATGTAAGAGTTCAAAAAAAATCAGTAAATCACTCTCCTTTTTTTTTTTTTTTTTTTTTTGTATCTTGTTTTTTTTTTTTTATTTTTTTTTATTTTAATTTTTTTATTTTAATAAACATATAATGTATTTTTATCCCCAGGGGTACAGGTCTGTGAATCGTCTGGTTTACACATTTCACAGCACTCATCATAGCACATACCCTCCCCAATGTCCATTTCCCCACCACCCTCTCCCATCCCCCTTCCCCCCCGCAACCCTCAGTCTGTTTCTTGAGATTGAGTCTTTTATGGTTTGTCTCCCTCCCAATCCCATCTTTTCATTTTTTCTTTTCCTACCTCCCCCCAAACCCCCCCACCTTGCATCTCCACTTCCTCATATCAAAGAGATCATATGATAGTTATATTTCTCCGATTGACTTATTTCGCTAAGCATGATACCCTCTAGTTCCATCCACGTCGTCGCAAATGGCAAGATTTCATGTCTTTTGATGGCTGCATAGTATTCCATTGAATCACTCTCCTTTTAAAAAAAATTAAGATGTACCTCACTAAACTGAGGAATAACTTTATGTATTTGCTAAATAAATATTGAATCATTGTCATTATAAAGCGATCTATTTGGGGTCCTGAAAGATAACAGAAAAGATATCACTTTTCTTCAAATAGATGTTGGCCCTTAAAATGCATTGCTAATTATGGGTTGAAATGTTATTTAATATTTAATTCTTCTCCTTTAAAGGACAGGAATTTAGTTACAATTAGAATGGTTAATGGTTCACTGTTTTACCTGGCAAGGTCACTGACAGACCTGTTCTGAGTCATCCAATACCATGGTTAATACAAACTTTGTGGCCATTTACCACTTACACTAAATGGATGGGAGCAACCAATTAATTACTAAATAAATGAGTGAATATGTAAATAAAATAATTTGATTACGAAGTCATCTATCACCTTTATTTTAAGATTCATAGAAGATTTCAAGATTGTATATGTCATAGTTTCCTTTTTGTACCTATAAGCATGTGCTTTTATTGTGAATAGCTGTGAACAATGGCTGGTTCAAAAATTTTGAAAAATCGATAAAATTAAACGTCCGTATAGAGTAGATTAAGTGACAACTAACATGTCACATTCTGTCCTGCAAATGATTGACTCGGCAAGGAGTGGAAGGAGGGAATCTGATTGCCATGGTTTCTCTGACCCACTATCCCTAGATTAGACACATCCTTGATAAAGCACTGAAGGCTTTTACGTCTCTTATATAAAGAGCAACCTGGAAAATGTTAGAACTTTGATTCTTACCAGACATAGCAACTGAAAAGCTTTTCTGACAGTAAGCTCCAGAACAAGTAGGCTCCAGAACAAGGATAAAGAGAAGAGCTGCTCTCACACAGTCCCTAGAAACTATGTAGTCTCCCTTCTTTAGAGGGGAGAATGTGTAGTCTCCCCTCTTTAGAAATCCATGTTGTTTCCAGCATTTACTTCATGCAATGGAAGGTATTTTTGTTAGAACCACAAAGCGGGGGGGGGGGGGGAGGACTTCAGAAAAACAACATAAATTACTCTGCTATTATTTCCACATTCCTTGTTGACTCACATGCCTCTCCTGTAATAAATAATTTACTGTAATAAAAAATTTACTACACTAAAACTATCATTAAGGTCACTGAAAGAATAAATCATCATGTTTTACAGAGTATGCCTAGCTAAGCTAACCAACTTTACTGCTTGGATTTTTATTTGCTGGGTGATGGGATGTGCAAGGCAATTAGAGGAAGTAGGGATTATTGAATAAAAATTAAAACATTCCTACAGCAAGCCACCAGGATTGAACTTGACCTTTGGGAAACAAATTGAAGAGTCTCGTAAAAGTCATCCTTCAAACCACATCAGAGTTATTTTTATGGACAAAATCTGCAATGAGATCGTTGACACTGTGTGTACTCATGACTCTCAAAGGAAAGAACAGAACAGAATGCCAGTTTGTTAATAATCCTTCAAAAACAATAGGACACTTTCAAGTCATTCTGCATTATAAAATACTAACAAAAACTCCAAGAAAACTCCCTTTAGCCGGTGTCATTTTATTTATATGTATGCATGTGTATAGATGTATAAAAATGTATCTGTATACATATTTCCTATATAATATGGCACCGGGGTTGCTCAGTTGGTTAAACATTGGCCTTTGGCTCATGTCATATCTCAGGATCCTGGTATCAAGCCCTGCATCCATCTCCCTGTTCAGTGGGAAACCTGCTTCTCCCTCTCCTCTACTACCCCTTCCTCTCTCCCTACTATTCTCACCTACCCCTTTCTCTCTTACATAGATAAAATCTTAAAAAAAGATATTTCCTATATAATGAATTGGGTCTATTGGAACAGCTTTGGAGAACTGTTTAATAACGGATTTAGATAACAATGTAAATAAACCATTATCTAATCGCCAAATGAAATTTTAGATATGTTCCAAATTGCTTTATGAAACCACTTTTTTGTGGAATGAAGTATTGCTCAAATATAAATGACACTGTGTAGTTTTAAAATATGAGAATAAATTCAATGGAAAAAAGCATACGTTGTGATGAGACCGAAAATAATCATAGTGCCTAAACCTTATGTTATTCACATTTAGAATTACAAAAAAAGGGAGAATACTATTTGATCAAGTAAACATAATATTTATACCTGTGACTCCAAAGCAGACTATAAAGATAACTGAAGTTGAGCTATTAACTCAAGAAGCCAGAGTATCATCAAGGTTAACCATGGGGATACTGAAGTCACTGGAAATGTTGCCAGGTTTCAAATGAAAAGAATTTGGAGTCATGTGCAAAATCTCAGGAAAGCCAAGAACTGACAATGGTCTCACCTTAACTCATGTCTTTAGCATTTTCCCTTTCATTGTAACTATGTCCTCACACTCAGTATGTAGAATAATAGATATCATTTCCTTGGTATAAGGCTTTTAAGATTTCTTTGTGGTGACCCAAAGCAGGTGGGTAGGAAGAATGAGCCACAGCAGATGTACATTAGGACTAACCTGGACTGGAAAAAACAACCTAGATCAGAGGATGTGACCAAGTACAGCAGAAGGTTCAGGCACAGTGCCCAAGAGGGACAGTGACCAAAGTCACTCTTGTGGGAACTGAAGAACAGTAAGTGAAGCATGACAACACAGAAGTGGGGTAAGTACACCCTGAAGTCTGAGGACCAGCAGGCAACTAGTCTCCATTCCTGAGCATCCCAACCTCAGCTGCCATTCAGACTAAGAAGAAAGGAAAAGTCTCCCCAGACAAGGAGACTGGCAAGAACAAGGGAGGGGGGACATCCCCAGGCATTGAGCAGAAGCAGGGAAACACTCTACTGGGTGAATGACAGGACGGTACTTAGAATCAAGGCAGCATCCCACACCCTCAAATCAAGCCAATACAAGTGAAAAAGCTACCAAGTGTGCTAGACAATTTGGGGAAGGTTAGGCAGGATAAATCCAGGTGTTTTAAGACCTGAAGTTTATATAAATGTGAGGCCCTCTTTAAGCAAAATAATACAATATTATGAAAACCAAGTATTGGGACTCTTCTCAAAAACTTGAAAGTTGTCCATGCATATAGGGTTCTGTAACTTAAACTCCATTAGCTTTATAGCTGTGCAAGGAAAGGGGCTTGAAAAGGATACTGTGAAAACTAACTCTATTAATAGTTAATGAATTCTATTAATATTAATAGTAATAATACATATTAATAGTCATTCCTAAAGCACCTACCAGTTTCTAAAGTAAACTCCTGAAACTACTACAAGAAAGTATTTTCTCCCTTCTCTGAATGGCCTAGGAATCAGAGTTGACCTTACTTACCTTCAACAGCTGTGATCACAGGGGATAACCGTGGCAATGTGGAAAGGATGGAATCAGAAAAGTGAAGCGAGAAATTTGCATAGAAAACTTTTATTTGCAAAAAAAGATGAAAACATTGATTTCCTTGCCAAATTTTAAAAGAGGATTTAGATATCAGAAAATATGATTACATGAACATGTATGCATATTTGAGCATTATTTTTATGTTAAAGAAGTAAATAGCAATGTGAAGGATAAAAAAACAAATGCCAGAATAGAAGTAATAGACAGCAATTGGCAAGTTTTTTTTAAATAACTTTTTCAACTATAAAACATGTAATAACCACATTAAAAAAAAGAGTAATCATTACCAACTCGGATACATCCATTTTAGTTTTTGTTCATTTTTCTCAGGTTTTTAAAATATTCATCATTGCTTATATAATCCCTTGTCCTTTAAAATACTAATACTCTACTAGTAGTAGCGAATGTTCCTCAGTGTTAAAACCTATCTCTATTACTTATTCACTAACTTCTAAATGGCGCCCCCTCCTTTCTTTGAATCTGGTCAAGCTGCACTTCATGCTTTAACCATCATTTTCATCCCTGTTGCTAACTGCTTAACAACAGCTAATGCAGCCCTCGATTTCATTAATGGAAGCATAATGCCCAGAACACAGGTGTTAATAGCCCCTCTCTACCCTGGGCTGGGCAGACCACATGTAGATCACTGTGTTCATTCTCAGAAACACATTTTATAAGGGTCATTGACAAATGGAATTACACTCGTTCAAAAGAGGATTATCAGGATGGTGAATGCCAAATGAGGGACATTAAAGAAATTGAGGGTGTTTAACCTTGAGAAGAAAAGCCCTGGAATGAAATGGGGAGATGTGATAGATCCCATCAATTATCTGAAGTTTTGTCATGTGGAAGAGGCATTAGGCTTGTTCCATGCAGCTTGACCATTAGGTGGAAGTTACTGGGAATCAAGTTGCTGCTCAATCTCAGTGAACTTTCTAATAAGGAAGGCTGCCTGAAATTTTAATAAGCTCTCTGCTCCCTGTCCCTAAGAGTGTTCAAGCAGAGATTGGAGCACCACCTGGCAGATGTGCTTAATTGGAAGATAAGTTGAACTGGCTGGAGTCACAAACTCAGATGACTTCAAAGCCCCAGGCAGGTACGTGAGAGGAAGTAGATCAGAGTTAATATGGAGAGATGAAGCATGGGTCATCCAGAGAGTGATGCCCCTAACCGCTCTACCACCTCCACCCAAGGGCTTTCACTTTCATTTTTTAGGTGTTGTGAATACACACACACACACACACACACACACACACACACACAGAGCAGGCCATATTCAGCCTATAGGCATCAGTTCATAACCTTTAACTATGTCATTTCTGAGATCTCTTCCAAGGTTAAAGTTCCTGCATTCTAGAACTATGTTCAACTCTCTGTGCCAAGAGATCATATAATTCTGTTACGTTAATGATGGCAAATAATTTTGTTTTAATTTGAACTAAATTGTCAATAGTAGAATTTGACATTTTACATTTTTTAAGAAAAACATAAACTTTTATAAGTTGGAATACATTTCCATTTTTTTTCATCACCACCCCAAAACCCAATGTGAATCAAGAAGAAGTCCTTGTTAATAGCATTACCATTATATATGTAAACAAATAGGATCCTTAAAAATGGAGGATTTGAATAATATTCACATTTGCATTCTTTCCCAGTATTTCACACTAAATTTCCTACCAATAATTAATATGGAAAAAGGAGATTAAAATTAATAGCTAGTACTTAAATAACTGTCCTTTTGTCCAGATAGAGGAATAAAATCCTTATCTTTGTTTCAAATAGCAAAATATAAAGTCAATTTTGACATGATTTTATAAAATACCACTAAAATGATAGGTTTTCTATATGTAAGTAGTCATATTATTGACAATAAACTGCACATTTGAGAGCCATGAAATAATGCAAGTGGAAAAACACGCTTAAATATACAATAAATTGTTATTTTGCTTAAAATGCCACTTCCAGTTCTCTGGTATATGAGGTAACTGATTGATAAAATTAGATGTGGGATTTGGTGAAGGTGGTATTTTTCGTTGACAAATAATTGAATACCAATAATTGATCATTGAACAGGAGGAAATTATTTGGGAATGGGAATGACGGTTATGAATTTGGTTTTGGACTGCTGAGTTTGAAGCACCTGTGGAATTCCCATGCGTTAAAGATAGACATAGATGGTTCTAGAACTCAAGGGAGAGACTTCAAATTTTACAGCTTGAGTGAAAATCTAAATACTACTTAAAGCCAAGGGAGCAGATAAGCCCATGCAAGACGGGTTAGTCAAGTAAGAAGGGAGTGAAAGACAAACACTGGGATCTATAATAGTTATAATGTGGGGAGAGTTAATCTGAAAAGAGGTGCACTTGGGTGGCTCAGTTGGCTAACCAACTGCCTTCAGCTCAGGTCATGATACTGGAGTCCTGGGATCAAGTCTCACATTGGGCTCCCAGGTTCATGGGGAGTCTGCTTCTCCCTCTGACCATCTCCCCTCTCATGCTCTCTCTTACTTGCTCTCTCTCTCTCTCAAATAAATAAATAAAATCTTAAAAAAGAAGAAGAAGGGGCACCTGGGTGGCTCAGTGGGTTAAAGCCTCTGCCTTTGGCTCAGGTCATGATCCCAGGGTTCTGGGATCAAGCCCCACATCGGGCTCTCTGCTCAGCGGGGAGCCTGCTTCCTCCTCTCTCTCTGCTTGCCTCTCTGCCTACTTACGATCTCTATCTGTCAAATAAATAAATAAAATCTTAAAAAAAAGAAGAAGAAGAAGAAGATCTGGAAATAAATCAGAGTAGAGGAGGCCTACTCGCGATCTCTATATGTCAAATAAATAAATAAAATCTTAAAAAGAAGAAGAAGAAGAAGAAGAAGAAGAAGAAGAAGAAGAAGAAGAAGAAGAGGAGGAGGAGGAGGAGGAGGAAGATCTGGAAATAAATCAGAATAGAGGAGTCAGGGGGCTAAGAGCACTCCAGGGAATATTACTGCCTGGACTCCCAATTAGCCCAATTTCAAGAAAAAGAAGGTGGCCAATAAAACCAAACATCAAGAAGGAAAAATGTCCCATGGTATGAAGGGCCCTTGGTGACCATAGCCAGAGAAATTTAAGGGAGGGAAGAACCTAAATCCGAATTAGAGTGGGTTAGGAAGGGGTACACGAGGCTGCAGCCATGTGTTGGGAGTTCTTTAGTATTTTTTGTGCTTTTATCTTACACATATATTTTTCCCAAAAATATAAAATACCTCTTTTAACACTTTTAGATAATGCTATATCTTTTTTCCTTCTCTGCTCAGGTAGGTTCTTTAAAGTTATACACTAGCTCAATTCTGCTTCCTCAGTCCTCCTTACCTTTCTATTTGTTGATATCCGCCTTACAGGAATATAAAATAGATATACAGAAATGTTCAAAAAACATTATGAGAATAATTAAATTTAGAGAAAACCAAAATATCCTAAATTGAGGGAGCATTAAATAAATTATCAAATACTATGGAACATACACCTATTAAAAATGAGTGAGATGGACCTGTATATACCAATGCAGAAGGAACTTAATATGTTGACAAAATTTAACAAGCAAATTTCAGAAAGGTGCCAAAGAATACAACCCAAATTGCTAGGAATTTTTTTTAGTTTAGTGTTTACAATACCTAAGTACTATTTCCATATCTTATATAAATTTTGTTTCTTACAACCAAGTGCTTTTGTAATAGTTTTTAAATTTTAAGTATGATGCTTACTTCTCCTTAATATACTCTATCAAATTAAAATCCCCTTTTTTTCAATTTCTATCTCACTGACTTATCAACTGGAAATTATATTTTAATTCACACATCTTTTTGGCTAATTCCATTGCTCAATATCCTGCAGAATACCTATATTAGAATGTACATGCAAAAAAAAATTGCTACTACATTACTTATAATAGTCAAAATTAAGAGAATACTCAAATAGCTACCAATGGAAAGAGAATTAAATAAATTAAGCTACATAGACTTGAAGTATGCAGCAGTTAAAATGAAGGCACCTTGCCAACAGGTACATGAAAAGATGTTCAGTGTCACTAATCATCAGAGAAATGCAAATCAAAATAATGAGATATCACCTTGCACCTTTTAAAATGGCTACTGTCAAAAAAAACAAGAAATAACAAGTGCTGACAAAGATGTGGAGAAAAAAAAATCTTTGTGTACTTTTGGTAGGAATGTAAATTGTGGAAAATAGTATGGAGATTCCTCAAAAAACTAAAGTAGAACTAACATATAGCTCAGATTCCATTTCTCAGTACATATTCAAAAAAAAAAAATTCCAAAATACTAACACAAAAGGATATGTACCTCTATGTTCACTGCAGCTTTATAATAGACAAAATATGGAAATCACCTAAGTGTACATCAACAGAAGAATGAGTAACGAAAAAACTAAATGGAATATTTTTTCACCCATAAAAAGAAGGAAATCTGCCATTTGTGACAACGTAGATGACCTTGAGGGCATTATGCCATGTGAAATAAGTCAGACAAATAAGACAGAGGAAGACAAATACTGTATGATCTCACTTATATGTGGAATCCTAAAAACAAAACCAAAAACCAAAAAACCAAACAGCAACTCAGAAACAGAAAACAGGATGGAAGGAGAAGAAATGGGTAAAGGATGTCAAAAGGTACAAACTTCCAGTTATAAAAAAAGTCATAGGGATATTAATGTATAGCATGGTGATTATAGTTAGTCCTATATTAGGGATTCAAAAGCTGCTAAGAGTTAACATTAAGCTGTCATCAGAAGAAAATATTTTAACAATCTATGCCAATAGATATTAAATAAACTTATAGTGATCATTTTCTAATACACAGGAAGATTGACTCATTATATGTATACCTGAAACTAATGTCATACATCTATTATACCTCAAAAAAAGAAGCATTGTCTGCATTTATGGCCATGGTTTTGTTCTTTTAAGAAAATGTGACATCCATTTGCTAATATTTTATTTTCCATCTTTGCTCTTAAGTGAACTTAGTCCATGTAGTATTTTGCTACTGTTGTTGTTCATTACAAAGTTTTACTATTAATCTAATCTCACTGAAAGAGTAAGAACCTTTTATCATTTTCCCGTGATTTTGCATTTCATTATAGTGTACAAGAATTATCTTTTCAGGGAGGAGTCAAGATGGCAGAGGAGTAGCAGGCTGAGGTGACATCAGTTCACAGGAGTTCAATTAGATAGTTATCAAACCATTCCAAACACCTCCAAATCCAATAGGAGATTGAAGAGAAGAATAGCAATTCTGGAAACAGAAAATCAACCACATTCTGAAAGGTAGGATGTGCAGAGAAATGAATCCGAAGCTATGGGAAGATAGAACACGGGGGGAGGGGTCTGCTCCCGGCAAGTGGTGGAGCAATGGAGAAAAAATCAGAACTTTTAAAAGTCAGCTCCACTGAGGGACATATAGCTCCAGAGGTTAAGCAGGGATGGAGCTCTCACGGGAACAGCGTGGTCTCAGGTCCCGCAGGGTCAAAGAAGGATCAGGGGTGTCTGAGTATAGCAGAGCTCACAGATATTAGAGCAGGGAAGCTGGCTACAAAGAAAGCTAAGGAGTGAGCTCTCAGCTCGGGGTTATCTTAAACTGTGATCCGTGGCACAGTTAGGCCACTGCTCTTTGAGTAGGGACCCCACAAGTGGCAGATCCGGGGAGACTCACCTTCCTTCTCTGGAGGCAGGAATCTGCTGGGTTTGAAGACTGCAAATGGGACTGTGTACCAGAGACAGAAACGCTCAGTCACATGCCGGTGAGCTCGGGGTGTGGACGGAGACCAGGGAGACGGGAGTGATTGAGCGCTTTTCTCCAAGGGCACACTGAGGAGTGGGGCTCAGAGCTTTCGACTCTTCCTGGTCTGGAGACTGGGAGGATGCCATTTTCATTCCTGTCCTCCAGAGTTCTACGGAAAGCGCTCAGGGAACAAAAGCTCCTGAGAGCGAACCCAAGCAGATTATTTACCCCAGCCCCTGGCAAGGGCAATGCAATTCCACCTTGGGGCAGACACTTAGGAATCACTACAACAGACCCCTCTCCCAGAAGATCAGCAAGAACATCCAGACAAGACCAAGATCACTGATTAAGGAGAATAGCAGAATTCAAGAGGAGGGGAAAGCAAAGCATGGAATTCATAGCTTTCTCACCACGATTCTTTAGTCTTCCAAAATTAATTAAATTTTTTAATTTTATTTTTTTCTTATTCTAATCTTTTTAACTTTTACTCTCTCTTGTTTTTTAACTAGTTTATCTTAACAGTACCTTTCTTTAAAATATCTTCTTGAAACTTCATCATTATAGTCATACTTTATCCTTCATTGTATCTAACTTTATTTTTTGTATACATATAGGGCTTTTTCTTCTGAAAAATTCTGGGATATAACTTCTTCTAATAGATCAGAATATACCCTAAATCTAGCACAGGGCTTTGTTCTAGTCTCCAGCCTGAGCAAATTCTCTCCACATTATTTTTATTTCTTTTCCCAACAAACTTATTTTATCAACTCTTTTAGAATTTTTTTAAAAATTTTCATCTTTACAGTCATATTCCATCCCTTCATGATGTTTACACTTATTTTTGTGTATATACGTATTTTTTTCTTTTATTAAATTTTTGGGAAGTAGTTTCTTCTAAGAGACCAAAATACACCCCAAATCAAGTGGGTGGCTCAGTTCTATTCACCATTCTAATAGATATAGATATAGATATAGATATAGATATAGATATAGATATAGATATAGATACGTATTTATCTATCTAGATAGATATGTATCTATCTATATCTATATCTACATCTATATATTATTTTTTTTGAAAGAACAGCAAAAAAAGCCTACACCCAGCTGGAGAAGAGAAATAATAAAGGTCAGAGCAGAAATCAATGAAATAGAAACCAAAAAAACAATAGAACAAATCAACAAAACTAGGAGCTGGTTCAGTGAAAGAATTAATTATATCAATAAACCCCAGGCCAGACTTATCAAAAAGAAAATAGAAAGGACCCAAATAAATAAAATCATGAATGAAAGAGGAGAGATCACAACCAACACCAAAGAAATACAAACAATTCTAAGAGCATATTATGAGCAACTAAACACTAGCAAATTTGACAATCTGGAAAAAATAGATGCATTCCTAGAGACATATAAACTACGAAAACAGAACCAGGAAGAAATAGAAAACCTGAACAGACCCATAACAAGTAAGGAAATTGAAGCAGTCATCAAAAATCTCCCAAGAAACAAGAGACCAGGGCCAGACAGCCTCCCAGGGGAGTTCTACCAAACATGTAAAGGAGAATTAATACCTACTCTCCTGAATCTGTTCCAAAAAATAGAAATGCAAGGAAAACTTCCAAACTCATTTCATGAGGCCAGCATTGCCTTGATCCCAAAACGAGACAAAGATTCCATCAAAAAGGAGAATTACAGACCAATATCCTTGATGAACACAGATGTGAAAATTCTCACCAAAATACTAGCCAATAGGATCCTACAGTACATTAAAAGGATTATTCACCACAACCAGTGGGATTTATTCCAGGGCTGCAAGGTTGGTTCAACATCCACAAATCAATCAATGGGATACAATACATCAATAAAAGAAAGAACAAGAACCATATGATATTCTCAATAGATGCTGAAAAAGCATTTGACAAAGAACAGCATCTTTCTTGATCAAAACTCTTCAAAGTGTAGGGAGAGAGGGTACATACCTCAATATCACCAAAGGCATCTATGAACCACCCACCGCAAATATCATTCTCAATGGAGAGAATCTGAGAGCTTTTCCCCTAAGGTCAGGAACACGGCAGGGATGTCCACTATCATCACTGCTATTCAACATAGTACTAGAAGTCCTAGCCTCAGCAATCAGACAACAAAAAGAAATTAAAGGCATCCAAATCGACAAAGAAGTCAAACTCTCACTCTTTGCAGATGATTTGATACTTTATGTGGAAAACCCAAAAGACTCTACTCCAAATCTGCTAGAATTCGTACAGGAATTCAGCAAAGTGTCAGGATATAAAATCAATGCACAGAAATCAGTCGCATATCTATACACCAACAACAAGACAGAAGAAAGAAAAATTAAGGAGTCAATCCCATTTACAATTGCACCCAAAACCATAAGATACCTAGGAATAAACCTAACCAAAGAGGCAAAGAATCCGCCCTCAGAAAACTATAAAGTACACATGAAAGAAATGGAGGAAGACACAAAGAAATGGGAAAATGTTCCATGCTCATGGATCAGAAGAACAAATATTGTGAAAATGTCTAGGCTACCTAAAGCAATCTACACATTTAATGCAATCCCTATCAAAATACCATCTATTTTTTTTTTTCAAAGAAATGGGACCAATAATCCTAAAATTTATAGGGAACCAGAAAAGACCTCAAATAGCCAGAAGAATGTTGAAAAAGAAAGCCAAAGTTGGTGACATCACAGCTCCAGACTTCCAGCTCTATTACAATGCTGTCACCACCACGACAGTATGGTACTGGCACAAAAACAGACACATAGATCAATGGAACAGAATAGAGAGCCCAGAAATAGACCCTCAACTCTATGGTCAACTAATCTTTGACAAAGCAGGAAAGAAGGTCCAATGGACAAAAGACAGTCTCTTAAACAAATGGTGTTGGGAAAATTGGACAGCCACATGCAGAACAATGAAACTGGACCATTTCCTTACACCACACACAAAAATAGACTCCAAATGGATGAAAGTCCTCAATGTGAGACAGGAATGCATCAAAATCCTTGAGGAGAACACAGGCAGCAACCTCTTTGACCTCAGCCGTGGCAACCTCTTCCTAGAAACATCGCCAAAGGCAAGGGAAGCAAGGGCAAAAATGAACTGTTGGGACTTCATCAAGATCAAAAGTTTTTGCATGGCAAAGGAAACAGTCAACAAAACCAAAAGACAACTGACAGAATGGGAGAAGATTTGCAAACAACATATCAGATAAAGGGCTGGTATCCAAAATCTATAAAGAACTTATCAAACTCAACACCCTAAGAACAAATAATCCAATCAAGAAATGGGCAGAGGACAGGAACAGACATTTCTGCAAAGAAGACATGCAGATGGCCAACAAACATGAAAAAAGTCCTCCACATCACTCGGCATCAGGGAAATACAAATCAAAACCACAGTGAGATACCGCCTCACACCAGTCAGAATGGTAAAATTAACAAGTCAGGAAACAGCAGATGCTGGTGAGGATGTGGAGAAAGGGGATCCCTCCTACACTGCTCATCGGAGTGCAAGCTGGTGCAGCCATTCTGGAAAACAGCATGGAGATTCCTCAAAAAGTTGAAAATAGAGCTACCCTAAGACCCAGCAACCGCACTACTGGGTATTTACCCTGAAGATACAAATTTGGTGATCCAAAGGGGCACGTGCACCCAAATGTTTATAGCAGCAATGTCCACAATAGTCAAACTATGGAGAGAACCTAGGTATCCATCAACAGATGAATGGAGATATATATATATATATATATATATATATATATATATATAATGGAATACTATGCAGCCATAAAAAGAAATGAAATCTTGCCATTTGCAACAACGTGGATGGAACTAGAGGGTATTATGCTGAGCGAAATAAGTCAATCAGAGAAAAACAATTATCATATGATCTCCCTGATATGAGGAATTTGAGAAGCAGAGTAGGGGGTTTGGGGGGTAAGGTGGAAAAAATTAAACACGATGGGATCAGGAGGGAGACAAACCATAAGAGACTCTTGATCTCACAAAACAAACTGAGGATTGCTTGGGGGAGGGGAGTAAGGACAGGGTGGTTGGGTCGTGGACATTGAGGAGGGTATGTGCTATGGTGAGTGCTGTGAAGTGTGTAAACCTGGCGAATCACAGACCTGTACCCCTGGGGCTAATAATACCTTATATGTTGATAAAAAATTAAAAATTTTTAAAAAAGAATTATCTTTTCCCTTAAAATCATGAGAGAACAGGCCTAAAAGCCATGTGGTCCTGGGTGTTTTGGTTCCCTTTAACTGCCTTCTCAATTTGTTCTGTAGTAATGGTTAAAGAAGAAAGCATAATGGAGAAAGCTGAATGTTTTGCTTTTGCAGGAAGTCTCATTTAAGTAAAAGCTTTGAGGTGAAAAGAATATTCTGAGGTCAAACTAAGAATATGGGCAATTTTGCTTTCAGACAGTACATTGGATCAGAGGGACAGATAAACTAGAGGGGGTAGAGCCTCAGAAGAATAGGGGCAGAAGTGTCCTCTTGACCAGAGTATTCTTCAGTTTGGGCCATGCTTGCATCCTGCAGATAAAAGGCCATTCAGAGGGAATTAGCTACTCCCAGGGCTTCCAAATTTAAGACAAAATCACACTGCTTTGGTATCAGAATTATTTGCAGCAGTGTCTAGGAGAATTCAGTCTTATGTAAAAGATCCAAAAGTAGACACTCTGGAATGGAGGAATCCATGATGGGCCACAAATCCCATCCAATTTGGGGGACCTGTCATATAGCTCCACTCCTTCCAGAAGCCGCCTCTATCTATTGTGATCTGTTCTTCCTCTTAAAACCAGTAGCTCTTAGTAACATTTGTCTAATGATAACGTTTTTTATTAATAAATGTTTTATTTTAAAATAACTTCAGAATTGGAAAATTTGCAAAGGTAGTCCAAAAAGTACATATGCACTTTTCTGCCAGTTTCCTTAATATTAATTAGGGGTATAGTTGTCAAAAATAAAAATTTGGCATTGGCACAAAATAATTAAACTATAGACTCTATTCAGATTATACTGTTTTTCATTGATATTCTCTGTTCCAGGATCCAATATAGTGTACCATGTTGAGTTAGTCATGTCTCCTTATTCTACTCTAATTTGTGACAGAGTCTCAGTTTTTATGCGTTTTATGATTGAAAGTGGTAGAGTATCAGCCTGGTATTTGGTCCTTTAATTATTTATCTGTGGAAGTACAGAAAAAATACCATAGAGGCAAGGTGTCCTTCCACCTCAGACTCAATGTTCGTGTCTCTCAAAAATTCATATGGTGAAGGCCCAACCCCCCAGTGTGATGGTATTTGGAGGTAGAGTCTTTGGAAGATAATTAGGTCATGAGAATACAACTCGCATGATTGGGGTTACTGCCCTTAAAAGAAGAGATGAGAGGCAGGGGATACTCTGTATGATACTATATGGTAAATACCTATCATTATACATTTATCCAAACTAACAGAATATCCGAGAAGGCTGCTGTCTGTATACCGAGAAGAGGACACTAGCTGGACACTGTTGGCATCTTGATTTTGGACTTTGCAGCCTCCGGAGCTGTGAGAGATACATGTTTTCTTTAGGCCACCTAGTCTATAGTAACTATTACAGCAGCCTGATTTAAGACAGCCTCTCATCACAAGATACCAAGAATATATGATATCAACATGAATTATCACTGATGATATAAACCTTGACCCTCTGAGGTGGGGTCTTCTAGGAATTGCCACTCTAAAGTCATTATTTTCCCCTTTCCATACTCTATTTTTTGTAAATTAATTGCTTAGACTAGCTCAGACTTTAGGGGAGACAAAATTAAGCTCAGTTTTCTACAGGGGGGTTATTCACATATAAATTCCTCTGTAAGGAAAATGTGTCCCTTTTTTTATTCCTTTCATTCATCTACTTATATGAGTATGGTCTCATGGATACTTACTTTATTCTGTGGATTATAACCAAATACTGTCACTATTTTGTTGCTCAAAGTTAAAGTTCTTTTAACATGTCACCAGATGTGTTTGTTATCTTTACCCTTTTCCCACCTCCAACCTCCAGATAGGCCCGACACTCTGAATCTAGGCTGTGCTTGTAGAGAAATCCTTTGTTTTCCTCCATGGCATCCAGCATAGAACACTGCATATAGTCAATATTTATCAAATACCTACTGATAAATATTAAGTAGAGAGAGAAAGAGAGACAGATGTGTTTCTGCCACAAGGTTAGTTTATATGAAAATCATACTAAGGATAATTTTCTGCCTTAATCTTATGGATCTCAGGGGGGAAAAATGTTAGAGAGATTGGGGGCATTATAAGCACACTTAAGGAAAGTGACATCTTCAAGACAATTCTCAGGGGTAAAGAACTGTTTATATCCCACTTAACATGAGCCTTGCCTTTTCTCTTTCTACAATGTCCCATGTATGTTAAGCATTCTGGACCTTCCCATAAACCTGCCTATGTACAATGAAGAGCTACAGATTAAAAAAAAATCAAAACTTTAAAGATTAATTTTAAACCAACTTAAAGTTTAAAAAAAAACTAGCGTTTACCCAACATAAAAAGGAAACACTACAAATTTTAATTACCCTAATTTAAAAAAAAAACTGTTATTATTGCAATAATCAATTCCAAAGCTGCATATACTAATGAGATAAACACACTACTCTGATACTTGAAAGCTCTTGACCCTAATGTACTAGAGATGTGTGATTCTCTAATTAGGATTCACACCATCATGTGCTATTACATTTATCAGCTGAGGAATGCGTTTGTAAATTCCTTCCTGTGAGCAAAATGCCAAGTGCTCAAAGGCCAAGTCTAAACAATCAAAATGAAGCAGAATACCAAGTAATTATACAACAAATTCAGACAGTGTAGACAATAATTACCGAGGCCAAAGCATTCATCCTAGGCTATTGGACAACTAAGTGACCTAAGCATTGGGCTAGCTGCAACTAGAAATAATATTGACTTAAACATATTTAGTAAATAAAGTTTAAGAAGTTTGATTGCTATTTATTCTAATTAAGAACACAAAGCTATGTAGAGACAACCGTTATATCATGATTGAATTTAAAAAATCAACTGCACAAACAACATTCCAGAGCCTTAACTAAGTTTGCAATACAGTTGGAAGAATGTTCTGGAGGGGCAGGGGTTAGGTGGAAGAAACTCATCAGTAAAGAAAGTCTATTTTTCTTCTTATTTCCTATTTGAAGTCATCAGATTTGACAAGCTGTTAGCCCAAAAACAGTTTTATTTCCTAATAGAATTGGCAATAGGCTGTCTGCTCTTTTCACACAGGGTCAAAGCTAGAGTGTGCATGCTGTACATTGACAGCTTCTAGAAATATGATTTTCCCTTTGCTTACTTCGGGAAACACACCACCTGATCCCCAATTAACACAATGATTTGCATAAAATGAAAACCCCTATTTCTTTGTTTCCCTGTCATCCATGTGTAGTATTCACAGGCAGGGCTACATTTAAAGCAATACCTGACAATTAGAAATGAAGAACACACACACTCATACACACACACAGATGAAACCACCATTGTTCTCTTCCACAAGTCTGGAGGTATTCCACATGGAGGGAGAGAGAGAGAGAGAGGGGGAAAAAAAAGAGAGAGAGAGAGAGAGACTCCAACTTCTTAAATTTCCAGCACTAACACTTCTTGTTCCTCTCTCCACAGTTATTTCAAAGCACAGTTTCATCCGGTAACTGGGGGACATCAGAGCAAAGACCTCAATCATGGTGGGAAGCATGGCCTCTTTGCCTCAGAAAAGCCTCAGGGTTGAAAGGGGTCCTGCTCACTGCTGTTTCAAATTCTAGTTTGTTATAGCGTGCAGAAGAAGAAAAATTGTTTGGGGAAATCAGGAGTGGTGGCTGCTACATGAGGAGTGCATGGCAGTGGGCCAATTACCCAGCTCCCCTGCACTCCGGAACAGTGAGCCAGGAAGGTGCTCTCTGTTGGGACCACACCCTCTGTCCCATTTCCATCACTTCTGAGGCCATCTATTACAAGCGGTTCTTTAGAAAGATAAAAAAGAAGAAAAAATCTGACAATGGTAGTTTATAAATACTGAATGTGGCATATTCTCTTCTGAAAATGACAATCAAACCCATTAGTTAAGATTTATTTCATTATCAATTAATGTGGGTTAGGCAAAGCTGGTTTGGATGTGTTTTTTCCAGTGTTAAATGAAATTAAATGGGAGAAATTGGAGGAGCAGGCTCTATATTTCTTATTCCTTTCCATATTTATAGTTATTACCTATCAAAGACTAATTTTTTTCTCTCTCCCAGTACTTTTCAGCTATTTATCATTACTATATGAGCACTATAGGTAAATAGTTTATCTTGCAATATTTGAGATGTAATTTAAGGGGAAATAAAATTTTCCTTTGGCATCAAGGTACATATAATGGGATAAAGTTATAAGTATAAACCTTGAAATGCCCAGTGCTTCATAGTTCTGAATTTGAAATTCTGAAGGTATGAGAATAACCATCTTGAAACAGACTTTAGGTTTTTGCTTTTTTTCTAAGAAAAGGTAGAAAGAAACTTAGTATTTTCATTTCACTAAAAGACAAGAAACTTTTTTAAAAAATTTAAGACCTGGCCAAAACGTAACACTGGAATTATGAAACTAGAAAAGCTTACAAAAGGTTTAAACATAAAAAATCAGAGGAGGGAGACTTAGGATCACTTTATTTAGAGAGAGTTTCACTATACAAAACATTTAAACATACTTATATTTGATATCTTTGAACATGAAAAAATGCAGTTATGATTAAATCCAGGTGGTAAATTTTACCAAGAGTGGCCAGGTGGTCCCTGTGTTAGAGGACGTCATGCCACACCAGCAGTGGCCAGGAGGGAAGCATAAATGAGTAAAAGTGAACTAGAACATGCTGTGGAAAGCAAGACAGGAAAGGGCTCCAGCTAACTGTGACATGTGAAAAGCTGGCCACCCTGTGTTGCTATCACTGTTACTTTTTCAAGTGATGCTTAGAATTTGAGGGTCCTCTTATTTTTTAAGCATTGGAAATTGTCATTTTTTTTCCTTTTCCAAAAAATTTTTAGGCCAAACAACACAAGGTTGGGTCAGTCCCTCAGAAAACCAGTTTATCCCTTGGATTTAGAATGATTCTACAGCAAAGGATTGATAATGCTAGAAAGGCAATCAATCAAACAAGAAATGTCACTGTCACTCAGTAAGTGCACTGACATGACCAATTTACTGGGGATACAATGTAACTTCTAAGGATGCTACTATGGACTAAATGTTTGTGTCCTCCCCCGCCCAAGGAAAAAAAAATCAGGTTAAAGTCCTAATCCCAATGTCATGGTATTTGAAGGTGAGGCCTTTGGGAAGTAATTAGGTTTAGATGAGGTTATGAAAGTGGAGGCCCCATGCTGAGATTAGTATAATTATAAGAAGAGAAAGAGACCAGAGTCCTTTCTCTCTGCCATGTGAGAAAACAGGAAGATGGTGGCCATCTGTAAAGCAGGAAGAGTGCTCTCACCAATAACCCAATCATATCAGCATCCTGATCTTGGACCTCAATCTCCAGAACTGTGGGAAATAAATGTTGCATTTTTTAAGCCATCTGTATATAGTACTTTGTTATAGCAGCCCAAACTAAGGCAGATGCTTAACTTAAAATTACTGGGTAATTCTTGATGAAGTTCAATATCTTTATTGCGATATTTACATTAATGTATATTTTTAACTCACATTAATGTATATTTTTAATTTCACATTAATGTTTATGATGATGATGATGCAATGCTCTGCTTTTTAAAAATATTTTTAAAGATTTTATTTATTTATTTGACAGAGAGAGAAAGATCACAAGTAGGCAGAGGCAGGCAGAGAGGGGGAAGCAGGCTCCCCGCTGAGCAGAGAGCTGGATGCAGGGCTTGATCCCAGGACCCTGGGATCATGACCTGAGCCAAAGGCAGAGGCTTAACCCACTGAACCACCCAGGCATCCCCCCAATGCTCTGCTTTTATGAGCCTTTTTGTTTCCTAGGAAGAAAAGGAGAAGTCACTTATGGTATTTGGCCAGGACTGCCTAAATACTGTGACAGGGAGGGCCTTATAGGAATTTTGGTCACGAGGTCAGCAGACAAATGTCATGGACTCTGGACTGAACCCAATAGGGTTTTTCCCTTGTTCTACGCTTCCAAAGATACCTTGTTGCAGAGGAAGAGGCCAACCTAGCCTTCAGTAAGAAATCAGAAGGCAAACAAGAAAAAGGTAGACCATATAGAGAGACCAGTCATAGGAAAACAGAGATGGAACAAGGTACAATGTGAAGGGAAGAAGCTCTGGAGAAAGTCTTGGTTCCACCTCTATATCTTAGCATCTCTCAGACACGTAACCTTGGTCAGCATCACAGAGGAGATAAAGGCATACAAAGGGACCAAACAAGCATAGATTTGGAAAGACCCAGAAACTCCAAGAAGGACAGATGTACAACAGCAGATTATTAAAGACAAGGATGAAATATGGACAAATTCGGATATTATCCTAAATTTGGCAAATTATAAAGAACTTTTTTGAAAATAATTAGGCACAGTTGCAGATAAAATTATAGTTCTATGGTGCTCAAGGGTACTGCTTATAGCTGCCTTTCTTAGCCTTTGTATTTGAATGACACTTCAAAGATACCTTAAAAAGCATTTTTGGCAAAAGGGTACAGGTGCAACCAGGAATAGAAAACTTATCTTCAAATAACAATCAGTGAAACAACAGAAACACCCACAAGAAGAACAAGATAAAGACTTCCCCAAGTCTCAAGCTATTCAGTCTTATTTTCTTGAAGAGGCCGTTAATACAGGTCCACATCAAAGAGAGTAGCATGTATGATATTCCTCCAGTGTCATCATAATTTCAGCACGACCTTAAATCCGTGAAGCAGGATGCTCATGTAAATAGTGTCAAACCACAGTATAAAATTGTACAGCTTTTGATATGGCCACACCTCTTTATAATCTAAGTTGATTTTCAAGGAATCTTTAGGGGGTCATGAAATCCATTCTGTGCCTCATGTAATCACTTGTAACCTCTCTCCTGTCTCCTCTTTTTTTGTTTTGTGCTTCCCATTGAGTATATACCCAATCTCGACAGGATGGTCTTTGGCTTAACTTCAACCTTTTCCATGATAGGAAACACCAGGAAACCTTTTGTACCAGTGAGTTCTACTCTGGTAAGAAAGTTCTTTAAAGTCTACAAAGAATCTGTGGAATGCATGACCATGTGAAAAGTTTTTCCATTATCATTTTGTTTCAAAATGGCTGAGTGAATTAGAAATAAAATTGTGGTTAAACCATTTAGCACTATTCTAAATATGGACATATCTATAATGTCCCTTAAATTATGCAAAAATTTCAGGTTTGAAAAAGCTATAAATTATTCTCCCTGCTTATCAACTGTCCTCACATATTTTTGCTTTGTATTATTTATATTTACTTTTAGTTATTTCACTTATATGTGAAGAAATTGTTTTGTACATTCATTCAAATGTCCCATTGAACCTTTATGCGTCAAGTACGATACCAAATTATTCTGTTCAGGAGCAGCTAAGTTGGTAAGTAAATGAGCAAAGAATTTTGTTTTGAATAAATAACATTTTTTTAGAACTCTCATGGGTTGAATTGTATTCCTCCCACCAAATTCATATGTTGAAGTCCTTACCCCCCTGTCTCAAAATGTGAGCATATTTGCAAACAGGATCTTTATAGACGTGATCAAGTTAAACTATCAGTACAGTGGGTTCTAATCTATTCTAATTGGTATCCTCATAAAAAGGGAAATTTTGACACTCAGATACACACAGAGGAAAGGCAATGTAAAAAGACAAAGACATCTACAAGCTAAAGAACAAATTCTCCCCTTTTAGACTCAGAAAGAACCAACACTGTTGACCTTTTGGTTTTAGACTTCAGACTTCAGAACAATGAAGTGAGACAATACATTTCTGCTAAGTAAGCCACCCAATCTGGTACTATGTTACAGCAGGCTTAGCAAACTAATATAAGAACATGCATTTATAGTATATTGGAACAAGCACCAAATAAAACAGGGATGGTTTTCATTTCCAGGCATTTGGTACTATCTGGAAACATTTTTGGTTGCCACAACTTGAAGGGTGGGTACTATTGGAATCTCGCAGGTATAGAATATGGATGCTGCTAAATATCCTACAACATATAAGACAGTCTTCACAACAAAGAATTATCTGGGTCAAAATGCACATAGTGTTAAAGCTGAGAAATGAATAAAGCATCAGAAATCAAGGTCTTTGTCACCTACCATGACTTGTTTGTCAGATGCTTAAATAATCATGAAATTTGGTGTTAATAGCTATAAAATGGAAATATACAGTACAGATGAAAGAAATAATGTATATGGTGGTGTGCAAAGAGGAAGGTAAGTGAAAGCTAATAATTGAAGTCATGATGCCTTTCAGCGAGAGGTAGTGTTGTTATGTGATGGGCAGGGGTGAGGTGGAAGTGGGATGGGGAAGGACAGTCACATATATCACCCACTCTAAAGCCAAATCATTAGGGGAGGTATTTGTGTATAGAAAAGACAATTTTGCCTATGGGTTAATTTTATGTAATTTTTGCCTCCTATTCTATTAAGATCAGTCTTTGTGGTACCTTTGGGAAAATTAGAAAGATATACCCCGCTCTGTAAAGACAGTTCTGCAGTGGGTAGAGCTCAGGCAAAGCAAAATGTAGCCCCTTCTCCATGGCAGACACTATGTTCTCTTGGGCCAGGCTACATGAACTGGACTTCAGTCTTCCATGCCCCCTTGACTAGGCACTTTTGTGTACAAGTTTCCAAATTGTACAGCAATGTATAGGGCCTGACTAGGGCTCTGAGTATGTATACTGCTAATTCCAGATTAATTTACAGAATAAGTTACACTAATGCATTCCCCCTGAGACAATACATCTATCTGTGGCCCTTGAAAGGGCAGATGACACCCAGGGAAGACTGAGAGAGCTGTGTAGGGAAAAGGCAAAACAAAGACTATTGGGAACATCAAGCAAGAACACATCTTCCATCACAGAAGGTAAGAGGACACAAGTCAAAAGATTGGGACTTAGATGCATAGGACCTTGCAGAAGTGCTGAATAAGGCAAAGGAGATCCATATTTCTCATATTCCCTGTGGTACTAGGAAATAGGATATGTCCAAAGAAGCTCTGTATTCTGTAACACTATCTGAGAAACTTGCTATTTTCATTGAACTAATTAAATATGATGGTTAATTTTATGTCACCTTGGCCAGGCCACAGTGTCCAGACATGTGGTCAAACATTATTCTAGATGTTTCTGTGAGTATTGTTTGGAATGAGATTAACATTTCCATCAGTGGACTTTGAGTAAAGAAAAGTACCCTCCACTTTAACCAATAATATGGGTGGGCCTCTTCAAATCAATTGAAGGCCTTATGGATCAAAGACAGACTTCCTGAAACAGCAAGGTGTTTTGCCATAAGACTGCCTTTGGTATTGAACTTCAGCTCCTCCCTGGGACTAGCTATCCTTCCACAGTTGCGGTAAGCCAATTCCTTAAAGTCTCTGTCTCTCTCTCTCCCTCTCTACACACACACACCCTATTGTTTCTGTTTCTCTGCAGAACACTAATACATTAAGCACCTACTATAAATAATAAATTTAACATTTTTTATGCTAAAAAAGCCAGGAAATACATCAAGCACTTTGCATGGGTTTTTCCATTTGAGACTCAACTCAATCTGGAGGAAGATAGTGCTATTCTTCAAGGTATACAAATGAGGAAACTGAGGCACAGGAACAATAAGTAACTTAGCCAAATTACTGAGCTAGAGATTCTACCCCCCTGGGGCACCTGGGTGGCTCAGTCTTTAAGCATCTGCCTTCAGCTCAGGTCATGATCCCAGAGTCCTGGGATCCAGCCCTACATTGGGCTCCCCGCTCAGCGGGAAGCTTGCTTTTCCTTCTCCCACTCCCCCTCCTGTATGCCCTCCCTCACTGTCAAACAAATAAATAAAATCTTTAAAAGAAATAAAAAGTAAAGAGATGCTACCACTCTGACATCAGAACACATAACCTTAGCAATGGTCCTATTGTAGTCAAAGCCAGGTACCAAGCTATGTCCAGGGGATAAATGGTAAGGTGGGCATGGCATTAAAGGCATATGAAATAAATCTAGCCCTACGGTGAGTGACCCATAAACGTTTGTTCAGCTACAGAAAGCATAGGACAGTAGCCCATCAAGTTAAACAAGAACAAAATTTTGATGAAGTAAATATCAGATACTTCACTATTCCTGTCCAAAAAAGGCAGGGCAGAGTGGGCACCAACAGTGGCCATTTTTCGCATAGTATATTCATAAGTTGTATGGACCAGGTATAAAATTTTAAAAAGACATTACATTGCACATAAAAGTGGCTCTACCCTACATCTGGAAATTACTGAGCCTTTGGAAAGAGTGATGCTTAGACAGCGTAATGTTAGTCTCTTGAGAGAAAAATGAACTAGATTTGTTTTTTTTTTTAATTTTCTCTTGTATATTTCAAGGTTTATAACTCCCAGAGAGATTCGTGTGCATCTCTGCTTGAACGCAGGCTCATTATGTTTGGAACAAAACCGGAGCAATGTGTCCTGCAGGTGTGATGTTTTTTCAAGCAAAACCATTAGTCCACCAGGACTTGCCCATTAAGCGTGTGTCTTTTTACAACCAGCTGGATCACTTCCTATTACTCATAACAGGGTTATTTACAAATGAGAAGCTGAAGGTGTAACGTTGTCTACCTCAGTCAAGGTACTTTCTGTTCTTTTAAGAATATATAAAATTAAGCAACAGAAAGGAAACACATTTCCTTCCAGTTAACGAGATGCTAGTTAAGAGCCTGAGGCAAAGCCCAGGGCCCTGAAGCTAACTGGTCATTAACTGCTAGGAAATGCCTACAGAGAGGTCACCACTGGTGATATAGGAGAGCCCAGTCCAATGTAGGGGAAATGCTCACCTCTGCGCGATGGGATAACTAAAGGATGCAAGACAAACACGGAACAATCCACGGAATCTTTTCTCATAGATTTCATCTAAAATCAGTTCCATCATACTACAGCTTTTTTTTTTTTTTTTTTTTTTTTTTTTTTTTTTTTTTAGTGAAAAGAAAATAATAACATCCTACTTTTTCCTCCTGGTTTTTTGTTTTTCAAAGTTTTTATTTTCTTCTATGTAATGGCAAACTCCACATGTAGGATCTGATTACAGATCTGGAGCAAACAGTAGGAATTTCAATAAAAGACCTTAAGATGAATGTCTGCTATGTTCTATGCTTCATTTTGGTTATGAATTGCACACAGTGCTGTTTTATTCTGTCTTGACCAAGGACCAAAATGAAACCAAACCTCTGCCAAATACCTAACTTGGGCTAATCTTAAAGCACTAGTAAATTTACTCCCTAGAAATATTCACAACATGCCATTCCTACTTGATTAAAGATGTGAAAAATCAATTTGGGTTTGAAACAGCCTTATACCTTGGAGCTGCTGCTGTGATATATTTCTTTTGGCTTTGGTTTCCAAAATGTCAGCACAGATGGAGAACCTAAAAAGTAGAATGATGTGCAAGGGTCCAGGAAAAAGAAACCAGAAGGTTTCTCCTACTGCTGAATGTCCCAAGTTCCTTGATCCCCACCCCGACTCAGTGTCTTACTCTGGGACACTTCTTACTGCTCCCTCTATGGGCCTTCCTTCACACATTTCCATTTGTTTCTCATTGACCACCAATCCACAAGGCTTCAGAGTTCTTCAGAAACTCCAGAAATTATCAATTAACACCAAAAGTAGTAAGGAACAATGCAAACAGTTCCCTAAGATTAAATGGAAGAAATAGGAAGGTTTTACATCATTTACCCTATAGAACCGAATTTCTTAATTCAACATTTCTTTATCCAGATATCACTGCTTTTGCTATCAACAAGGGGTAGGTGTTTGCAGAATCTTTCTTGATCCAGTGCTCAGTCTTTCTGAGTCTCACAAGTAAGAACACGTGCATTGTGTTCTTGCATGAAAGAAGTATGAAACTTGCACGAAAACCTATGTTAGCAGCAACTATCCCTTCAGGAGACAGTTTAACTATCTGTTGTTACTCCCCAAAACATCCCTTCCAGTCACATAAACACTCACACTGCAAGGAATCTGCTAAGTGAAATTTTCTCCATCTTGATCACATACATACTTTCAAGCATGTGGACCTACCAACATGAGCTAGGTTTTGACTCACTTTTGAGAGGTAATTGCTCATGTAAAGCATTTAAAGAGGCAGAAGGAGGTGACTTTGTCAGAATGTCTTCTTAATTCAATATGGAATCCATCTTCTTGCTATAAAAAGCCTATTGCTATTAGTAAGAGAAATCCAGAGGAAACTCATTAGTGATGCCATCTTAGTAGAGGCTCTTCTCGGTTGGGAATTTCATTAGGTTCCTCACTCTGCCGGTCCCAAACATTTCGCAAAGTGGAAGGTAGGGAGGGTAGTGCTTGCTCAATTTAAAAGGATGGGTGAAAGGAACAGGCAGAAGAGCATGTTTTACCTAGTGAACCTAGGTACATAGGTACCCAGGTTACCTAGAGTTTCCTTCTGAGGAGGAGTTAAAGAATAGCATTTCCCTCCCGTCCATCATATGATCAAATTTCACTTCCTTATCAGATTCAAACATCCTCATTTTTCTGGCAGTGTTGGTAAAGCAAAGATAGTTATTGCTATAAATGGAAATGGACTGATTAATAAGCTTTATGAGAATAGACAGTTTTACTTTGGTAACAGTTTATGACACTCTGCCACCAGTGTCTTCATGTTAGACAGCTAAGCATTCAAGGGCACAGGGTTTGAAGTGAACTTTTCATGACTGCAGAAAAGGTCAGCCAAAATTGGGAAGAATTTGGTTTCCATAAATTGTTAGAGATTGTTTTTTTTGGAGGGGGGTGTTTTTTTGGGTTTTTTTTTGGCATGCTTATTCACACAATCAGGGAACATAAACCTAGTCTAGTTCAAATTCTCCAACAAGCTGAATGAAGCATCTTATTCCTTATCTCTTCTCTCAAATATTGTGTTTGAGGAGAATAAGTTGTTTCATGCCACTCCATCAAGAATTACATATTCAAGGGGTGCCTGTGTGGCTCTGTCAGTTGAGTGTCTGACTTCCAGCTCAGGTCATGGTCTCAGGGCTGTGGAATCAAGCCCCAAGTAGGGATCCATGTTCAGCAGGGACTCTGCTGGAGATTCATTCTCTCTCTCTCTCTCTCTCTCTACCACTCCTCTCCCTCTTTCTCTCAAAATAAATAAATCTTTAAAAAGTAATTACATATTCAAACCAAAGCATATCATTACCAATTATAGTACTCTCTAGTTACAAGACACCTTAAAGTCATTTTTAATTCTTGTGTATGTTTGGAATTGGGAAATATTAGAGCTTCCCTTTTGCATGCAAAGAAAAAAAAACCCATACTTTTATAAGGTAAGTGATTACAAAAATGTCAAGTTCTTCAGTCATAGAGGATTCTTCTTCAACTACTACTTGCTACCCTCATTTAACTCCATTCTCATGGTAAGACTAGTCCTTATCTTACTTGTCTCTAGTCTTCCATAAAATTAGTTGGGTTTGAAAATGGATATATTTTGCATGTATAATGCAGGTAAATTTTTCAATCTAACAATCAAATCTTTGGGACAGCCTGACATGAATTTGTCAATCACTATAACTGCTCCAACACTATTACAATTAGTTCATTGCTTGTCATTACATATGCCAGTAAATACTTTTCTTTCAGACTGTGCTTGTTCTCATCATTTACTAAGGCATGTACATCTTCCTCATGTCAATCCAAGACTTTCTGTGCAATGACTTCAGAAAATAACTCCAAAACTTTCCTGAGGAAGCTGAGTGAGGAAGGCATTGCAGCCTGATTGCCTTAAAACATCAACCAAATTTCACCCAAATTATCTAGATTAAAACTGTATATTTTATCGGGTTACAAAATGTTTCATAATCATGGATAGGTGGCTATGCATGTCATGAGAATGTACAAAAATTAATGTTTGTGTTTTCAGTAAAACAACTGTTCCAATTTGTCACAATATGGCCTCACATGCCTTTCTGTTAGGGTCTAGATGCAAAAGTAAGCTAGATTCTAGTGGAGTCTAGTGAATGGACTTGCACTCATACAAGATAGCAAGAACGAAGACAGTCACTTATTATTTAAGTGGAGACAGACTTACAGGTAGAATAACTTAGAGAAAATGTTATTACTAGATGTGCATAATGTTTTAAGAAAGGGAAAAGCCATTATAAGACACTATGTACAGTATGATTCTCACCAGAAGTGAATTAAATACTAGAAATATACAGTCATTAAGGACAAAACAAAGAAAAAGCAGAAATTTTTAGATTTAGAGGGCTAACAATAATATAATCATCATCTTTTCCCTTTGACTGTATTACCACTACTTTTAACTTGCTTGAAACTAGTTAAGTGGATTCATAATTATATCATTTAATTTTGGTGAAATTAAAGGAAGATAAACCACAGAAGACTGCAAGGGTGTTTTAAAGCCACCTGTCAAAGAAACCACAGCTTACATCTAATATTAATCATCTATACTCAAGCAAATAATTAAGTGGTAAAACTGACATCTCCCACTCCTATATAAGATCTTCACTAACCATATCACATCTTAGAAGCAATAACCATCTGACTATTCAAAATAATCAAGAAGAGTATTTGGAGTATGTGTGTCTACACACATTTGAGAATAGTCTCAAGTGCATTCTGCCTGAAGATATTAATGATAGTATAAAACTATCACATTAGCAACATATAAAAAATGAACTTCCAAGACAAAGATAGAACATGACAATTTTAAGGGATGTTTAAGTTATGTCATACACAGTGCAGTATTTTATCTAATTTCTCTATGAAACATTATGGCATGTGTTTAAAAATTTCCTAAGACTCTCACTACTTTGTGAAAACCCAGTGCCATGCACCAATGAGGAAACTCTTTCCAGCAACAGGAAATGGATGGCAATGACTTAATGAGAACAGGGACACAGTCTAAAACATGAGCAAAGATCATTTCTTTTTCAGAAAATACTGCTAGGATATAAAAGATATTGCCAGACTGGAGGAAACAAGTCACATATCATACAGTGAAAGATTTGTTCCTTTGAATCAAACCATGGATTATGGTATATTTCAGCTTATGGTATTCATTATGTGTGGTTTCAGTAATAATAGGTACAAAGAACTACTATTTTTGTGTGAGGCACTAAGGGTAGTTGTCTGTGACTGGACTGGAGACAGGGATTTGCATTAAGAAGTCAGATATATTCTGCCTGTGAAATTCATTCACTGCATCTTTCATAGAGCAGCTGTTGCAGCCAAGAGTTGAAACCAGCAGCAAATAAACTCAATAAACCGCTACAAGATGTCAATCAGGGCTCCTGAAGCACAGCGCCAACCACCTACAATACAGTATGAATAATACACCTTGGGGCTGGGCCACAGCGGAGGCCTTGCTTTAGGTGTGGTCCCAGCTCCCCATTGCAGAAGGGTATTTCAGCATCTGACTCTTGATTGCAGCTCAGGTCATGATTTCAGGGTGGTGACATTGATCTTGGGCTCCCCACTGAGTGGGGAGTCAGCTTGGGATTCTTTCTCCCTCTATCAATCAATCAATCTTGAAAAAAAATACTAAAATATATTAAACCCAGCAGGCACTACAGGGAAAAAATGAATACTTATTACCTTATTTTCAACAAATGCTTTAGAAACCTGGGGATGAAAAATACATTTTATTATTTGGTAGATAGAACCATTTAGATCTATCCTTGTGAAAAAATATTTTTCAGCTGTAAAAGCCTCGAAATGTAGTATCAAAATAAACCTCCAGAACCAGATTTTAAGTTGTTACATCATGAAGTGCTCAATGCAGACTTAAAAAAAAACCCAAAATTCAGTTATATGCTCTAGTTTTAATAAATTTTGTGGATGTAACCAGTATTTTGTACTAGTAAAGAAAATTCAAAATTTAATGTTTACTTCAACTTTTGCCAATCTTCTGAAATTTCTATTTCATGTATATTTCCACTATTTAATTATATTAGTTCACTAGCAGAAGCAAAAAATAAATAAAAACCAATGTATATATATTCATTTGGAGATCTAAAAGTTTACTTAATAGAATATGTAATTTTAAAAATGTAGTCAACTGCTCTTCATAATAGATGTGTTCAGACTTTAAACATAGTAAGAGAATGTTTAGAGGAAAGATCCCTTTCATATCATAAATAAGCATATCTAGGGGCGCCTGGGTGGCTCAGTGGGTTAAGGCCTCTGCCTTCGGCTCAGGTCATGATCTCAGGGTCCTGGGATCGAGCCCCGCATCGGGCTCTCTGCTCAGCAGGGAGCCTGCTTCCCTTCTTCTCTCTCTCTACCTGCCTCTCTGTCTACTTGTGATCTTTGTCTGTCAAATAAATAAATAAAATCTTTAAAAAATAATAATAATAATAAATAAATAAATAAGCATATCTAAATCAATTTATTTTTATATGGATTATAAAATTTCCCCATGCCAATATTATTCCTCCTAATTGTGTCATGCCTTTTTGATAACATTGTTTTTGCTGCTATGAAGGTTTCCGGGACCTCACTGGTCTGGCAGTACAGTCAGAACACCAGGAAAGCAGTGCCTGTTTCAGAAAGAGATCATTTCCCCAAATGAGACTGTGATCTCCAGAGAGAATAAGACCTTTATTTTCTTAAGCCTTCTGATAGCTCATGCTTCTGTTTAAATACCAACACTCTATAAAAATCATAGCCTTTTATCTTGCAATTCAAGAATTCTCTACAGTTGCCACATAACAGTTTTATTACAGAAAACAAATGGGAAATAAATTTCTTCACTATCCCCAAATCGGATAATGGAACTCACATCTTTCTCCTTGTCCAAGTTATTTATCTGGGACTTCCTGGTAAGTACTCTGTACTTCATGTGAGCATCATATTGGGTACACAAAGTGAGTATTTGACTTGAGAATGGGGATATTGTTTTCCATTTGTTTGCTAACAGCTGAAAGCTTATTTTGAAGTCACAACTAACCATCAATAAGATCATGAGGATTAAAGGTGTGTGTATAAATATATGTATCCCTAAATGATAATAAGTTTATTTCCATTATGTTTTGAAATTTTGAAAAATACTTTTCTTATACTAAGTCTAATAAATGTTCATTGTAAAAAATAATAAATAATGAAAAAAATATAAAACAATGAACTCTCATATAAAATGGGTGGAAGAATGAATTGATAGCCCCTCTAGTAAAATTAGAACTATATATCCCTGTGACCTAACAATTCTACTTCTAGGTATATGCCCCAGAGAAACCCTTACCAGCAGGCACCAGGGCATACAGTCATCTTCTTGGCAGCACCATTCATTATAGCTCTAAACTGCCAACAAATAAAGTGTCCATAGAAAGTAGAATCCATTATTGAAAGTTCACACGTAGAATACTGTACAGCAGAAGGGGAACAAATGAACTACGGTTACACATTATATGGAATACTGCACAGAAATGTAAATAAATGAACTATCACTATATGCTATGGGAAATACCAAAAAGAAACAGAAATAAATGAAAACTACATGCTTCATGGAATATGTATAGGACTGAAAAGTAAATGCCAACTGCATGCTTTATGTGGAACACTATATTTGTTCACCTGGATCAATCTCACAAACAATGTTAAGAAAAAAATGCAAGTCACGGAAGATTATTCTCATTTATTACATCTAAAGCAAGAACAGAACTAAAATATATTTTAAAGATATACTTTTATTTAAAAAAAAGACAAGGGCCTAAAGATATATAACAAGTGAATGGTTATCCCAAATCAGGGTAATGGTTATCTCTTATCCTTATCTCTTATCTCTTATAGGCTCCTATAACAAAAATACCATAGACTAGTGGCTTAAACAACAAACCTTTATTTCTCACGATTTTGGAAGCTGGCAAGTCCAAGATCAAGATGCCAGAAGATCTCACTTCTGGTGAAAGCACACTTCCTGGCTTGTACACAATCACCTTTTCCCTGAACCTTCACATGGCCAAGAAAGGAATCATCTCCCCCATGTCCCTTTTCTACAAGGGCACTAATTTCATTCTTAAGGTTTCTACTCTCATTATCTAATTACTTCCCAAAGTCTCCACCTTCCAAATACCATCATCACATTGGAAACTAGGCTTCAACATATGAATTTGGAGGTAGGGGAGGAGACACAAATATTCACTTCAAAGCATCTTTAGACAGAAGGGAGAGAAATGTGACTACTGAAGGGCCCATAGGCTGGGTTTTAGCTCAAAAGTAAGGTGTTGATAGAGTTATGCTTAATATATGAATGCTATCTACCTAAATAGTCACAGCATTCACCTCAATTTTTACCAGAACATTCACTCAAAATAGATACAAATGAGAAAGGACATAAGATTTTGTAAGACTTAGTAACAGGTTATTTCAAAGATACTTAAAAAAAAAAAACAACTAAGGTATATCAGTTATGGACTGCATTCAACTGCAAGTAACAGAAAATAAGACTAGCAGTGGTTCATCATATATACTAAATCTTGGGTTAGCAGTCAGGGGTATTACAGCAGCTCTGTGTCATTAAGGACCAGCCTCATTTTTCCCTGCTTTGCTGTTCTCTATAAGGCTTTTGTCTTCATGGTAGCATAATGCCTGCTATATCTCAGTACATTACGTCTAAAACATAAGCAGTGAACTCATGGCAACAAACAACTTGAGTCCTTTCAACTTATACCTGGCATTGCAGCAGCTATCTTGTTACCACAAAGACACAAATCACATGCTGAAGACAGTAGAGGATAAAAATAACAAGATGAGATCTTTGCATTTTTCCTCCTTTGGAAGATGTGTTCAGAAAAAGGTATGAATATGAAAATAAAATATTTTGCTTTTTATGGGTATTAGGACAAATATGAAAATCACTATGCAGATTTAAAGAAAATAGGGCCTATAATTACCTTTCTCTCTGTTCTCACATTTCCAACTTTTTTTCCTCATGTATCCAGGGAATTTATACCCCCTTATAACCATTGAAAGGGCTGCAAGGAGCTGAAAGGGTAAGTAAAATCAGTTTCAGTAAGATCTCCCCTTCTCCTTCTCTCTTTTTTAAAGCATTTCTATGCATCCTGGTTCCACAAATAATTTTTGTCGGAAGTAGGAGAACTCATCTTCCACGTTGAAATCCAGAGTCTGGGATGCAACACCATTTGGACCTATCCTTGTTCCCAATAGATCATTCTATCTAAGTTCCTATAACATGATTTTCTTAAAGACTTTTTTTTAAAGATTTTATTTATTTATTTGAGAGAGAGAGAGAGAGTAAGTGAGAGAGAGCACAAGCAGGGGGTGCGGCAGAGTAGAGAGAGAAGCAGGTTCCCTGCTCAGTGGGGCTCAATCCCAGGACCCTGAGATCGTGACCTGAGCCAAAGGCAGATGTTTAACCAACATCTGAGCCATCCAGGTGCCCCACCCTAGAACATGATTAATATCATGGGAGCCCAAATGTTTCATCTACATAGTGGTCTTCTAGACTTCTCCTGAACCTGACTTAAGGATAACTGTGATCTTCAGATGCCTAATTCTTTCTTGAAGGAACAAGAATTTGCATTTCCACCCTTCTCACATCTTCTCCAGAATGAAAACAGAAACAAACAAAAAAAGAAGTACATTGAAAATGTATAGAACCCTAGAAATATTGAGGTGAATACTTCAGAATTGTCTGAACTCTATATTTCCATAAAGACTTCAAAACATTATGACAAAAGCATATGGTAAGAACAATAATGGCCATGGAGAGAAACCCAGTTTTAAGTTCTAAAGCTGTTATTTACCAGTTGTGTAAGTTTCTGAAGCTTCTTATTCCTATCTGCTATATTAGAAGAATAAACCTATTTCCTAGGGTGATTATAAGTATTATCTGAAAACAACATGTCTCATGCTTCTCTAAATTCCTCAAAGTACTTTGCTTTGAGTCAGGAAAAATCATGCTGCAGCCTTCTGGAACATAAATTTTATTCTAAGATTGAGGAGTAAGGGAAGTTAAAGTAATTCGACTCATAATGTAAAATATTGATTAGATATTAAGACAGGCACATATCATAGAGTTCAAGATTCACATGAATACATAAGCTAAAACAAAAAAAAACTTCAAAGAAATTTGACTTTCAGTGAGCTGTCACAAATATACACAAGGCATGCATACATTGCTTCTAAAACTTATCACCAAAGTATACATAGTGGAGAAGCATGAAATTTGTGGCAGTTCATCTTTGTGGATATATTAATACTCAATAGCAATAAAGAAAACTTCCTTATCTGGGTAAAATTTCTCTTTTAATGGAAATTCCTTATGAAGTTAGCATTATACATCACACCAAGTATAATATATCCACAAAGATGAGTGAAGAAATGATAATATATCAGATAAATGATAAAAAGCATAACATGTGTGACAATAACCCCTTGAACCTGGCAGACCAGGAAAGGAATGGGATTTGGGGGAAATAGAGAACTTGAGGGAGGGTTGCTAGCCTAAGGCAAAGCCAGAGGCTATTTGTCCCATATAATCATTTGCTTCCTAAAATGACTTCTTTACCAAAATATGTACAGACATTGGTTGGTGACAACAGAGAGATACACTGACTTGCTAATAAATTCTTAAGTTGGCAACTTGGTGCCTAAACGAACAGGAGCAATGTGCACCTCTCTCTTTTCATCCCTTGTATCATCTTACAGATATAACGAGTAACACTAGATTAGCTTTTACAGTTTTGTAAGTAGGTATAGAAATCAAGGTTTTCAAACAGGACTACAATTTATTAGACCATACTACAAAATTCAGCTATTCAACTAAATTTTTTGTTAAATATAATAAAGTATTTCAGTGAATTTGAATAGAATACTTTTTAAAAGATAGCAGAGAGCTTTTATGTAGTAAAAGTAAGTACTGTATTTAGAAAATACTGTATTTAGAAAAATAGAAAATTTAGAAATACTATATTTAGAAAAGTGAATGTTTCTAGAAATTTTGCTTCAGTTATCTGTGAACTGGGATAGTGTGTGTATCCGAGGCTGGTCCCTATGTAAAACGAATTGTGTATTGTGGGTGGTAGGAAAAGCTTGAGAGCCCCTGATGGAAAGTACCCATCGGTTTTATAGATAATGAAACTGAAGCTCAAGAGTTTAGAGGTTTTGCTCAAGCCAACTGTGAATTTTTTGTTAATGTTAGGCCTTAAAGTAACACTCAGGTCTCCTGATTCATTCCAAATTTATTTTTTTTTTTTTTGTTTTCTGCCAAATTTTTCTATCTTGCCATCTAATCAAAAGCCTTAAAATCTTATTTCTTATTTTTTTCTTTAGGAAATACCCCAGTTATATTTAAATAAGTACCCAAAATTTTCCTCCTGTTAAGGTACTTTCATTTGGAAAAATATGAGAAACTAGGTTTATCCTCAAAGGCTTTGCCTCTTTTCATAAAAAGTTTGCGGTAGGCAATCTCTGAGATGGCTCCCAATGATCCAACTTCTGGTATTCATCCCCTTGTTTAACACCCTGCCCTTGAGGCTGGGCTAGACCCAGTCACTCACTTCTAATGAGTAGAATGCAATAAAGTGATGTTACATCCAAGGTTGGATTCAAGATTGAAACTTCCATCTCGCTTACTCTTTCTGTTAACTGCCCAATAGTGTGGCCTCCGTGGGAATGAGCTAAGGGAACCTCTAGCAACACCATTAGGAAACTAAGGCCCCCAGTCCAACAAGTGGTGAAGAACTGAATCCTGCTGACAACCACATGAGTGAGCTGGGAGCCTCCTGCTCCAGTAAGCAAGACATGAAGACCACAGCTCCAGCCCATACCTTGATAAGAGTCTTATGGCAGACCCTGAGCTAAAGGACCCATCTCAGCTACCTGTCAATTCTTGACCCACAGAAGTTATAGAAAATAAACTATTTGTAGTTTCAAGCTGCTAGGTTTGCAGTAATTTGTTATGAAGCAATAGAGAAGTAATATACCATTTTCCCCCATTGGCATATGAAAAAAAAAATCAGTAAAACAGTGATTTTTCCCATCAGAAAAAGAAATGGTCACAGTGGCTTTTAACACAAATAATATCAGAGGGCTGACAAGATGGAAAATGAGGAAAAGTGAAGCAAAGGCATAGGAGACTATAATGTGAAATATAGGGTTGATAATAATAAGTTACAAAAGGTAATGTGATTTTTAAATTTTTAAGAAATATATAGGTAAGTATTGATAAGGATAGAGAAATTAGAAAACCTCATACATTGCTGATGAGGATACAAAATGGTACCATCACAATGGAAAAGAGTTTGGGGTTTCCTCAAAGAATTATACATAGAATTCCCTTTTAATCTCAACAATTCTACTCCTGGGTACACACCCAAGAAAATTAAAAACACATGTCCATACAAATACTTACATATGAATAATGTTGCTATGAGCATTCCAACAGTCAAAAGGGAGAAACAACCCAAGTGCCCATTAACAAATGAAGGGATGAAAAAAATGTGGCCTATCCATACCGTGGGTTATTATACAGGTGTAAAAAAGAATGAGGTACAAATACATGCTTACAACATGGGTGAACCTGGAAAATGCTAAGCTAAGTGAAAGAAGCCAACACTGAAGACCTCACATTATATGATCCAAAGTATATGAAGTGCCCCAAACAGGCAAATCCACAGAGAGAGAAAATAGACTACTAGTTGCTAGGGCTGGAGCAGGTAAGGAAGGTGGTTGACTGTTTAATGAGTATTGGGGAAATTATTCTGGAATTAGTGAATGGTTGCCCAACACCAAATATACTAAAGACTACCAGAATTGCATACTTAAAAGTTAAAAATGTGGATATGATGTCATGTGAATTTTATCTCAATTCCTTTAAAAAAGCAACAGGAGATGTATCAACATGGATGGGACTGGAAGAGATTATGCTGAGTGAAATAAGTCAAACAGAGAAAGTCAAGTATCATATGGTTTCACTTACTTGTGGAGCATAAGGAATAACAAGGAGGATATTGGGAGATGGAGAGGAGAAGTGAGTTGGGGGAAAACGGAGGCAGAGATGAACCATGAGAGACTGTGGACTCTGAGAGACAAATTGAGAGTTTTGGACCGGGGGGGAGTGGGGGATGAGGTGAGCCTGGTGGTGGGTATCGTGGAGGGCACATATTGCATGAGCACTGGGTGTGGTGCATAAATAATGAATTTTGGAACACTGAAAAAAATTAAAGTTAATTTAAAAAATAAATATTAAAAACAGGGAACAAAACAAAACAAACATGAAAAAAAAACAATAGGAGATGATGGAACAATATAAGGGGTAAAGGAATGAAGCAAAACTGAGAGAAAGAATTCTATATTATTGATTCTTCTCCTCCCAAAGCACTGCTATTGGCTTGGAGCAGTGACTAATCCACTGAGGACCAGCAGTGCCATATAAGCCGATTCCACGGGAATAACCCATCTGCTTCATCACACTACCACTCAGTAATTGCTTCCAGCCAAGAATGCATCCTGTCCTATGTTCTCATCAAACAGCAAACCCACTTCTTCCCTAAGCCAGCCAAACTTTTCTCCCCCATCTTTACAGTACATTAAGGCCAGAGCTCATTTCTTCCCATGTAAAATTTTATAGGGGTCAGACATTTTATTCTTTCCAAATTATTCCCTAATGGAATTTTGTAGATAACCTACTAGATAGGAAATTCTTTGAAGTGCTTGAGGAAAAATTAAAAGCCTGTCATTAGGTCATAAAAGGAGAAAGAAACATTCCTTCGAGCAGAAGCATTTAATCAGGATCCCAGATAGAAGAAAACCTGATGTATAAAGGATGAATCATTTTGTTATATTTCAGGAAGGAGTGCTCTGAAGCTGAAACAATTTATTAGGTTTTTACAAACCAAGTATATATAGATTATAAATTCTCCCATGGCTAGTTCTGGATTCCTCCTTCCCATCCACACCCCATACCTAAGCTCTGAGTCTAAGGCTGTTTCTCTTTTAATTACAATGGCAGGCTTTTTTTTTTTTTTTTTTTAAGGTTTATTTATTTGAGAGAATGTGCCCAAGGGACACATAAATGGGGGGAGGGGCAGAGGAAGAGAAGCAGACTCCAGACTGAGTACAGAGCCCAGGATGACATGGGATTCTATATCCTCAATACATGATGCCAGGCTTGATCCCAGGACCCATGAGATCATGACCTGAGTTGAAATCAAGAGTCAGATGCTTAACCAACTAAGCCACCCAGGTACCCCACAGCAATTCTTCTAATTTCTCAATCTAAGCCCTCACCATTTCTTGGCTAGTTGTTTTTAGTTTGTTTGTTTGTTTGTTTGTTTGTTTTTAAATAATTCCTAACTGGCTCTGGAATTTAAATCTGTCTACCAGATTAGGATCTTGCTCTAATCCCTACTCTGAAGTCAAATAATTTTTCTAAAAGATAAGTATGATAGGTCATTTCAAGTATTCTTTTGCACTAGAGGCAGCAAACTCTTGCCAGGTCAAACCACTGAGTGGATCTTGAACCATTTTTTCCCCCTAAGGAAGTACAGAAAACACTAGAAGACAGAAAAAGGAAAGGTAATAGGAAAAAGGAAGAAGAAAAATGAAGGATGTACTTTATTAATTGTAAGTCTTGTTTCAGGTGACTTGTTTTAATTACAATTTTTTTAAAAAATGTTTAATTACAGTTTATTTAGAATTTCCTACTGTCAAGGTCAGAAAAGTTTGAAAGCTACTGATCAAGGAAAATCAAGGTTTAGGCTGATCTACAAAACCAGTTTCATCAGGCTTTTGCCTGCCTCCCCAACCCTTTTTGGTCCCCCCAGGTTCTCTCACCCCTGTGCCTTTGGTATTCAAAGGCAGTCTTCCCCTACCTTAGCTGGCAAATGAGTACTTATCCTTCAAGAGGCAATCCAAATGTTTTCTCTATATAGACAGCAGCTCAACTTCTAGGCAGGAAGCAACACTCCCTGTTCCAAGCTTCCATCAACCCTATTACAAGATCCCTTATCACACTGTAATCATTTGCTGATATACTTGCTTTTCTAAGGCTTGTGAAAGGCAGAATTCTGAGCAAACACATTATCTGGCTTGTACTAAGTGTTCAATAAACGAATATAAAATGTATGAATAAGTAGAGCTTAAATAGTCTTATGTTTACATACTATTACACTGCCTCTTGATTAAGGTATGCCTTCAGAATCTGTCATTTATGCCACAAGATTAGCAAGGGCTTGAGAATCTTCCCATCCATCACTAATTACACAGGTTGCTGTTGCTTCTCTCCCCACAGTTTACCACACAGGGTTTAGCATGAGTGCAGGAAACATTCAGCACGAGTTCTGCATCCAAGTGCCCATGTGTGAAGCCTAGTTCCATAACTTCCTAGCTGCAACTTCAGGGAAATTACACAGCAGCTCTTTGCTTCAGGCTCCTCATCTGATGATAATAGTAAGACTTAAATTATTTAATACCTATAAAGACCATAGAACCATCCCCAGCCCATAGGAAGGGGTCAATAAATATTAGCTATAGTTATTGCCCAAGTAAGAAGCAGAAAGTCAATACATATAATTCAGAGCTTCTACGTTAATGACTTTCAATTTGAGAAGCACTATTTAATTTGTCTGAAAATCTATTTGTTCTCTCTGTCCTCAGCTCTTTGATATGTATGGCATACTTTCCTATCATAGTCACATGGACCTCTTGTTGTTGCTCAGGTTCAGCTACCGTGGATATTAACGACTTATCTCTGAATTGCCTTCCAGGCTGTAGATCATAAAGTCTACATTTAATTTAAACCAGGTCAAACATAGTTCTCAAATATAGAGAGTAAAAAAAAACAAAACAAAACACCTATTTGTTTCATGGGATGAGATAACAAACTCAATTTTTTTTTCCTTTGGTCAAGATTTCATCTTTTTGTTTTAGTACTGATAGGAATGTTGACTGCCAGTCTGTCATAGCTAATTTATTAATTTTCAGGTATAATTTGTGTTCTATTCCTTACCTGGGTAATGGTCTATGTAAGTGACATTTGTGAGTATTCCTTGCTTTGAGCCCCTATGACTTGTGAATGTTATACTTCAACTAAAATTTATTTTTTAAAAAAACAAGCTTATTCAACCCTACTCATGCCCTGTGAATGTCTGTCTTATATGTCAGAGTATTCTGCCTGTAATAGTATTTCCAGTAAGAGAGAGCTCACCTCAAACCTCTCCCCAAAAAAATTTTCCCTTCACTAGTTAACCAGAATACTATCCACTCAATTCTCTACCAAAAACCACAGAGTAAAAATTGATTCCCCATCTCCATTATTACCATAAATACCCAAATCAATCAAGTCTCATTAATTCTACTTCTAAAACATCTCTCAATGCCCATAAAATGCCTTGGCACTCTCAAGGTCAGAACCCTAACCCCAGGTCTCAGCATTTTTCATTTGGATTATTGCAAATGCCTGTTGACTTAACCCCTGACTCATGGTTATCTCCAACCAATCCTCTTCAATACTGCCAATGTCTCTTTTCTATGAATCATAAGTGATCATGCCATTTATACACTTAAATATAATTAATGTCGTTCTATTACCCGTAACATAAAGTGTAAGCTTTTTTTTTTTTTTTTAATTTATTTATTTGTTAGAGAGAGCGAGTGAGCACAGGCAGACAGAGTGGTAGGCAGAGGGAGAAGCAGGCTCCCTGCCGAGCAAGGAGCCCGATGTGGGACTCGATCCCAGGATGCCGGGATCATGACCTGAGCCGAAGGCAGCCACTTAACCAACTGAGCCACTCAGGCGTCCCAAGTGTAAGTCTTTTAAAAGGATATAATTCAAGGCTTCCCCAAATTATCCCATCCTACTTTTCCAAGGTCATCTCTAGCTATCACCCAACCCAACAACTATCCACCATAGGTTTCTTTTTTTTTTTTTTTTAAGATTTTATTTATTTATTTGACAGAGGAGAGAGAGATCACAAGCAGGCAGAGAGAGAGGGGAAACAGGCTCCCTGCCTGAGATCATGACCCGAGCAAAGGCAGAGGCTTAACCCACTGAGCCACCCAGGCGCCCCCACCATAGGTTTCTGTTACATGTATATTTCTCACCATTTCCCAAGACTCTAATGTAAGTTCACACCTTTATGCATTTCTCCACTTAGAAAAAATCTTGCTCATTCCTCAAGTTTCCAGTCCTTCTGAGCCTTTCTCCCTTACCTGCACTGCATTTCCACAGAGGGAATAATTAATCTTTCAAGTATCCTCACTTGCCTAACTCTCCCTTCACATTATTAGTGTAGCATTACAATGCAATATTTGTTAGTTGTCTACATATTCATTTGTGCATAAAAGGGTTTTGAGCATCACTTACATGCCAGGATCTCTACAGGTTCCTTGGAATTCAATTATAAGTAGACTAGGTAAAGAGTCTGTTCTATTTTGCCTTCTAGACGAACTGCTTGACATTAGAGATGCCTAATGCTAGAGCCTAGCACCTAATTAGTAAATTTTCAATTGAATGCCTGCTTTCTCAGAATAGAGACTTGTACCATGGCTACCTGAAAAAGATCTGGAACTTTTTTTTAGTTAATGCAAACATTAATATTTAATAATTCAACCAATTAATTTTATTTTCTACCCCAGTATCAGTGCCCTAATCCAGATATTGGATTATCTTCTAAAGAATAAATAGTGCTTTGCTAAATGAACCTACTTTTCACTAATTTGCTGCCATTGAATTGAATCACTGTTCTAAGAAAATTAGAATAAAGTCTTGAAATATTTCTGAATTATATAAACCTTCCAGAATTAAAAAGTCCATTGTTGAGTTACTTAAGTTTAGGATGGCAAATAATCCTTGAGACCAGACTTTTCAGTGGGAGTTCCTGCCTTTTTCTTCCCAGAAACATCATTGATGTCCTGTGTCTGCACATTCAGACCTGCCCGGTTTTCAAACCAATCCATATTAGACTGAAGCAATCCATTAGCAGCCTCTCCTAATTGCCCTGGGCCTTCCATATGTTGGAAGACATGTAGTTCCCTGTTTGACCACTGGGTCATTCTTTCCATTTTTCTAGGCTATCCTACTGTCCGGGTAACCCAGTTATTAGTGGTAACTGAAACTTTGACTTGAGACATTGACCATCAGGCCTAAAACCCAGTTCCTTTCTCATAAGCATAATTTTATAGCTTAGGGAAGAATTCTGCAGCTGAATCATTTATCTCTGCATCGTATTCTGCTTAGTCCTAATTTCTATCCCAACTCTACCAGTTTATATTACAAAGATCAGATCAGGATTTATGATAAAAATAAGTAACACACTAAGTTAGTCTAGTCTACTTCCTTCTAAATGAAATATGATATTGTTCAGAAATTCGATATCTATGTGCTCTATGAGATCCTTCTCAAACCACAGAGGTGAGTGTTAATTATGCCAAGACAATTACAGCAATTCCATTCCTGCTGGCAACAAGCTCACATGTGATACAACCCTACCAATGAGACAGAAGAGACAATCCATTTGAGGTCATTAAGGAAAGTATCCCTTCAAAGACAGAAAACAGGCACCTATGACATCCTAACTTTGGAGCTGGTCATTGAGGATAAAATGCTTGAGGCTGCAAAAAACAACCTGTTAACAAAAACTCAAGAAAACCTCTGAGATTTCTAAACTGGAGTCCCAACGAATCAGCCAAATCTGTAATCTCTGACCTCCAAAATATAAGCCTTCTTATATTTTCCTCATTGTTTAAGTCTACTTTAGTTGTGAATTCTTTATGTATAGGTCAAGGCATTCCAACTAGATTTATATTCAAGTTCCAATAGAAGCCTGAGAACCAGGATGGGTACAAAATTTCCTTCAAAAATTACAAACATGTAAGAAGTAAATATGAGAACGCCTAGAACAAAAGAGAGAAAGTGTATACCTGGAGGGCCAGTAGATACATAGGAAAATGTGAACTGCCACTTGGACTTCTGCTCTGGAAAAGATGAAGTAGACCCATTTCTCCCTGTTCCTCCCCGCTAGTGCAACTATAAAACCTAGAAATAATGCAAAAGGCAACCAAAAGAAAAGTCTGCAGTCTCTAAGGAGAACTCAAACTGGTTTAGGTGGTCAGGTGTGTGATTTCTTTCACCCAACAGAAGAAAGCCATCCAAACTCAATGTTTCTGACCCTCATTCCATCACCAGAAGGCAGCCCAAGAAGGTCTGTTCCTCTCCTGGATCCACCAGGAGCCTGGAAAAAACAACAGTCCAACCTACAATAAGGATCCATCAAAGCCGTTCTAATGATTAGTGGTTAAGGCAACAACTGGATGAATCTCCGGAGAGGTATGATGAGAGGAGGAAAAGAAACAACCCCCAAAAGTAACATACTGTATATTTTCACTTACATAACATTTTTGAAGCAACACAGTTTTAGAAGTGATTGAATAGCTAAGTGATTGTCAGGATTTAAAGGGGATGGAGTATTGAGAGACGGGGGTGTAGGGATCCTTGGGGTGGTAGATACATGAACTTACACATGTGATAAAATTACACAGAAATATATATACCAACACACTAGTACAGGTTAAATTGAAGAAATATGAATAAGAGCAATAGGTTGTATCAATTCCATTACCCTGGTTGTGATACTATTCTATATCACCATTGGGGAGAACCTGGTAGAAGATTCAAGAGATCTCTCCACATCATTCTTTACAACTCCTCTTAAGTATACAGTAATCTCAATAAAAGTTTCAATTAAACACACACACAGGACCAAATAGAACACCGTACTGTACTTCAGTTTCTGATTCCTACTTATGAGCATCTCTGGGTGGTCAGGCTAATTCTAGAAATACCCAAGAGATACAAGACCTCTCTTCAGGTCTTGGTGGCTTCGATAAACCTCTAAACCCAACTCTTCACAAAAATATCTAGAAAGGTCCAATAAACTCTGAGAAACCTGTTGTGTCAAACCTCCCCCTACCTTTTGCCCTTTCTGTATTTGTACTTCCACTTTCAACATACAGACCAATCCTAGCTCCTGAAGACAGCAAGTTTGAATGTGTATCATCTACTAAACCCTAGGTATTTCAGTAACCATAATTTACTCCTTGGGGAAAACAAGAGCCAGGGGGATAAAGGGATAATGAAGGAAGTTTACAGTGAACATTATGGAAGTGAATAAAACCGTGAAGTGCTGTGCTAATTAGGTCAAAGAGTTGCCAAGAAGTCCTTACAAGGAGGACGCTATGGCTCCTGCACCAGCCATATGCAGCCTACTCAATATATACTAACGTATACCTTCATCAGCTTTCATATGCAGACACAGTCATACCTCACGTAAATCAAAATGAACACCGAAAATCATCCATGCATGGAGTTACACAGTAAGACATTAAGTACCTCACTTTTCTAAATATTTTCCATCCTGAGACTCTTCCCTCTTCCTCTGACATACCTTCTTCATGCCTCATCGAGTAGAAGAGAATGGAGGAGAACACACACCGAGGAGTTCAGTGCCAGCTACTTCTTTCTTTTTTTTTTTTTTAAAGATTTTATTTATTTATTTGACAGACAGAGATTACAAGTAGACAGAGAGGCAGGCAGAGAGAGACAGAGGGAAGCAGGCTCCCTGCTGAGCAGGGAGCCCGATATGGGACTCGATCCCAGGACTCTGAGATCATGACCCGAGCTGAAGGCAGCGGCTTAACCCACTGAGCCACCCAAGCGCCCCAGTGCCAGCTACTTCTTATATGAAGTCATTTCTCCCTCATTCCTGGAAGGTTTCATGGGGAGACAGTCCTCCCACTGCAGAAGAATTGAGCAGATAGGATTTGGTCCTTCCTGAAGTTCACATATTAAATTGCAGCTTTAAGAAATTTATTTGAGTCTCTGATATTCTGGATCAACTTTATCACTAATGGTTTTCCTTATGAAAAAATATATAAGACCTAATTCGTAATTCTTTAGCCAAAATATCTGATTTTATTTTTTTCATTATATGATTAATTTTGTTTTTTTATTTTTTTATTTTTTTATTTTTTTTTTTTTTAAAGATTTTATTTATTTGTCAGAGAGAGAAAGAGCGAGAGAGCACAGGGAGACAGAGTGGCAGGCAGAGTCAGAGGGAGAAGCAGGCTCCCTGCCGAGCAAGGAGCCCGATGCGGGACTCGATCCCAGGACGCTGGGATCATGACCTGAGCCGAAGGCAGCTGCTTAACCAACTGAGCCACCCAGGCGTCCCTAATTTTGTTTTTTTAAAGATTTTGTTTATCTCAGTGTGTGTGTGTGTGTGTGTGCACATGCACATGTGCATGCAGGAACAGAGGAGAGGGGCAGAGGGAGAGGGAAAAGCAGACTCCCCACTGAGCAGGGAGACCCATGTGGGTCTCAATCCCAGGACCCCAGGATCATGACCTGACCCAAAGTCAGATGCTTAACTGACTGAGCCACCTAGGTGCTCCTTCATTCATTTATTTTCTTAAAGAAAGTTTGTTTATGCAAATTGTAATAGGAAATAAAATAAGGCAGGGGCACCTGGGTGATTCAGTTGGTTAAGCGTCTGACTCTTGATTTTAGCTCAGGTCATGATCTCAGGGTCATGAGATTGAGCCCTACATTGTGCTCCACACTCAACGGGGAGTCTGCTTGATATTCTCTCTCTCTCCCTTTGCCCCGCCACCACCCTGTGCTCTCTCTCTCTCAAATAATCTTTAAAAAAATAAGTAAATATAACACAAGACACTGAGCTGGATAAAACTAAAACATTAAGCTTTTGTTACCATTCAGCTTATTATACTTTTTTTGTTACCACACAGTACATGGGCTTAATGGTGTTTAAAAGATGAGGGAACAATCACACTGGAAGCAAAGACAACCATTTTACTCTAGGCCGCAGTGTGAACTACTGGACATAATTTTGACAGGAAGGAAAATACAAAAGAAGGAACTATTGAATTCTCCTTAAGATTGTAATTCAGTAAGTCACAATGCCTCCTGAGGCCTCTAAACCCAAGTCCCTACAGTCATTCAATTTATGACTTTTTGTCAATCTTTCTCTCAATTTATTTCTAAACCACTATAGACATTAGATCTAAAAATTGGATTCATGAAAAAACCCAAAGGGCATGTTGATACCTGTTTTAGGCTGTTGATGAAAACTACCTTTAGGAATATATTAAACCTATGGCAAAACCTCATTTAGAAAGGTTAATATGGAAACAAAAAAAAATCTGAAAATGATGTAATCTATTTATGAATTCAGCTAAAATATCCATAAAACTAAACTGCTATACCTAGTAATTTTCTGTCATTGTACTGTTTATTATAACTTTCTGGTTCACTAGAACTGCAATATGCCACTATTACTTAAGCTATATCTTTAATTAAGCATTAATAAAATATGAGTTAGATAATTATTCCAGCAGTTTTATTACATAATTAGTGAGTAAGTTAACATGAGATTGCATAATGAGATTTCATATAAAATTTAGTATGTGCACATGAGCTTAATTTCATGACAAACCATCCTCAAAACAAAAATAAGGATTTTTCTGAGTAAATGTTCTCTGAGTTCTAGAAATAATTCCCAAAGAGAAGGAAACTTTCCAAATAGTTGTCTTCTGACATTGTAGAAGCAAAAATAAGTATGTATCATCTGTAGTTTTCAATTTTCATCTTTGTTCCAGGGTACCCAACCCCCTCTATAAAAATTGTCACATGTAGCAGGACAGGTCATGGTATAACTTGGTTACAGCATAGGAACCAAATGCAACGCCACAGAGCATTTAGATTATTTGCCCCATTATCCCATCTTTCAGAGGTGAGGCCAGATCCCAAACCTCTGATTAGTTCAGTTCTCTCTTTCCCAATTGCCTCAACCTCTCTGTAGTAGAAAACATTAACAATTTAATGTTGTGATAAAATAAAAAATATATACATTAAGTTTATTGCTAAGGGAATCTAAATCCGTGTTAGAGCATTAGTTTTAAAAACAGTAACCATGACATATGACAAAGTGGGTAAGTGAAAAAAAAAAAAAAAAACCCTAAGTGAAGCATAATATGAATGAGTACGGAGTAAACAGGTGGGGTGGGGGGGGGTGAGTAATCTTTCCTTCACTGGTTTGACTTTATCATAAATTATATTTGGTTCTATTTCTAGAATACCAAAATCTGGTCTCAGTACATGTTTATCATTTCTGCAGTATAAAAACTTTTAACTTATCATTATAATTATTTCAGTTGGTACTTCATTATTTTTTTTAAATAAAGGTTCGCTTTATTTAGAACTTAAACTTTTCTTGTTCAGTTTTTTCCTTAGGTGTTTTTGTGGCAATTTTGTTTATATGATGTGTGTGTGTGTAACTAGCCTATAATTATGTTCTCTTCTTTCTAAGTGATTCAGATGATGCTCTTCAATTATTCAAGCATATTACTCACATATGATGTTTTTAACTTTTTTTTTTCCAGTAGGGTCCATGCGCAGCATGGAGCCTAATGTGGGCCTTGAACTCATGACCCTGAGAGATCAAGACCTGAGCTGAGATCAAGAGTCAGATGCTTAACTGACTGAGCCACCCAGGCGCCCCAGTGGTTTTAACTTCCTAAGAACTTTCTAACAATTTTTATTTCTATCATCTAGTTGTATAATTCTAGAGAGATAAAGAATAACAGAAGTCATGAAAACATTCTTTGTCATTCTTTCATAGGAACATCACCTATTTGCCATTAAGCACAATGGCTTTTGTTTGATCTATGCATACCTAGAAATATAAAGGTATACATACATTCACACACTTATGTGGGTATGCAAATGTGTATTTGTTATATGTATATATTTATGTATAACAGTCACTTTAAAATATACACACACTGGGGAGGTATAGAAAACTAATACTACAGGTTTTAAGCAGGATAGAAATTGTTCCATCAAATGCTTTTGGGAGACTCCGCTGAAGTGATAGGATTTTTACCCAATTTATATGGTGAATGATATTAGCATAACTTCTAACATTAAACTCTGTTGTACTGCTGGTGTAAATCCCATTTTTGGTGTCACATTATTCTTTTAAAGTATAATGAATTCTATACCTAAGATTATTCTGTAGTACAGCTACTATGGAAGACAGAATGGAGGTTCCTCAAAAAATTAAAGTTAGAATTACTATGTAATACCAGAAGGGATCCTCCTTCTGGGTATATATGTGAAAGAAATGAAGTCACTATCTCAAAGAGCTATATGCACTCCAATGTTCACTGCAGCATTATTTACAATAACCAAGACACAGAAACCACCTAAGTGTCAATCAAATGACAAAAGGTTAAAGAACACATTATAATACTGCATTTTTTTTCAGTATAAAAAATAAAAAAGAAGGAAATCCTGCCATCTGCAACAACATAGAAGGACCTTAAGGGCATTATGCCAAGTAAAGTAAGGGAAAGGCGAATACTGTATGAACTGACTTATTTGTGGAGTTAAAGTACACACACACACAAACACACACACATACAGAGAACACATTGGTAGTTACTGGGGAGGGGGATGGGTGAAGGTGGTCTAAGGTTATAAACTTCCAGTTACCAACCAAATAAGTCCTGGGGATGTAATGTACAGTGTGGTGACTGAGGTTAACAATATTGTAATACATATTTAAAACTTGTTAGGAGAATAGATCTTAAATTATCACAAGAAAAAATTATAGTGATGTTTGGTAATGTTAATTTATTATAATCATTTTACAATATAACCATATGTCAAATATATATATAAATATATATATATATATAAAACTAATGCAATGTTATTTGTCAATTTCATCTCAAAAATTATTCTGAAATTAAAAGAATTTTTTTGTGGTAGTAGTGGTGGTAGAGAAGTTGCTATCATAACTGCTGTGTGTGCGTGTGTGTGTGTGTGATTTTCAGATTTAGGTATCAAAGTAATACTGGCCTTGTAAAAAAAGATGAAACATGAGGCCTTTCTTTTCTTCTCTGTGCCATTAAAAAGGTAGAAGAATAATGGAATAACCTGTTTCTGAGAGTTACAAATTTTTACCTGTGAAACCATTTGGAGCCTGATCTTATCAACTTCTTCCATCATTATTTGTCTCTTTGGGTTTCCTCTCTCTCTCAGCTCTGATTTAGATAAGATATCATAGATAATTCTACATTCCATAGATTTGCAAAATTCTATGCAAGCACATTGGAAACAAAGTATACTTTTATGAGTCTTCAGTTCATTTTACCTTTGACTATTTCCTAGTATTCTATTTTAACTTTTGCTCACATTTCTCCTAAATTAGTCCACTTAATGATTTATCTACTGTATTAAGGAGGAGTATGTACTTTTTTCTAAAGAGCCAGCTGTTCAGTTGGAAAGCAAAAACACTCATCAGAAAAATGTTGCCATAAAGCAGATAAAATTTGGACCAAATATCTGTATGAATTAAAAAAGTAAAAATTGGGGGCACCTGGGTGGCTCAGTGGGTTGGGCCTCTGCCTTCAGCTCTGGTCACGATTCCAGGTCCTGGGATCAAGCCCCGCATCGGGCTCCCTGTTCAGTGGAGAGCCTGCTTCTCCTTTTCCCTCTGCTTGACAGCTCTGTCTACTTGTGCTCTCTGTCAAATAAATAAATGAAATATTTTTTTAAAAAAGTAAAAATTGAAGGATCTGCCTCTATAAAATAAAACCACAAATATAATTACAAGCACTTATAAAGGTACTTAACAGTATATAAGTGCTATGAATAAATTAACTCATTTAATCCTCACTACCTTCCTATCAAGTAAATGATTATTACCTCGATTTTAAGCTAAAGAATTGAAGGCCCTGAAAAATTCCAAGTTTACATAGACGGTAAGAGGCAGTAGTGCAAAGTAGGGACATAAAAGCTCGGGAAAGCTGTGACAGAGGGAGATGCAGTAGCTTTCAGAGAAAAATACCACCTTCTCAGTTATGGTAACTGAAAACGGGTACATTGAAAAGAGAGCAAAAAGGAAACTAGACCCTGTGGAAGCACAATAAATATCGTGATGTTAAAGGCAGAGAGAAGCAAGTAAAATGAAAGACATTTAAAAAGGAGTTGCGACTCACATAGAAAAAAATAAAAGGCATATAAAAACATCTAATATAGGTATTGAGTATCCCAAAGAATAGAACTGAAATATATTATAAAAATATTTACAGATACAATTCAAGAAACCTTGTCAAAAAAAGAGACTTATCTATAGACACAAAAGGACATTTTCTCATACACTGACACAGAAGGCTCAATACCATGGCATACCTTAATAAAGTTACTGGAATGAGAGGAGAACCGAAAGGAGGCATTTAGACCAAAAGAGCAAGCTACCTTTAAGGTAAAGATAAAAAAAAAAACAAAAACCAGCCTAACCACGGACTCCATGGCAATATTCAGTGCCAGAAAACAATGGGCAAATACTCAGAGTTCTCAAGGGGGAAAATAAAATGACCCAATATTTTAATTTCTCTCATTTGAGAATAAATGCAACTGAAAAAAAAAAAAGTTCCCATAAGTTCTTAAATAAAGAAATAAAGGACAAATTTCATTTAACCAGGAGGCAAAAAACCTATTGCAAATGAACCAGCCATGGGTGTTGATTATTTTAAACGGTAGACTAAAACTAAATATCAGGGTCAGAATTACAGTATAGATTATAAATGGGATAAACTCAGCAAATGTTGGAAGCAAAGGTGAGATAAGTAGAAGTTTGCAGGCTTCCTTTTTATGTAATAGCTGGTACAAACATTAAGTCTTTAGGAGTTTATAAGCCAAGTAAAGATCTAAGTATATTTAAAGGTATAAAATTCAGAAGAAATATAATTAACTAAAAATCAAGTGATGGAGAAGGACGGGGAGTTAGGAATATAATAATTGTGTCACCTCTGAAAACAAAAAGTCAGCTGGTGACTTAAGTAGAAATGGAGAATTAAGTATATTATGTGTTACGGACTGAATGTTTATGTCCCCCGAAAAATTTCCATGTTGAAATCCTAACCTCCCGATGTGATATTAGGAGGTGCAACCTTTGGGAAGTGCTTAGGTCCCTCCTAAATAGGACTGGTTCCCCTATAGGAAGGGGCAGGGGAGCCTGCTCTGTCTCTGTGCTCTCCACCATGTGAGAACACGGAAGTTGGAGGGTAGCAAGCAGGAAGAAAGCCCTTATTAGAACTCAGCCACACTGGTGCCCTCATCTCAGACTTCCAGCCTCCATAATTAGGAGAAATCTCTGTTGTTTATAAGCCACCCAGGGTACGGTACTGTTCCATAGCAGCCTGGGCAAAGATATTACATAAACTTTAATTTTATCTTGACTAAGCCTCTATGGAGGGCATTTAGACAATAACCAACAAAACTAAAACATGTACCCTTTCACCCTGAGCTTCGGCTTTTAGGAATTTATCACAGATATACCTAAACAAGTAATATAAATATTTATGGGGATATTTTTTGTATTACTGTTAGATTGTTACAAAGTCTTTTACTACGTATCCATATATATAAAATTCACTAAATTCTGGTAACTTCAGATAATGAAATGCTCTGTAATACAAGGTCCAAGATGTGTAAGTGAAAAATGAAGCTTACAACAATGTGTATAGTATGCCATCAGGTAGGTCAAAATACTTAAAAAGGAAACCGTATATATGTGCATGCTTCCATTTGCATAAAATTCCAAACAACAGAATTAGCATGATAGACATGTTTGTCAAACAGCCCCCCAGTGTGTGCTTAAAAATAAACACTTTTTGGTGCTAAGTGGCTCCATAAGAACACAATTGCAATCTCTAAGATTTTTGCTTTAGTTTGAGCAAAGCAGAATTTATGAGGCATACAGGTATTTAAATGAAATCACAGCTCTAATTAATTGAATGCATAAAAGCAAAATGATGCTATGTAAATACACTTAAAGTATAATGACATGTGAATTAACATAAAATAGGAACGACTCTACATCATACATGCCCAAACTCTGAAACATGCCCAGAGAAAAGTTAAGATCTCTATACACATTCCCCAGTACAGGCACAATCTGGCTTGATGTTTCCATTGTTATTCAAAACTGGTTATCAGGAACAGTTGAACCTCCAAATGAAGCTCACAGCAAGTACAAGCTATAAAAAGCATTCGCTTGTCACTAAGAGAATATGAACAGGTTTAGCACATCTACTTTTCCACACTTCAAGTTTTCAAATGAGACTCTAAGGCGATTATCAAGGGATTTTGCAAGAAGATAACTTTCCCTCTAAATCTTTTCATCCAGGTGTGATATACAAATGTGCAATATATCTTTCCGATAATTAAGTAAACTGTTTCCTTGCTTCATAGTTACTCAGCAACAAATGACACCTACGCAGTCTTTCTGGAGGGGAAAAAATTAAGGCTTATTGCCAAGTAAACTCTTACAAAATGGACATTTTAATTGATTATTCTGGTAGAAAATAATTGAGAAAATACTTTCTCATATTTCTTCTTTATAAACCTCTTATCATTCTTTTGAATTCTAGTCGTACTGTCAAAAAACTGCATTTTGTTACTTTGTTGTCTTGCCTCAAATAAAAAATGTCTTTCTGGGGAAAACTGTTTAGTCAAAAGGGAACAGGAGGTGTCTAAAGGGAAAAATACATATACATTGAGAAAATATATAGAAAGAGACACTCCTTTAGTGATGCTATCAGTAATAAACACCAGTTCTGATAAGGTTTTCAAATTTAATAAAAACCCAAATGAGGATTTAAGACTGTGCAAGATTGTTATACATACGCAATCTTTTGAGTTCCTTTTAGCATCTGTTTGAGAACTTTTCTTTCAGAATCTGAGTTTAAAAATGGGACACAGATTATTTCTGCCTTCAATGAGATCCTAATGTAAATATAGGTGTATAAATTTAAAATAAATTAAACTATCAGAAATGCAAAAAACAGTCCATGTATGTCAAAAGATTAATAATGTGGTACAATTGGTAGATAGTAAGTGAAATCAGAATTTTATCTGAGAGGATCTCACGGAGTTCACCAGGATAAAAGAAGAGGACAGTAAGTCCAGGCAGCAGGAAAGGCATACACATAATCATGACATGTGACACATCATTGTGTTTTCAAGGAACTATATAAATAATTGAGTATTGCCAGAAGGTAAACTGTTGAAAATGAGGACTGATAAAGAGATCAGGGATAGAGAATTAGACTTGGGCCAAGTTAAGACGAACCTAAATAAGACAGACTTTAGGAACTGGGGGTTTCATCTTGAGAGAAATGCAAAGTTCAAAAGACCTTTTAGCAGAGGAAAACATCAACTTAGCTACCGAGAAAAGGCAAAGCAGTTGCAATTAATAAGGGCCTAATTGTAGGCAAGGAAGCCATAAAAATCACATTATAGCTTTTGAACTAGCCTAATCAACATTTTTCTAATCTTATCCCTGTATTATTTTCACTTTTGAACAAAGAAAATTATTTTAAATATAAAATAATTATTTTGTAATAATTATTTTTATAATAATTGTTTTAAATGTAAAATGGACTATAAAAGGCTCTATGCCAAAACTTTTCAGCCACCCTTGTCCACAAGTCATCCAGACTCCCTCCTTGTAGGTAGCTAATAGGACTAGTTCCTGCCCATCTTTCTAGAGATATTTACACACAAATCCTTACATATGCCCCTGCCCTATTTTTTACACAAATAGTTGTGTATTAAACATACTGTTTTTCATTTTGCTTCTTCACTAAATGTATTTCAGAGATATTTCTGTATTAGTGCAGAAGCATCTTCAGTCTTTTTTTAACTACTACATACATACATATATACATACATACTATAACTTAACTGTCACCTATTGAGTATTAAGTAGTTTCAGTGCAGCAATAAGTACACTTACATGGGCTTTATATTGTACATGAACAGGTGTATCTATAGAATTCTCTTGCCATAACCTATTGCCGGACAACAAGATACTGTAAAACCTAATAGCCTAAACCAGTAATTATTGCTGTATCTCACTATTTTGTGGGTCAGGAATTGGAAACCCTTGGGACAGAAGAACATCTTAGCCATGATGCATCAAAAGGGGGTCACTTTTTTTCCAGTTAACTCATGGGTGGGTAGGTTGGATTGCCCAACATGGCTCAGTCACTCCTCTAGCACCAAGGGAACAAACTTTCAGTTTTATGATAAGTTGTGGGCACCTTGTGTATAGCATCATAGCTATAGTTAACGATACTATATTATGTACTTAAAAGTTGCGAAGAACATAGATCTTGAGTGTTCTCACTACAAAAAGAGAAAAAGGTGAGGTAATGGATGTGTTAACTAACCTTACTGTAGTAATCACTTCACATTATACATGTCTATCAAATCATCATGTTTTATGCATTAAACAATGTTATAGGTCAGATATTTCACAATAAGGCTTAGGAAAAAAAAAAAAACAGGAAAAAGACAGAAGCACTTGTTGCTGGTATCTTGATTAAGGGCCGGTGCTGTTCTGTGGAAATAGTTATCTGTGGCTTTTCCCTTCACCCTCTGGGCCCTTGGAACTCACCTCAAAGTCATCTTTTATTTTCCATAACAAACAACCCATTTTGTCTCTTGAGCAACATTTTTAACTTCCTCTCTATTCTTAGACAGTTGAAGACCTGTGGGGTTTTATTTTGTTTTGAAATATTTCTGTCCCTTTTATTCCAAGTTGATAGCACTAATATAATTCTCTTATAAACTTTGTGGGATTTCTATAAATCTTAGTAAGGTTCACTACATTGGATTAAAGTCATAACACAAAAGGCAGGTTCTCTTGAACTTGGTATAAAGATCAGGAGGCTACAGAAAAATGATTAAGTTTCCCATAAGGCATTTTATCTAGTTGAGAGGTTCTATGAGTCACGTCCTTAAATCTTCATAACATCTTAGAGAAGCTGGGAATAAGAAATAGTTTTACTCCCAAATGGCAAGGCATGACTATCTTTTCTCTAAATCTTGTGAGAAAATGGAGTTTTTCCTTTTGTAGCTCATTTCCCTTAATCTGTACTTTATTATATATGGCTAAAAAAATAATAATAATATGGTACTTGAAAAACTGTTCCCAAAAAATGTCTGCCAAATTGGCCAGCTTTATATTTATATATTGATATCTATCTATGATACCTATCAGTATCTATACCTATTGATAGATAGATACCAATATGTTATACAGGTGACAATGTTGCCAAGCTTCTAGAGAATATATAACAAAGTTTCACTTTCTCCAGCCTCCAATAACAATTTCCTGATTTCCAAAGTCAATGAAACATGTTTTAAAGTTTATGACAGCACTTCACTTCCACCTATTGAATTCTGTACTGCTTATCTATTCCTGTTAACAAATATGTTAAAACTTAGTGGTTTAAAGCAAAAACAATTTGATTCTATCTCACAATTTTAAAAGGTCAAAATGGACAGTGCTCAGGTAGGTGACTCCTTTCCACATGACATCAACAAAAATCTTTTGATGGCATTCAGTTGGCAGATAGGCTGGCCTTCACAGTCTAAGGTGGTTATGCACATGTCTTATTCGTCTCTATATTCAAAGCACTTTATATAAAAACCCTAATATGGTTTGTGAGAAATTTAATGAGCTGATTCTAAAATTTATATAGAATAACAAAAGCCCAAGAATAACCAAAACAATTAAAAATATGCGAGGAAAATTTCTTTACTAAATCTTAAGACTTACTGTTACAATATGGTAACTAAGATGAGTGTTACTGGCATACAATTTGACCTACAGTGCAGAATACAGAGTTAAGAAGCAAAACTACATGCATATGGAGAGGTATATGTGTAAAAAGGAGCATTGTAGAAAACAATTATTCAACAAATTGCCCTAGGAACATTGATATTTATACACACACACACACACACACACACACACACACACATACATATACATACACACATACATATACATATATATGTGTGTGTGTGTTTATTTTATATATATATTATATATAACATATATATATATAAACATTTCATGGGATTTCTATATTACATTATACACACACACAAAATAAACATTTTATATTACCCCAAGATATAGATAGATATTACCCCAAATATTGCCCCAAAATATAGATAGATATTATCCCAAATATTACCCCAAAATATAGATAGATAGGAGATAGATAAATTCAACCACATTAAATAGCTTTTGTTCAAACACACACACACGAAAAGTGGCAATAAAGTTGAAGGTATTTGTGACATATAACTAACAAAACCTCATTATCTATGAAGGAAAACTAGTTAAATGGATGGGTGGAGGAAGTTGGGTGGCAGTAGGGAAGGGTGGTGAGTTGCAAGGGAATATTATCACTTAATAAAATGCAAGAGAAAATGACAATATATATTCAATGGTATATTCCAGGAAAAATAACTGACAAATACAAAACAAGCTCAATTTCATTCATAATCAAGGAGATTTAGATTTATAGTGAGTCATAATTTTCCCCTAAGAGATATGCAAAAGTAATTGCATTACTAAGTGCTGAGGCCTGAAAAAAAAAAAAAAATAACTCCAGTGCAATGTAAACTGGTACAACTACTTTGAAAATCAACTTGATACTGTCTTAACACACTTGAACACTTATACACTACATACTCGCACACTATACAATTACAGGTATAGCACAGTGTTTCAGTAAGTATGTCCTGAGGACAGGTACTGGTTCTCTATTCATTAAAAGACTGGAATGAGATGAAGAGCTTGTACCAGAATATAAACAAACAATACTTCATTGAGGAAATCTGGAAACAGCAACTTGGCTGAATTAAAGGGTGGGATTGTAATGACAGTTTGGGTGCAAGCTCTGTATCTCATTCTAGATTGGATTTTTCAATAGCACGGACCTAAAACATCTGTGTTTGATACTCATTAGTGGACCATGAAATAAGTTTCTAAAGTTACCTGGGACCCACTATATATGTTACACACACACACACACACACACACACACACACACACACACACACAGTTGTAATCAAGAACTTTCTTCTGTAGGTTCCTGCTAAAAATTTTTGAAAATATTCCTAAATAAATCCTATGTTCTAGAAGACATATAGAAAGATTAAAATTATGTAAATTATCTTCTCCAACCACAACAGAATGTAATTAAAAATAAAAGATACTTTAGAAATTCACAGATGTGGAACTTAAACCATATACCCTAATTGCCCAATAGATCAAAAAAAAAAAAAATCACAAGGAAGTTTGACAATACTTTGAGACAAATGAAGATACAACATATCAAAACTTACGGAATACTGTGAAAACAGTGCTCAGAGGGAAATTCACAGTTATAAGTGCCCAAATTAAAAAAGAAGATAAATATTCAATCAATCATCAAACCATCTCACCTTAAGAAACTAAGGGAAAAAAGGTGCAATCTAATGCAAAACGAGCAGAAGGAAAGAATTAGTAGAGATGAAATAAATATACGGAATATAAAAAGAGAAAAGAAAAATGTTGTTTCTTTACAATCATTGAAAAAATTGTTAAGTATTTAGCTAGACTGAATAAGCAAAAAACAAGAAGTCTCAAATTACTAAAAACAGGAGGGGAAAAAGGTGACATTACAGACACACTGAACTTACAGAAGATTTTAAGTGAATAGGAAAAAAGAAATGCCAACAAATTAGATATCCTAGATTAACAGACAAATTTTAAGAAAGATACAAATTTCTGATATTGACAGAAAATTTTTCTGATATAACAGAAAATTGGCATAGACTTATAACAAGAAAAGTGTGAAGGATTTTTGATGATTAATCATCAAAACTCAAACCCAGATGAATTCACTGGCAAAATCGATCAAACGTTTAAATGAGAATTATGACCAAGTGTTTTGATGTCAAAAATACCAACTGTAGAAGACAAGGGAATACTTTAACTCTGGAACTATCATTACCCAGATGCCAAACCAAATCAAAACATCACAAGAAAATAAAACTACATACTAGTATTCCCACTGAATAAAGGCAAAATCCTCAACAAAATACTAGAAACCAAATGCAGCAGCATATAAAAAAGAATATTCAGGGGCACCTGGGTGGCTCAGTGGGTTAAAGCCTCTGCCTTCAGCTCAGGTCATGATCCCAGGGTCCTGGGATCGAGCCCCGCATCAGGCTCTCTGCTCAGCAGGGAGCCTGCTTCCTCTTCTCTCTCTGCCTGCCTCTCTGCCTACTTGTGATCTCTCTCTGTCAAATAAATAAATAAATAAATCTAAAAAAAAAAAAAAGAATATTCACCATGACCAAGTGGGATTTATCCCAGGAATGCTAGGTTGGTTTAAAATTAATATAATAAGCCACATTAATAAAATAAAGATTTGAAAATATGATTTACATAGATACAGAAAAAAGACACCTGACAAAATATAACATCCTTTAATGTCAAAAAGACTCAAACTAGTAACAGAGAGGAACTTGTTCCACCTGATAAAGATTAAAAAAAAAAAAAAAAGACACAGAACACAGCACTAAAAGAGTGAAAGCTATACTCTTAATATCAGGAATGAGACAATGATGCCTATGCTAGCCACTTCTATTCAATGTTGCACTAGAGGTTCTGGTAAGGGCAATTAGGGAAAAACAAATAAGTAAAAAATAAAGACATCCTCATTGGAAAGGAAGAAAACTATATCTGAAGTTGACGTGATTTATAAATAGATAACCCCAAGGAATCTACAAAAACACCAATACATTAGAGCAAACAAATAAGTTCAGTAAAGTTGAGGGGTAAGGATTATTATACAAACATCAATATATTTCTACTTATTAGCAATGAATAATCTAAAAGAAATGTTTAGCATTTATAATGGTATCAAAAAAATACTTAAAGATTGACTTAATGAAAGTAGTATATGACATACATATTGAAAATTATAAACATTGGTGAAAAGAATTAAAACCATGTATACAGAAAGACATCTCATGTTCATGAATGGGAAGATGAATATTGTAGTGATGGCAGCATTCTACAAATTGATCTACAGATTCAATGTGATCTCTTTCAAAGTTATACTGCCTTTTTATATGAACTGATCCTAAAATTCATGTAAAATTTCAAGGGAATAAGAATAGAGAACAAGAATAGTCACAATAATCTTTTAAAAAGAAGAACAAAGATGAATGATTCACATTGTTCATAGTGTAGCCACTATAAAACTATAGCAGTCAAGATAATGTGGGACTTCCATAAAAATAGATTAATAAATCAAAAGATAAGAATTGAGAATCCAGAAATAAATCCATCCAGCTATGGTCAATTGATTTTTTGATGAGAGTCCTAAGACCATTTGTATTTGTTTCCCATTGCTGCTGTAACAAATTACCACAAACTGGGTAATTTCTAAAGTAACAGATTTATTTTTTTTACAGTTTTGGAGGCCAGAAATTCAAAAATCAATGTGTCAGCAGGGTCTTATTCCCTCTGGATTCTCTAAAGTAAAATATATTCTTTGAGCCTTCCAGTTTCCAGTGGCTAATACTTTAACTGGCTTATGGCCATACCACTCCAATCTCTGCCATTATCTTCACATTGCCTCCTTTTCTGTCTGTCTTTCCTTCTGTTTCCCATGAAGGCACGCGTCAACAGGACCCACCTTGATAATATAGGATAATTTCATCTCAAGATTTAATTTAATAGCATATGCATAGATCTTTTTCCCCCAAAATATCATGTTCGCAGGTTCTGGGGATTAGGACATGGACCTATCTTTTGAGGGGTCACCATTCAACCCACTATGTTATTCAATGGGGAAAAGAATGTCTTTTCAACAACTGGTGCTGGGACAACTTCATGTAAAAGAACTAACTGGGCCCCCACCCCATACCATATATAAATTACTAAGTCAAAATGTATTAAAGCCATAAGTTTAAGAGATGAAACTATAAAACTCTAGAAGGAAACCTAGTCATATAGCTTTACAATGTTGAACAATTTCTTAGATATGATGTCAAAAGCAACCAAAGGGAAAAAAAAAATAAAGTGGACTTCTTCAAAGCTAAAAATGTTTGTGTGTCAAAATACAAACACACACAAGAAAGTGTGTGTTTCATACACTTTGAAAGTGAAAAGACAACACACATAATGGATTGTATTTACAAATGATATATCTGACAAGGGACTAGTATCCATCATACATAATGAGCATTTATAATCCACCATCAAAAAGACAAATACTTTAAAAATGGGCCAGTATTTGAGTAGACATTTCTCCAAAGCAGATGCACAGATGGCCAAAAGCACATCAACAGATGGTTACCATCACATGTCATTAGGCAAGTGCAAATCAGAACCACAATGTAACACCACTTCACATGCTCTAAGTTGGCTGTAATTTTTTAAAAATTAAAAGCAAGCATTGGCAGAGATGTCAAAAAAATGGAACTTTCATACATTGCTGATGGTATAGAAAATCACACAGTCACCTTGTAAAATGGTTTCCCAGTTCCTCAAAAAGTTAGAGAACTGTCATATGACCGATCAATTCTATTCCTAGATATATATCTAGGAGAATGAAGAGCAAATGGTCACACAAAAAAACTTACTCAAGAATGTTTACAGAAGTATTGTTCATCATAGCTAAAAAATATATGTCAAACTGATAAAGAGCTCAAGAAATGTACTGGTATCCATTTTACGAATAATATTTCACAAAACAGAATACTACCTAGCTATAGGAAATGAAGTACTGATCCATACAACAACATGGGTGAATTTTGAAAAAAAATTTGTTTGTTTGTTTGTTTGTTTTTTAAGATGGCAGCAGAGTAGGGATACCTTAGGCTCATCTCATCCTATTAATATAACTACATAACCATCAAATCACCCTAAACACCCCAGAAATCGATCTGAAGGCTGGCAGAACAAACTCCACAACCAAAAGTAGAGAAGAGGTCACAAAGAAAGTAGAAAGTGTGGAGACAGACTTGGAAGAGAAATGGTTGGCAGCCATTATAGTAGGGAGGGAGTCATAGTCACAAAGAAGGGTGAGGGACAGACTACCACACAAGGGAGCCCACACGGGAAGATGAATCCCCATAACAACTGGCTTGGAAAGAGAGCCCAAGTTTTTTTTTTTTTTTTTTTTTTTTTTTAAAGATTTTATTTATTTATTTGACAGAGAGAGATCCCAAGTAGGCAGAGAGGCAGGCAGAGAGAGAGGGGGAAACAGGCTCCCCGCTGAGCAGAGAGCCCGATGTGGGACTCGATCCCAGGACCCTGAGATCATGACCTGAGCCGAAGGCAGCGGCTTAACCCACTGAGCCACCCAGGCGCCCAGAGAGCCCAAGTTTTTTGAGTTCTTGCAACCAACAGCTCTTCAAGCCTGGAGTTTTAAAGGTCAGAGTGCTTGGCTCTGGGAGAGCTCATAGGACATTGGAGCTGCTTTTGGAGAAAAGACAGGGCCAATAGCCCATGGATATACAGTGTGGAAACAGCAATCTGAAGAACAACTAGGGCACACAGTGGAAAGGTTAGTTGCTCATCTCAGAGTGCATACCAGAGAGGCAGCACTCATGGAGAGTCCCCTCTCAAAGGAACTGGCAGGTGCCATTTCCCTCCTCCACCCTTCAACATAAACACACCTGCATGAACCAGCATAGCATGCACACTCCCCACCTAACTTGCTTACATTAAGCCCTCATATCCTCCCCTCACCCCATTCTGGGAAAACTGCCCTTCCTAGTGATGTTTGCCTCAGTCCTGGCACAACAGGCTCCCTCCCTCAGAAGACCAGCCCAAACTCCCCTGACTCAGGAGTTGTCTAGTCTCAGTTCTGGTGGTGGTGGCAACAGGTCTCATTTCACAAGCAGACCATACTACCACTAGTTGAAACTCACTACATTCAGGCCAGGGACCAAACTGCCCACAACAGACAAAGAGAGGCTCTGCAGATGACTGGTCTGAAGGATAAAGTAGCCAGAACACAACAGCAGAGCATATGCAGCACACAATATTCCCAGAAGTACCAAGCTCTTTGGAATGGGGGACACTACATTGCAGGGCACTACAGGAAATCTTCTTTATAAGGTCATTACCTTCAAGAGCAGGAGACACAGCTGACTTTCATAACACAGAGAAACAGGCAAAGAGACTTAGACAAAATGAGAAGACAGAGGAATTTGTCCCAAATGAAAGAAATGGATGAGGCCATGATCTAACCTAAACCTATATAATTAACATGCCTGATGAAAAATTTAAAGCAAGGGTCATAAGGATCCTCAATGAACTTGAGAAAATAATGGAGGACATCAGTGAGACCATTAACACAGAGATAAAGAGTAACACAGCAGAGTCATAGGTCTCATGAGAAACATGTTTGATGGAATGAACAGTAGGCTTGAAAAAGCAAAGGAATAAATTAATGACCTAGAACAGGGAGTAATGAAAAGTAATCAAGCTGAACAAAAGAGGGGGGGGAAGAACTATGCAAAACAAGAACAGAGGTAGGGAACTTAACGACTCCTTCAAATGTAATAACATTCACATTATAGGAGTCTCAGAGGAAAAAGAGAGAAGGTGGGGGAGAGAAAGTATTTGAAGAAATAATAGCTGAAAACTTCCCTAATCTGGAGAAGGAAATAGATATTGAGATCCAGGAGGCACAGAGAACCCCCAACAGAAATCAACAAAAGCAGATCCACATCAAGACATACTATAAATGGCAAAATATAACATAAAGAAAAATATTAAAAGAAACAAGGCAAAGGAAGACAGTTACATACAAAGGTAGCCCCATAGGGGTATCAGCAAATTTTTCACCAGAAACTTTCCAGGCCAGAAAGGAGTAGCATGATATATTCAAAATGATGAACTAGAAAAACCTGCAGCCAACAAAACTCTATCCAGCATGGCTATAATTCAGAATAGAAGGAGAGATAAACCATTCCCAAACAAAACTAGAAGAGTTCATGACCACAAAACTAGCCCTCTAAAAAATATTAAGTGGTATTCTTTGAGTGGAAAGGAAATATTAGAAATGTCAGTATGAAGGTAGAAACACAAAAGCTGTAAAAATTAACATTTCTGTAAAACAAAATAAATGAAAATAAATAAAAAATCAATCAAGAAACTTACAACATAAAAGGACCTAATATATGACACCACATACCTAAAACATGGGAAGGAAAGTATGAAAGAAGGGGTTCAAACTTAAATGATCTTCAACTTAACACAGCTGTTATATGCAGAAGATGTTATATACAAACCTAATGACAAGCACAAATCAAATACCATTAATAAATACGCAAAGAATAAAGAGAACAAAATCCAAATATATCACTGAAGAAAACCAGCAAACTACAAAAAAGAGAAAGACAAGAAAGGACCAGAGAAAAATCTTCAGAAATAAAAACCACAAAACAAATAACAAAATGTCAATAAATCCTATTACATACCAATTATTACTTTAAATGCAAGTGGACTAAATGCTCCAATCAAAAGACATAGGTTGACAGAGTGGATTAAAAAAAACCCAAAACACTCATCTATATGCTGCCTATAAGAGACACATTTTAGACCTAAATACACCTGCAGATTTTAAAGTGAGGGGATGGAGAAACATTAATCATGCAAACAGATATAAGTATTGCTACTCCAGCTTATAGGACAAAAAAACTTTCTTATAGCAGACAAAACAACTTAAAAAAAAGACTTCAGGGACGCCTGGGTGGCTCAGTGGGTTAAAGCCTCTGCCTTTGGCTCAGGTCATGATATCAGGGTCCTGGGATCAAGCCCCGCAATGGGCTCTCTGCTCAGCAGGGAGCCTGCTTCCCTTCCTCTCTCTCTCTGCCTGCCTCTCTGCCTACTTGTGATCTCTATCTGATAAATAAAATCTTAAAAAAAAAAAAAAGACTTCAACAAGACAAAGAAGGACACTGTATAATAATAAAGGGTACAATCCAACAAGAAGATATAACAATTATAAATATTTATATACCCAAATACATGAAATCATTAAGAAAAAAGATTAGTTTCTAAATGATAATAATAGTAAGGGACTTTAAAACCCCCTTATATCAATGGATAGATCATCTAAACAGAAAAATCATTAAGAAACAATGGCTTTAAATGATAGACTGGACCAGACAGATTTAACATATATTCAGAACATTCCATCCTAAGATAGCAGAATACACAGTCTTTTCAAGTGCATGTGGAACATTCTGTAGAATGCTGGGCCACAAAACAAGCCTCAACGAGTTTAAGATCAAAGTCAAACCATAAATGTTTTATGACATAATGCTATGAATCTATAAATCAGTCACAAGAAATAATTTGGAAAGAGTACAAATACATGGAGATTAAATAATATGCTACTAAACAATGAATGTGTCACCAGGAAATCAAAGAAGAAATAAAAAAGTATATGGAAACAAATGAAATTGAAAACAATAATTCAAAACCTTTGGGACATGGCAAAAGAGGTTCTGAGAGGGAAGTATACAGCAATATAGGCCTAGCTGAAGAAGAAAAAATAAATCTCAAACAACCTAATCTTTCACTTAAAAGGAGCTAGAAAAAGAACATACAAAACCTAAAACCAGCTGAGGTAGGAAATAAAGAATGGAACAGAAATAAATGACATAGAAACTAAAATTATACACACACACACACACAACAAATTGATGAAACAAGGAACTGTTTCTTTGAAAAAGAAATCAATAAAATCGATCAACTTCTAGCCAGATTTACCAAGGGAAAAAAAAAGAAAAAGAAAAAGAAAAAGAAAAAGAAAAAGGACTCAAAATCACAAATGAGGAGAAATAACAACCAATACCACAGAAATACAAACAATTTTAAGAGAATATTATGAATAACTATATGCCAATAAATCGGTCAACCTGGAAGAAACGGATAAATTCCTAGAAACATATAAGATACCAAGTGATACAGGAAGAAGCAGAAAATGTGAAAAGATAAAAAACCAGCAAAATAATGAATCTGTAATTAAAAAAAAACTCCCAACAAACAGAAGTCTAGGACCAGATGGCTTCAGAGGTGAAGTCTAGCAAACAAAAATCTAATAACTATTCTTCTCAAACTATTCCAAAAAAAGAAAAAGAAAAAAAAATAAAGAAATAGAAGGAAAACTTCCAAATTTCTTCTATGAGGCTAGCATTACCCTGATACCAAAACCAAATAAAGATATCACATAAAGAGAGAACTATAGGCCAGTATCTCTGATGAACACAGATGCAAAAATCCTCAACAAAACACTAGTAAACCAAGTTCAACAATACATTAAAAATTCATTCACCACGTGGTTCAATATTCACAAAATCAATACGATACATCACATTAATAAGAGAAAGGATAAGAATCATATGATCATTTCAATAGATGCAGAAAAAGCATCTGACAAAGCATAACATTTATTCATGATAAAGAACCCTCAACAAAGTAGGTTTAGAGGGAACATACCTCAACGTAACAAAGACCATATATGAAAAACCCACAACTAACATCATTCTCAGTAGGGAAAAACAAAGGTTTTCCCCTAAGGTCAGGAACAAGACAAGGATGTCCATTCTCACTACTTTTATCCACCATAGTACTGGAAGTCCTGGCTGAAGCATTCAGACAACAAAAAGAAATAAAACTTACTATACTGGTAAGGAAGAAGTAAAACACACACTATTCATAGATGACATAATGCTCTATATAAAAAACCTGAGAGACTCCACCAAAAAAAAAAAAAAATACTAGAACTGATAAATTAAGTCACAGGAGAGAACATTAACACACAAAAATGTGTTGCATTTCTATACATTAATGGTGAAGTAACAGAAAGAGAAATTAATAATCCCACTTACAACTGTACCCAAAGTAGTAAGATACCCAGGAATAAACCTAGATATAAATGAAAGACTTGTAGTCTGAAAGCCATAAAACACTGTTAAAAGAAACTGAAGATGAGACAAAGAAATGGAAAGACATTCCATGCTCATGGATTAGGAGAATATTGTTAAAATGTTTACACTACCCAAAGCAATGCATATATTTAATCAATGTCCATCAAAATCCCAACATCATTTTTCACAAAACTAGAACATACAATCCTAAAATTTGTATGGAATCACTAAGGACCCCGAAGAGCCAAAGCCAAAGCATCTTGAAAAAGAAAAGCAAAGCTGGAGGCATCACAATTCCAGAGTTCAAGTTATATTACCAAAGCTAAAGTAATCAAAACAGTATGGTATTGGCACAAAAACAGACACATAGATCCATAGAACAGAACAGAAATTCCAGAAATAAACCCGCAATTATATGGTCAATTAATCTTTGACAAAGTGGGAAAGAATATCCAATGGCAAAAGGACAGTCTCCTCAACCAATTGTATTGGGGAAATGGAGAAGCAACATGTAAGAAATGAAACTGTACCACTTTCTTATACCATATATAAGAATAAATTTCAAATGGATAAAAGACCTAAATGTAAGACCCGAAACCACAAAAATCCTAAAAGAGAGCACAGGCAGTCAGTGGCCATAGCAACTTTTTTCTAGATAGGTCCTCTGAAAAATGGAAACAAAAGTAAAATATTGGGACTACATCAAAATAAAAAGCTTCTGCACAGTAAGAAAAATAACTGAAAAAAACTAAAAGATAAACTATGGAATGGGAGGAGATATTTGCAAATGACATATCTGATAAAGGGTTAGTATCCAAAATATATAAAGAAATTATAAATCTCAACACACAAAAACAAATAGTCCAATAAAAATAAGCAGAAGTCATGAACAGAGATTTCTTCAAAGACAACATCCAGACAGCCAACAGACACATGAAAAGATCCTTATCATCTGTTATCAGGAAAATGCATATCAAAATTACAATCAGATATCACCTCACACCTGTCAGAATGGCTAAAATCAATAACACAAGAAACAATAGGTATTGGTGAGGATGTGGAGAAAAAGGAATCCTCTTGCACTGTTGGTGGGAATGCAAATTGGTACAGCTGCTGTGGAACACAGTATGGAGGTTCCTCAAGAAGTTAAAGAAAACCTTATAAAAAAAAAAACATTAAAAAAACCTTAGGATTCAGTAATCACACTATTGGATATTTACCCAAAGAACACAAGAATGCTAATTCAAAGGAATACATGCACCCCTACCCTTTTTTTTTTTTTTTAAGATTTATTTATTTATTTGACAGACAGAGATCACAAGTAGGCAGAGAGGGAGAGGAAGAAGCAGACTCACCGCTGAGCAGAGAGCCTGATGCAGGGCTCGATCCCAGAACGCTGGGATCGTGACCTGAGCCAAAGGCAGAGGCTTTAACCCACTGAGCCACCCAGGCAACCCCCTACCCTATGTTTTTAGCAATGTTTACAATAGCCAATTTATGGAAGCAGTGCAAATGTCCATTGATTGATGGATGGATAAATAGACAATGGAATATTATTCAGCCATAAAAATAAAGAAATCTTGCTACTTGCAAGGACATGGATCAAACTAAAGAGTATAACGCTAAGTGAAATAAATCATCAAGGGAAAGACAAACACCTTACGATTTCACATACACATGGAATTTGAGAAACAAAACAAGCAAGCAAAGAGAAAAAAGAGAGAGACAAATCAAGAAGCAGATTCTTAACTGTAGAGAATAGACTGACGGTTATCAGAGGGGAGGATGGGTGAAATTGGTGATGGGGATTAAGGAGTGCACTTGTCATAATGAGCACCAGGAGATTATAATAAAAAACAAACAAAAGAGCTTTCCTTCAGTTAAAAAAACAAAACAAACAAACAAAACCACATCATGGTTAAGTAAAACAAGCCAGACACAATTGGAAATGTTTCAAATAGGAAAATCCAAAAATACAGTTCGTTGCCAGGAGCTGTGAGAAGGAAAAAATTACTGATTGTTAACAGGCAGGAGTTTCTTTTTGTGGTGATAAAACCATTCTAGAATTAGATAGTGCTGCTGGTTGCACAAATTTGGGAATTTACTAATGAGTGAATTATATACTTTTAACAAATGATTTTCATATTATGTGCATTTTAGCTCAAAAAACTAAAATAAGTTTTAAAAAATAAATGAAGTACAGCTACCTACAACATGGATGAAAATTATAAAAATTTAACTAAACTTTATTTTTAAGTCCCAGAGAAACCAGATGTAAAAAGTTTCCATTTTTGTACAACTTCAACATGAGAAATTCTAAAGAGAAATGAATAACAAAAATAAAATTTAGGAATTTCTTTAATTGTGGGAGTAGCCCAAAAATATATGCAGAACTAATAGGGACGCCTGGGTGGAGCAGTCAGTTAAGCAGCCAACTCAGTTTCTGCTCAGGTCGTGACCTCAGGGTCCTTGAATAGAGCCCTGGATGAGGCTCTGTGCCCAGCAGGGAGTCTGCTTGAGAATCTCTCCCTCTTGCTCTGCCCCTCCCACCCTGGAAACTCTCTCTCTCTCTCTCTCTCAAATAAAAAAATAAAATCTTAAAAAAAAAAACCAACAACCTACTGGTAATATTTTTATTAAAAATGGTGTATGTTTGAATGTGTTAAGTTTGTTTAAGTATGCTTTTTACTGAATATATAATTTTAGTATCCTTTAAAATATTATATAATGAAAACATTTAAGTGACTTGCAGCTTTAGGTGGCTGGGAAAATGCTAGGGTTGCAAGTAAAAACAGTGGTATTAAAAGCAGATGACCTGTCATTTCATGACATGGGTCAGCCTTCCTTCTTTTAGTCAATCTGCATTACAAGCCTCCACTACTGATTGCTTCTTAGTCACCAATTTGTTGATGCCCAGCCAGCTGAGTCAGGAGCTGTGCTTTTTATAGATCTGGAGCATCAAAAGTGAGTCATCTATTCCCTTCTGTCACAGTTCATTTCAAAATTCTTTCACTCCCCATAAGCTAAAATTAATCTGCCTTATATCTAAGCAGTTATCAGTTATTATACTGTGTTTAATATTTTAAATTCTTAATTCCCCTTAAATTATGATGCCCTGTGATTCCTGATTTGTTACATGAAAGTATTTCATTGCTTTATAAGAAGGTTATACACTGGATGAGAGCAAAAACATCCTTGCCAAGAGTATGTCGATTTGGACTTTCTAAGTTCAGGTTATGGAAGTCACCTTGAAAAACAAATTTATTGTAAGAAGGGTTTTTTTTTTTTAAATTATTATTTTGGGTTTTTAAAGGGTTTTGTTTTTAATTCTAAAAGCTTTATGACTTTATCATAAGGGACAGCTCATGGGAGAAGAGGCTACAGTAACTCTTCAGGTTTTGGGACACGGTTTGGTAAGGGAAGAGGCAAGCTGGTTCAAGAAGAGAGATCAGAAATGAAGTCTCAATTCCCAGCCTTGGGATCAAGCATCAGGTGGAGAAAATTATACAAAGGAGAGGAGACGTAGGCTGTGTGAGCTTGCAGACTCTTCAGCAAAATAATCATTAAACTGATGAAAATTACCAAACTACAAGTATTTTAAAATCTGTGGAAATTGACCTAAGATTAAGTAATTAATTGAGAAGCATTTATTTAAATAAGTTTACAGAGTGTTAGCACAAGTAGTGTTAATCTGTGGCACTTAGGTTAGGAAATGCTCCCATCACCCATACCCCACTTCCTACTCAACTTTCCAAAAGGTTTATTCTGGTTGGGCAGGCCAAGAAGAGACTGGCTCCCTTTTCCATTCTCCTCTCCCACCCTCTCTCCTAATTAGAAGGCAATGGTTTCACTCTGGAAGAGTTCCCTCAAAGCCAAACCTAAGATCTAGGTTTCAGAAGATGCATACCTAGAGGGTACAGCCAAGGAGATAGGGTCTACCACTTACTCTACTTCACTTATAGGCTAAAGGCTCTATCCTGGTCAGACAATGGCACACCTGGCCAACAAGACTTAAGGCTTCCATTGCCTCTGCCTCACCCCTCAAACCCAGCATCTGTTCATAGGACAGAAGTTAGAGGTCAGTTAGGATAACTTTAAAAAAAATACAAAAATGGAGACTACCATTCTCCCAAGCTCCCTCTTAGGGAAGAAAAAAAAAAAAAATCACTCTAGGAGAAGCAGACCCTATTCTATTCCCCTTCCCAGCACTGTAAACAAAATTTCTTCTTGCAGGAAGGAGGGTGGGGAGCAAGATTTGAGGTCTGGCAGTTCCATAGCACTGCCTTGGGGGGCTGACTTAATCTGGAACAGAGAATACAGGAACTCCTTCATACAAGCTTACTCTGGCCAATAGAGTCTTAATAATATACAATTACAGAAGCAAATAGATACTGGTAGCATCAAACAAATAGTAGACCCATCAGAAATTTCATAAGGAAGGGCATAAGGGAAAAAAGATAGCCAAAAAAGACCCTGATAGGATCACACTTATCCCTAGTTGTCTGAAAGGCTGTACATATAAACTAGGGTACACCCACGCTGAAGCAATTGAACTGTTAATCCCTGGCTAAAAGCAGTGCAGATTTGAAATCTTCCTGAAATGGGTGGATTCTTTTTTTTGGGGGGGGGGGGGTAAAGCTTTGTAGTTTATTAGAATTTTTTCCAAATATAACTTTTAGTTACATTTTTAAATTTTTTTTAAAGATTCTATTTATTTATTTGACAGACAGAGATCACAAAATTGGGTGGATTCTTACTGGCTCAGAAGGCCTACTCACATTCCTTAATCCATCACTGACTGAAAACTAACCTACACTGACCCAGGAGCAACTTCTAGTTCTAGCAAACTAGAAGAGATAAAAATTCTAGGCACTGACATAAGAGATTGCACACTTGAGAAATGGACTTCACAAAATTAATCCAAGCAATGTGCTAAACAAATAGAACCAAGCAACAATAAGTCCCAGAAACTACAAACATGGTATAAAATGTCTAGTTATGAAAAAAAAGAGATATGCAAAAAACAGAAGGTGTGATCCACACATAAGACAATCAGGCAATACGTTAATACTTTCGAGGAATCTATATGTTGGGCTTAACAAAGATTTCAAATGAACAACTACAAGTATGTGCGAAGAACAAAGAAAATCATTCAAAAAAGAAAAAAAGAGAAAAGAAGGGAAAGAGAAGAAAAAGAAAAGGGAAAGAAAAAGGGGAAAGAAAAGGAAAAGAAAAAAGAAAAGGAGGAAAAGAGAAGAAGGAAAAGAAAAAAATTAGGATTCAAATACAGAATAATAAACATACAGAAAATACCCATAAAAAGGAGATTCTAGAGTTAATATGTACAATAACTGAAGTGAAACATTAATTTACTAAAGTGGACTCAGAAGTAGATTTGACCAGCAGAAGAATCTGAGAACTTGAAGGGGAAAAAAAATTCTAGAGATTATCCAATATAGAGAAAGAAAAATGTAGTAAGAAAAGATGAACAAAGACTCAGAAAACTTTGAGACAGCATAAAGATAAGCAACATCTAAAAAATGAGTATAATAGAAAAAGGAGAACACAAATAAATGTTCCGAATAAAAATCACTTGAAAACTCTCTAAATATGATAAACATTAATCTGCACATCCAAAAATCCAACTTGCTCCAGTAGAATATACACAAAGTGATCCACATCTAGATAAATAATCAAAATATTGATATTCAAAGACAACAAGAAGATCTTGAAAGCAGAAGAAAATGGAATCACCATACAGTGGAACTAAAGTTCAAAGAGCAAAGTTGCTAATTTTAGAAAATAAGGCTTCTCAATAGGTGGTCAAAGTAGGGATTGTTAAGACACTTTACACTTGTAGTGTTTTTGAAAGAAATTGACTCAATAATTCAATTTTTTTTTCCTCAAAGTAAGCATCAAGTCTTGAAGATTTCTACCAAAAATAGTTCTAACCAAACCCAAGGAACATGCTGAGGCAACCCCAAATATAACTCTTCCAGGGAGATGAAAAAGAGCCATTTCCTTATTCACTTTGTGAAACTGGTATAACTTTAATATCTTTTCTACTTGGAAAGGTCCCCTATTTCTCATGAGTTTAAAGAGGTTTTGAGAAGATGTTTCAAGTCACCCAGGATGGGAAATTCCATGTCATTGGTCATCAATAGTTTTTTTTTTTTAATTAAAGATTTTATTTATTTATTTAACAGACAGAGATCACAAGTAGTCAGAGAGGCAGGCAGAGAGAAAGAGGAGGAGGCAGGCTCCCCGGCGGAGCAGAGAGCCCAATGCGGGGCTCGATCCTGAGATCATGACCTGAGCCAAAGGCAGAGGCCTTAACCCACTGTGCCACCCAGGTGCCCTGGTCATCAATAGTTTATCAACAGACACTGATGCACAGAGATCTAGATCACATCACTAATAGTGGCAAAGTTTGGAACTGAGGTCTAATTATCTCGTTTCAGAATTCATGCTCACATTCCTGGCTAAATACTTAGCACGAAACCTGACATAGAGCAGATTCTAACCGGTGGGTTAAACTACTGATATGACATTCATATTTGGGCATGATAGAATATCCTATCAATAGCATAATATCTTGAATACACAGATCCACAAAAATAAAAACCTCTTTTATTTTTCTAGCATTTTATACTAAGTTTATATTATATATGAAATTATAATGACTTGGCACATATATTTTTAAAGAACTCTTAAAAACACTTTTCCTAATATTATGTATTAAATTTATATTATATATGAAATTATGACTGCACATATATTTTTAAAACACTGTTAAAAAAGACTTAATAAGAACAGCTATGATAGAATAAAAATGCCTTAAGAATTAGAACTGCAGAAATTTGGGGAGGAGCAAGATGTTAGATGAGTAGGAGACTGAAATATCATCAGATCCCAGAAGTTCAGCTAGATAATTATCAAAACATTCTGAACACTTACAAACGCAACAGGAGAGAGAAGAGAAGAAGAGCAGCAATTCTAGGATCAGAAAATCAATGACTTTCTGGAAGGTAGGACATGTGGAGAAGTGAATCCAAAGCTGCGGGAAGACAGACCCTAGGGGGAGGGGCTGGCTTCTGGCAAGGGTTAGAGCAGCGGAGCACAAAATCAGAACTTTTATAAGTCTGCTCCACGGAGGGACTTTACACCAGAGGCTAAGCAGGGGAGGAGGCAGGGAGCACTCATGGGGACAAGTGTGGTCTCAGCACCTGCAGGGTCACATAAAGACTGGGAATGTCTGAGTGTGGCAGGGCTCCCAGGTGTTGGAGTGGGGAAGCTGGCTGCAGAGAAGGAGCTAAGAAGTGGGGGGCTCTCAGCTCGGAATAACCTTAAACCATGATCCAAAATACAGGCAAGCCACTGCTCTTTGAGCAGGGACCCCACAAGTGGCAGATCCAGAGAGACCCACTCCTTCCTCCTTTGGGAGGAACAGGGTGGGAACAGCTGTAGGAATCTGCTGGATTTGGAGACTCCAAAGGGGGCCGTGTGCCAGAGACAGAAACACTTGGTCACAGGCCAGGTGAGTTCAGAGCATGGCCGGAAACCAGGGAAATGGTAGTGATTGACAGCTTTTCTCTGAGGGCACACAGAGGAGTGGGACCCGGAGCTCTCAGATCCTACACGCTGGAGATTGGGAGGCCGCCATCTTCATTCCCGTCCTCCAAAGCTGTACGGAAAGCATTCAGGAAACAAAAGCTCTGAGAGTGAACCGGAGCAGATTACTTAGCCTGGTCTCTGGCAAGGGCAGTGCAATTCCACCTTAGGCAAAAACATTTGAGAATCACAGCACAGGCCCCTCTCCCAGAAATTAGCAAGAACATCCAGCCAAGATTAAGTTCACCCATCAATGAGAGCTGTGGAACTCCAGAAGCTAGGGTGAAGCAACACATAGAATTCATGGCTTTTCCCCCATGATTCCCAAGTCAAGTATTTTTTAATTTATTTTTTTCTTATTCTACTTTTTAAAATTTTTTCTCTTTCCTATTTTAACGTCTTTTCAACTATTTTATCTTATCAAGACCTTTTTAAAACTCATTTAATTTTCAATGTTATAAGTCATATTTTATAGCTTCACTGTATCTAACCTTATTATTTGTATACATAAAAGATTTTTTTTTCTTTAAAATTTTGGGATACAATTTCTTCTAATAGATCAAAATATACCCTAAATCTAGCACATGGCTTTGTTCGAGTCTCCAGCCTGACCACATTCTTTCCTTTTTTTTTCCCAACCAACTTCTTATCAATTCTTATCTTATCAATTCCTTTTTTAGAATCTTTTAAAATTTTCATCTTTATAGTCATATTCAATTCCTTCATTGAGTTTACCACTATATTGAATATATATAAGTTTTTCTTTCTTTAAAATTTTGGGAGGTAGTTTCTTCTAACAGACCAAAATACACCCAAAGTAAGTGTGTGGCTTTGATCTATTCACCAGAGTGTGTGTGTGCATATTACATATATATATATATATATATATATATATATATATATATATATTCCCCCCACTTTCTTCTCCCCACAGTTTTGGCTCTCTTCTGATTTGGTTAGTGTATATTTTTCTGGGGTCATTGTTCCCCTTTTATTATTTTATTATCTCATTCCTCTATTATTATCTGGATAAAATGATAAAATGATGAGGCAGAAAACATCACCACAAAAAAAAAAAAAAAAAAGAACAAGAGGCAACACCAATGGCCAGGGACCTAATCAATACTGATATTAGTAATATATCAGAACTAGAGTTCAGAAAGATGATTATCAAGGTGCTAACTAGGCTCAAAAAAAAAAAAAAAAGCATGGAAGATATTAGAAAATCCCTTTATGGAGAAATAAAATCCCTTTATTGGAGGAAAAAAAGAACTAAAATACAAACAAGTTGAAATTGAAATGCTATTAATGAGGTGCAATCAAAAATAGAGGCTCTTGCTGCTACAATAAATGAGGCAAAAGAGAATTAATGATATAGAAGACCAAGTGAGAGAATTAATGAAATAGAAGACCAAATGACAGAGAATAAAGAGGCTGAGCAAAAGAGAGACAAACAACTACTGCACCAGAAGGGGAGAATTCGAGAGTTAAGTGATACCATAAGATGAAACAATATTAGAATAATTGGGATCCCAGAAAAAGAAGAAAGAGAAAGAGGAGAAACTATATTGGAGCAAATTATACTAGATAATTTCTTTAATTTGGCAAAGGGGAAAACATCAAAATCCAGGAGGCACCGAGAACCCCCTCAAAATCAATAAAAATAGGTCAACACCCTGTCATCTAATAGTAAAACTTACAAGTCTCAGTGACAAAGAGAAAATCCTGAAAGTAGCTCGGGACAAGAGGTCTATAACATACAACGATAGAAACATTAGACTGGCAGTAGACCTATCCACAGAGACCTGGCAGGCCAGAAAGGAAGACATGACATATTCAGACCACTAAATGAGAAAAATATGCAGCCAAGAATATTATATCCAGTTAGGCTGTTATTAAAAATAGAAGGAGAAAAAAAAAAAATAGAAGGAGAGATAAAAAGTTTCCAAGATAAACAAAAACTAAAAGAATTTGCAAACACCAAACCAGCCCTATAGGAAATATTGAAAGGGATCCTCTAAGCAAAGAGGAGTCTATAAGTAACATAGACTGGAAAGGAATAGAGACAATATACAGTAACAGTCACCTTACAGGCAATACAATAGCACTAAATTCGTATCTTTCAATAGTTACCATGAATGTAAATGAGCTAAATGCCCCAGACAAAAGACACAGGGTATCAGAATGGATAAAAGAACAAGAACCATCGATATGCTGTCTGCAAGAGATTCATTTTAGACCCAAAGATGACTCCATATTTAAAGTGAGGGGGTGGAAAACAATTTGCCATGCAAATGGACATCAGAAGAAAGCTGGGGTGGCAATCCTTATATCAGATCAATTAGATTTTAAGCCAAAGCCTATAATAAGAGATGAGGAAGGACACTATATCATACTCAAAAGGTCTATCCAACAAGAAGATCTAACAATTTTAAATATCTATGCCCCTAACATGGGAGCAGCCAATTACATAAACCAATTAATAGCAAAATCAAAGAAACACATCAACAATAATACAATGAGAAAAGGAAACTTTAACACCCGCCTCACTGAAATGGACAGATCACCTAAGCAAAAGACCAACAAGGAAATACAAGCTTTAAATGACACACTGAACCAGATGGACATCACAGATATATTCAGAACATTCCATCCCAAAGCAACAGTATACACATTCTTTTCTAGTGCACATGGAACAGTCTTCAGAATAGATCACATCCTAGGTCACAAATCAGGTCTCAACCGGTACCAAAAGGATTGGCATTACTTCCTGCATATTTTCAGACCACAATGCCTTGAAACCAGAACTCAACCACAAGTGGAAAGTTAGAAAGAACTCAAATAGATGGAAGCTAAAGAGCATCCTACTAAAGAATGAATGGGTCAACCAGGAAATTAAAGAAGAATTTTTAAAAATTATGGAAACAAATGAACATGAAAACACAACTGTTCACAATCTGTGGGACACAGCAAAGGTAGTCCCGAGAGGAAAATATATAGCAATACAAGCCTTTCTCAAGAAACAAGAAAGGTCTCAAGTAAACAACCTAACCCTACACCTAAAGGAGCTGGAGAAAAAACAGCAAAGAAAGCCTAAACCCAGTAGCAGAAGAGAAATAATAAAGGTCAGAGCAGAAATCAATGAAATAGAAACCAAAAGAACAGTAGAACAGTAGAACAAACTCAATGAAACTAGGAGCTGGATTCTTTGAAAGAATTAATAAGATTAATTAACCCCTGGATAGACTTATCAAAAAGAAAAGAGAAAAGACCCAAATTAATAAAAAATCATGAATTCATGAATAAAAGAGGAGAGATCACAACCAACAACAAAGAAATACAATTATAAGAGCATATTATAAGCAACTCTATACCAGCAAATTGACAATCTGGAAGAAACGGATGCATTCCTAGAGACATATAAACTACCACAACTGAACCAGGAGGAAATGGAAAACCTGAACAGATGCATAACCAGAAAGGATATTGAAGCAGTCATCAAAAATCTCCTAACAAACAAGAGCCCAGGTCCAGATGGCTTCCCAGGGGAGTTCTACCAAACATGTAAAGAAGAATTAATACCTATTCTTCTGAAACTGTTCCAAAGAATAGAAATGGAAGGAAAACTTCCAAACTCATTTTATGAGGACAGCATTACCTTGATCCCAAAACCAGACAAAGACTCCATCAAAAAGGAGAATTACACACCATTATCCTTGATAAACACAGATGCAAAAATTCTTACCAAAATACTAGCCAATAGGATCCAAAAGTACATTAAAAGGATTATTAACCATGACTATGTAGGATTTATTCCAGAACTGGAAGGTTGGTTCAACATCTGCAAATCAATCAATTTGATAAAATACATTAATAAAAGAAAGAACAAGAACCATATGATACTCTTGATAGACGCTGAAAAAGCATTTGACAAAGTACAGCATCCTTTCTTGATCAAAACTCTTCACAGTGTAGGGATAGAGGGCACATACCTCAATATCATCAAAGCCATCTATCAACAACCCACTGCGAATATCATTCTCAGTGGGGAAAACCGAGAGCTTTTCCTCTAAGGTCAGGAACATGGCAGGGACATCCACTATCTCCACTGCTATTCAACATAGTACTAGAAGTTCTAGCCTCAGCAATCAGACAACAAAAAGAAATTAAAGGTATCCAAATCGGCAAAGAAGGAGTCAAACTCTCACTATTTGCAGATGATATGATACCCTATGTGAAAAACCAAAAGACTCCACTCCAAAACTGCTAGAACTTGTACAGGAATTCATTAAAGTGTCAGGATATAAAAATCAATGCACAGAAATCAGTCGCATTTCTATACACCAACAACAAGACAGAAGAAAGAAAAATTAAAGACTTGATTCCATTTACAATTACACCCAATACCATAAGATACCTAGGAATAAACCTAATAAACAGGTTAAGAATCTGTTCTCAGAAAACTATGAAGAACTCATGAAAGAAATGGAGGAAGACACAAAGAAATGGGAAAATGTTCCATGCTCATGGATTGGAAGAACAAATATTGTGAAAATGTCTATTCTACCTAAAGCAATCTACACATTTAATGCAATCCCTATCAAAATACCACCAATTTTTTTTTCAAATAAATGGGACCAATAATCCTAAAATTTATATGGAACCAGAAAAGACATCGAATAGCCAGAGAAATGTTGAAAAAGAAAGCCAAAGTTGGTGACATCACAGCTCCAGACTTCCAGCTCTATTACAAAGCTGTCACCACCAAGATAGTATGGTATTGGCACAAAAACAGACACATAGATCAATGGAACAGAATAGAGAGAGCCCAGAAATAGACCCTCAACTCTATGGTCAACTAATCTTTGACTAAGCAGGAAAGAAGGTCCAATGGAAAAAAGACAGTCTCTTCAACAAATGGTGTTGGGAAAATTAGAGAGCCACATGCAGAAGAATGAAACTGGACCATTTCCTTACACTACACACAGAAATAGACTCCAAATGGATGAAAGACCTCAATGTGAGAAAGGAATCCATCAAAATCCTTGAGGAGAATATAGGCAGCAACCTCTTTGACCTCAGCCATGGCAACTTCTTACTAGAAACATCACCAAAGGCAAAGGAAGCAAGGGTAAAAATAAACTACTGGGACTTCATCAAGATCAAAAGTTTTTGCGTGGCAAAGGAAACAGTCAACAAAACCAAAAGACAACTGACAGAATGGGAGAAGATATTTGCAAATGACATATCAGATAAAGGGCTAGTGTCCAAAATCTATAAAGAACTTACCAAACTCAACACTCAAAGAACAAATAATCCAATCAAGAAATGGGCAGAGGACAGGAACAGACATTCTGCAAAGAAGACATCCAGATGGCCAACAGACACATGAAAAAGTGCTCTACATCACTCGGCATCAGGGAAATACAAATCAAAATCACAGAGAAATACCACCTCACACCAGTCAGAATGGCTAAAATTAACAAGTCAGGAAACAGCAGATATTGGTGAGGATGCGGAGAAAGGGGAACCCTCCTACACTGTTGGTGGGAATGCAAGCTGGGGCAGCCACTCTGGAAAACAGCATGGAGGTTCCTCAAAAAGTGAAAATAGAGCTACCCTAAGACCCAGCAATTCCACTACTGGGTATTTACCCTAAAGATACAAATGTGGTGATCCAAAGGGGCATGTGCACCCAAATGTTTATAGCAGCAATGTCCACAATAGCCAAAGTATGGAAAGAACCTAGATGTCCATCAACAGATGAATGGATAAAGAAGAGGTGGTATATATATATACAATGGAATACTATGCAGCCATCAAAAGAAATGAAATCTTGCCATTTGCGACAACGTGGATGGAACTAGAGGGTATTATGCTGAGTGAAATAAGTCAATCAGAGAAAGACAATTATCATATGATCTCCCTGATATGAGGAATCTGAGAGGCATATTGGGGGGTTTGGAGGGTATGGAAGGAAAAAATGAAACAAGGTGGGATCGGGAGGGAGACATACCATAAGAGATTCTGCATCTCACAAAAGAAATCAAGGGTTGCCAGGGGGAGGGGGGTAGGGAGAGGGTGATGGGGTTATGGACACTGGGGAAGGTATATGCTGTGGTGAGTGCTATGAAGTGTGTAAACCTGGGATTCAGACCCAAACTCCTGGGGCTAATAATACATTATATGTTAATAAAAAATTAAAAATTAAAAAAAAAAAGAAGAAAGGGGGGTAAAGGGGGGGGGGAGAAATACCCAAATTCTTTATTCTACCAGTAATCAAATTGAAAGAATACAATACCATTTTGTGGGTATTTAATTAGCCAAAAATTTAAATGATAGCAATGCTTGTAAGGAAATAGCATAATGAAGTTAGAGTTGAGACTGTAGCCTCATTACCCTGTGTTTGAACTTTCAACCCATAATTTACCAGCTTTTACTTAATATCTTGTTTTTAAGTGTTTAAATCTTGGTTTTCTCATCTTTAAAATTTGCCTAGTTTTTCCACTCCACCATTTTGAGGATGGAATAAATTAGTATTTGTAAACATGCATCTAACAATGGTTAATATGTATGAGACATAGTATTACTTCCATAAATGTTAGCTATAAGTATAAGTAGGAATTTCTATAAATTGGCATGCTTTCTAAGAAAGAACTTGCTCCACTTGAGCATAAAAAGAGCATTTAAAAAAGCATTAAAAAGTACTTAAGTTTTTAATCTAGTAGTCCCCATTCTAGGAAAAGTAGACCAACAAAACAGCCACTAATTTCAACATTTATATACAGTGATTTTTTTAAATTAAAAGTTTTGATAAATTGGAAGCCACTGAAATATCCAACATTTGGAACAAAATAAAAATCAATAAAATTAAGGCACTTATAATGGACTTTGTTTAAATGCTATTAAATTAATATGGAATATCTACTACAGCCAAGATATAAAAATAGGATCTAATTTAACTTCCTACCTTAACTAGAAAACTAGATAAAATAAATGAAATAAAAATAAATTTTAGATATTGGACAATAGGTCAGGATTGTAATTCTTAAAAAGATGGAAACAAATGAGATTAAACCCTACACTTGTCCCAGTTTACCCAGAAGCAATTTCCAGTCTGTAGTAGAGTGAGGAAGAACTCAAGAGAACCTCACTTTTTGCTGAGTGAAGGCCAGTATCAGAGAGAGAACACTAGAGATCTGCAGAGGGATCCTCTCAAATCTTTGGCTTAGTACTGATTTGTACATGTGAGAGGAAAGGAAAAGTACCACTGGGGAAAACATTGGCAGCATTACTTCTGAAGCTCACATAAGACTGAGAATTTTTTTGGAACCCCACAAACCAGAATGGAAAGACATCAAACTGCCTGGAGCATTGGGTAGAGTTGTTACAATATATTACCTTAGTAATGGGAGTATATTACCACTACATAGAAGACATCTTTATTCCTTCCTTAACAAAGTTTAAAGGCTTCAAAATGATTTAACTAATTATGAGTAATTTAACTGTATACCATAACCAAAAAACTTTTAAAAACAACAAAAAACAAAAAACTCACAATGTGTAAAGTTGTACAACAGAATTAATGGACAAGGACATTAACACATCTATTGTAAATAGTCTTATGTTTAAGATCTAAAGTAAATTGTAAGCATCTAAAATGAAAAAGATCCAAATATAGCTTTTATTTTTTTTAAGAGGAAGCATTTTACATGGTTTTTATTTTCAGAAATATCAGAATAGTAAAAAGCACATTTGATGCTGGTAAAGACTACTAGTTCTTTCCTAAATCCATTCTTCTCTTTGTCCATAATAATAGAACTTTGACCTAGTTACTCTAATGAGACAACTGCAAGAGAGATTAGGACATGTAGTTTTTATTCCATATGGCTAAAGTCAAATATAGCTTTTAGAGGTAAGACACACAGTATCTGAAAATTTTAAAAAAGGCAACAGCAGATGAGACAATGAAGAAATCAGTCCCATGAACATATAGTAAAAACAAAACAAAACAAAACAAAACAAACCCATTTAAAAAAAATGAACAGAGCATCAGTGAACTTATGGAATACCACCATGAAGTATCTATCCTATATGAAACTGGAGTCCCAGAAATTGAAAAAAAGGGCTAGGGAAGGGGAAGTGCCAGAAAAAGTACTTTAAGAAATAATGGCCAAATAATTTCAAAGTTTGATTTTAAAACATTCACAAATGCAAAATGCTCAAATATAAAAATGAATAATCTTAAAGAAAATTATATCAACTTCTAATCAAATTACTGAAAGCCAGCAATAAAGAAAATCTTAAAAGAAACCAGAGGAACCAGAGGTAAATAACAGTAGACTACATTTCAGAAACCGAGAAAAGCAGAGACATATCTTAAAGTATATGCATAAAAATAACTAGGTGTTAGTAAGGATGTAGAGAAATTGAAACCCCTACACACTGTTGACGGGAATGCAAAATGGTACAGCCACTATGGTTATAGAGGTATAGAAATTCCTCAAAATATTAAAACTAGCACTATAGTTATGGTCTGGCAATTCTAATTCTGGGTATCTAGCCAAAGAAATTGAAATAGGATTTTGAAAACCTATTAGTACTCCCAGGTTCATTGTAGCATGATGCACAATAGCCAAGATATGGAAATAAACTAATTGTCCACACACAAGTGAATGGATTAAAAAAAAAAAAATACAGTGGAATACTCCTCAGCCTTTAAAAAGAAAACTGCAATAAGTAACTCCACAGATGAACTTGAGGACATTATATAAAGTGGAGTAAGCCAGACATAAATAAATACTGCATGGTTCCACTTACGATTTACCTAAAACCATCAAATTCATAGAATCAAAGAATGGAATAGTGAGTACCTGGGGCTGGAATGAGGGAGAAATGGTGAGGTACTAATCATTGGGCATAAAATTTCTGTTAAGAAAGATGAATAAGCTCTTGAGACCTGCTATACAAAATTGTCCCTATAGTCAACAATAAATATATTACACATTTAAAATTTTGTCAAGAGGGTAGAACTCATGTTCAGTGTTCTTTCCACAACAAAGTTAAAAAAAAAAGAAAAGAAAAAGAAAATCATCTAGAATTCTTTACTAAGCAAAAACTGGTTCAAAATTAGAGTGAAAGAAACTCACCTCAGACCTAAAGACACATGCAGACTGAAAGCGAAAGGATAAAAAACACATTTACCATGAAAATGGAATCAGAAAGAAAGCTGGCATAGCAATACCTATAACAGACAAAATATACTTTAAATAAAAAACTGTAACAAGAGACAAGAAGACTACATAATGTTAAAGGGAACAATTCAACAACAGAACATAACAATTGTAAATATCTATGCACCCCATATGGGAGTACTGAAATACATAAAATGACTACTAACAGAAATAAAGGAAAAAATTGACAGTAAAACAATAGTAGTATAGGACTTTAACCCTACACTTACATCAATGGATAGATCAACCAAACCAAAAGAAAGAAAGAAAGGGAGGAAGGGATGGAGGGAAGAGGGAGGGAGGGAAGGAGGGGGAGGAGGAAGGGAGAGAGAAGGAAAGAAAACTTTGAAATCAGCTAGTGGCTTTGAATGGCACACTGTATCGGATGGATTTAACAGACAGACTTAGAACATTCCATTGAAAAACAGCAGAATGTGCATTCATTTCAAGTGTACACAGAACACCCTCCAGAACAGATCACATGTTAGGCCATAAAACCAGTCTCAATGAATTCAAAAAGACTGAAATCACATCATATATCTTCTCTCACTCCAACAATATAGAACTAGAAGTCACAAGAAAAAAAATCTGAAAAAAACACAAATACATGGAGGGTAAATAATATATTAACAACAACAACAACAATGAATGGGTTAACCAAGAAGTCAAAGAGAAAAATCAAAAAATACATGCAGACAAATAAAGATGAAAACACCAGTCTGAAATCTTTGGAATGCAGCAAAGGCTATTCTAAGAGGGAAGATTATAGAAATACAAATTTACCTCAATAAGTAAGAAAAAACTCAAGTAACCTACCTTACATTTAAAGGAACTAGAAGAACAACAAATAAAGCTCAAAGCCAGGAGAAGGAGGGAAATAAACATTAAAGCAGAAAAAAAAAATAAATAGAAGGAAAAAACCCCAATGGAACAGATCGATGAAACCAGGAGCTGGTTTTCTTTCTTTCTTTTTCTTTCTTTCCTTTCTCTCCTTCCTCTCTTTTCTTTCCTTTCTCTCTCTCTTTCCTTTCTCTCTCTCTTTCCTTTCTCTCTCTTTCCTTTCTCTCTCTTTCCTTTCTCTCTCTCTTTCCTTTCTCTCTCTCTTTCCTTTCTCTCTCTCTTTCCTTTCTCTCTCTCTTTCCTTTCTCTCTTTCCTTCCTTTCTCTTTCTCTTTCTTTCCTCTTTCTTTCCTCTTTCTTTCTTTCCTTCCTTCCTTCCTTCCTTTTCTTTCTTTCTTTCTTTCCTTCCTTCCTTCCTTCCTTTCCTTCCTTCCTTTCTTTTATTTTCTTTCTCTTTCTTTCTTTCAGATTTATTTATCTATTTGAGGGGGGAGGGGCAGAGGGAGAAGAGAAATCCTCAAACAGATTCCCCTGGGAACAGATGGAGCCTGACACAGGGCTCAAACCCAGGACCCCAAGGTCACAACCTGAGGCAAAAGTCAAGAGTCAGCAGCCTAATCAAGAACCACCCGGGTGCCTTGGGAGCTGGTTCTTTTAAAACATCAACAAAATTGATAAACCTTTAGGCAGACTCATCAAAAGAAGAAGAGTGAAGACGGACAAAATCAGAAAGAAGAAATAACAACTAACAACACAGAAGTGCAAAGGATTATAAGAAAATAATATGAAAAATTATATACCAACCAGTTGGACAACCCAAAAGAAATGGATGAATTCCAAGAAACATAACCTTTTAAAACTGAATCAGGAATAAATAGAAAATTTGAACAAATAACCAATAAAGAAATTGAGTCAGTAATCAAAAAACAATCAAAAGTCCTGGACAGATGGCTTCACAGGTGAATTCTACCAAACATTTAAAGAAGAGTTAATATTTATTCTTCTCAAACTATACCAGAAACTGGTTATTACTAGCATTACCCTTTACACCAAAATCAGATAAAGACAATTAAAAAATGAATTACAAGCCAATATCTCTGATAAACATAGATGCAAAAATTCTCAGCAAAATATCAGCAAGCCAAATCCAATAATACATTTTTAAAAAATCACTTATCACAATCAAGTGGGATTTATTTCTGTGATATTGAATCAAGGGTGATTTAATATTCACAAGTCAACATGATATATTACATTAACAAAAGAAGGGATTAAAACCATATGATCATCTCAATAGATGCAGAAAAAAACCTTTGACAAAATACAACATCCATTCATGATAAAAACCCTCAACAAAGTAGATTGGGGGAACATACCTCAACATAAAAAAATGCATATATATATATATATATATATATATATATATATATATATATATATATATAAATCTGGCAGCCAACATCCTACTCTATGGTGAAAAACTAAAAGCAAGACAAGAATGTCCACTCTCACCACTTCTATTCAACATATACTAGAAGTCCTTGCCACAGCAATCAGACAAATATAAGGCACCCAAATTGGTAAGGAAAAGTAAAACTTTCACTGTTTACAGACAACATCATGTCTTACAGAGAAAACCTGAAAGACTCCACCTAAAAACTACTAGAATAAATGAATTCAGCGGAGTCACAGGATACAAAAATCTGTTGTATTCTATACACTAATAATAAAGTAGCAGAAACAGAAATCAAGAAAACAATCCCATTTACAACTGTACCAAAAAGAATAAAATACCTAAGAGTGAACTTAACGAAGGAGGTAAAAGACCTGTACTCTGAAACTATAAAACATTGATGAATGAAATCGAAGATGACACAAATGAAAAGATATTCTATGCTCATGGATTGGGAGAACAAATATTGTTAAAATGTCCATTCACCCAAAGCAATCTGATTTAATACAATCCCAAATTACTGATAACATTTTTCATAGAATTAGAAAAAAAAAATTCTAAAATTTTTATGGAAACACCAAAGACCCCTAATAGCCTAAGCAATCATATAAGAGAAGAACACAACTAAAGGTGTCACAATCCCAGATTTCAAGATATATTATAAAGCTGCAGTAATCAGGGGCGCCTGGGTGGCTCAGTGGGTTAAAGCCGCTGCCTTCAGCTCAGGTCATGACCTGGGATCGAGCCCTGCACCAGGCTCTCTGCTCAGCAGGGAGCCTGCTTCCTCCCTTCTCTCTCTGCCTGCCTCTCTGCCTACTTGTGATCTGTCTGTCAAATAAATAAATAAAATCTTTTAAAAAAAAAAAAAGCTGCAGTAATCAGAACAGTATGGTACTGGCACAAAAACAGATCAACAGAACAGCGAGTCCAAAAATAAACTGATGATAATAAAGTCAATTAATCTTCTGAAAAGGAGACAAGAATATGCAACAGGAAAAATGTCAATCTCTTCAACAAATGGTATTAAGAAAACTGGACAGCTATATTCAGAAGAATGAAAGTGGACCACTTTCTTACACCATACATAAAAATAAACTCAAAATGGATTAAAGGCCTGAATGTAAGAGCTGAAACCATAAAAATCCTTGTAATAATTTCCTTGAAATCAGTTGTAGTAACATTTTTCTAAATAGGTCTCCCGAGGCAAGGGAAATTAAAGTGAAAATAAACTATTGGGATTACATCAAAATAAAAAGCTTCTGCACAGCAAAGAAAACAATCAACAAAACTGAAAGACAACCTGATGGGAGAAGATATTTACAAATGCCATATCTGATATGTATAAAGAACTTACACAACTCAACACCAAAGAAACAAATAATCAAATTTTAAAAAGGACAGAAGACAAACAGATTTTTCTCCAAAGAAGACATACAGATGGCCAAAAGACACATGTAAAGATATTCAACATTACTCATTGTCAGGGAAACACAAATTTCAATGCTTACCTCACACTGTAACAAATTGATCTGAGTCATAATATAAGAACTAAAAGTATAAAACTTCCACAAAAAAACACAAACAACAAAAAACAAAACAGTAGAAAATATTTGCAACCTAGGGTAGAGAAAGATTTCTTTGATAGGACACAAAAGGAACAAACCACCAAAAGACTAAAAAAAAAAAAAAAAAAAGGTCAAATTCAAGGTCATTAAAATTGAAAACCTATTTTCTTTAAAAGACATGATTATAAAATTGAGGAGCCAAGTCAGAAAGAGAAAACATTCACAATACTTACAGATAATAAAAACTTGTATCTAGAGTATGTGATGAACTCTTACAACTTTTGAAAATCCATTAAACAAAATATTTGAAGAGATACTTCATCAAATATTGTCTATTAATGCAAACAGGCAATTGTAGGTTGGATTATGTGCTGCCTGACCCCCATTCTACATTGAAATCCTAATTTCCAATACCTCATATTGTCACCTAATTTCCAATACCTCATATTGTCACTGTTTAGAGATAAGGTCTTTAAAGAGATAATTAAATTAAAATGAGGTTATTAGGGTCATCAGGTTCGTCCTCATCAAATTTGACTAGTCTCCTTGTAAAAAGAAATTACAACACAAGCATACATAGAGGGAAGACCATGTGAAGACATAGAAAGGAGATGTCCACCTATAAGCAAAGGAGAGAGGCCTCAGAAGAAACTAACCCTTTAGATATCTTGTTCTTGCATTTCTAGTCTCCAGAATTTTGAGAAATAAATTATGTTGTTTGAGCCAGCCAGTTGGTGGTACCTTGTTATGGTAACCTTAGCAAACTAAATACAGACATGAATATGTTCATTATCATTGGTTATATGAAAAATGCAAATTAAAACATCCTAGAATGGCCAAATTAAAATAGACTGTTAATATCAAATGTTGGCATGAATTTGGGGCAACTGGGATTTTCGTACATTTTTCCCGAGAATGAAAAATGATACAGCCACTTTGGAGAATATTTGTTTCAAAGTTTTTTGGGTTTGGGGTTTCTTTTTTCTTTTTTTTTCTTTGAAGTTAAATATATGCTCATAAACATAACAAAAACCCCAGCAATTCTATTCTCAGATACTTATGTAAGAGAAATGAAAACATGCATTCAATGGAAGAGTCATATTCAACTATTCACAGATTAATTGATAATAACCCCAAAATGAAAATAACCAAAATGTCCAACTGCTGAATAAACAAATTGTGTTTTTTCTATATAATGGATTATTAATCAGCAATTTAAAAGGAAAATATTACTGACTCACGCAGCACCATGGATGAATCCCAAAACTATTATGCAAAGTGAAGGAAGACAGATCAAAGACTACATGTATATGTTTCCATTTATAGGAAATTCTAGAAAAAGCAAAACTGTAATGACAGAAAGTAGATCAGTGGATGACAGCCCACCACCTCCCCATTTCTGCTATATATGTTTTTTATCTCAGGACTTTTGTTAACGCTTAGCTTCTAGATCTTAGTATCTTCACATGGTCATCTCTGTGTGGTTCCCATATCTCAAGATCAAGTTCTCCAGAGCAGCAATCAATGCCAGTTAATTATCATGTGTGGAGAGGCTAAACTGAAACCTAAAATGTATAGATACTTCTCTCTTTAAGAGGTAGATATTAATTCCTTCCTCTCCCTTTGAATGTGGCAGACGTGACAATGTACGTTTTTGAGACCAGGTTTTAAGAGGCATTATGGCTTTCTTCCTGTTGCCCTTGGCTTGGATCACTTGGTTTAAGGGAAGGAAGCCAGTCACCATGTCATGGTAACCCTCAGGCATCCCTGTGGAGAGGAACTAAAGCTTCCTGCCAGTTGCCAGTGAGGAACAGAATCTTCCTGTCATCAGCCATGTGAGTGACCCATCTCTGAATGGCTGACCCAGGCCAAGTCAAGCCTCTGATTACACAGCTCTACATACTCTCTTGACTGCAACAGCAAGCTGGTTAAGCTACCTTTGAATTCCCAACCTCCAAAAAAAAATAAGGTAATAAACATATATTGTTGTCACATAGTAGGTTTGGGGTACTTTGTCTTATAGCAATCCTGCCCCTATATAAGTCCTAAATTTCCTCATGGAGTGACTATTTTAGGGCACCCAGGCATAAAAATAACCCAAGAGTATTCTCTCAGCAAGTAGTCTGGATTTGGAAATGAACTTCCCAGTGAAGATACAGACAAGAAAGATACTTTTATTGGTATCTCTATTTTATCCAGTAAAAAACAACAAATAACAAAACAACAAATAATAATAACAAGTAACACTGACTGAATAGAATAATAGGACAATCATCCACCTATCACTTAGGATAATAATCTACCTCCTTAGCATAATAATCTATCTACTACTACCTTTAAAAATCAGAAATAATTTTCTTCCATACAAACAGGACTCCAAATTAAGATAAATTAGTGTAATAAGCAGTTTCAGAGAAGCCTAGCATTCCTGAGAGTTGGTTTCTAAGATAGGTTGCTTTGGGTTTTTAGATTTGCCACTGTTAGCAGTGTAAACCTAAGTCAATTAGCCTTTTAGGGTCTCTTGTGTACAGTAGTTTTTAATCTAATTTTGGTCAAAGACACCTTTGTGAATCTAGAATCTTTCTCCTGATAAAGACATAACTGCTATTGTGAGTTTTACACATTCTCAGCTTCTTCTGGAAAGTATTTCTAACCTGGCAACTGTGCCTAGTTAAACTTGAGTTATTCTGGTAGTTAGAGTCCTAGTAACTCTTGGTTTTCTGGCATTTTATAAATCTGAAGACTTCTAATTATATGGCTTACTACATACGTACTACTTCACTGCATACACTAACTACCGCTTTATAAACAAAGTTGGTGTTTTTTTCACAAGTGTTTTCTGTTCCCAAGGAAGCAGAGACTCCAAATGCTAGTACAAGTGTAGAGAGTTACCCATTCTTATTACAGCTGATTTATATAACTACAAACCTATCTGGTAAAATGTATGCTAAGTGTTAACAGTGGTAATTTATACTGGTATTCACCTAGGGAGACTAGATTTAAAGTAAACCCTCAGGATCAGTTCACTACCATGTATTCAACTTTCTGTTTAATTAACCTTTTTTACTGAAAAGTAACCTTTTCTCTGAAAAGTAACTCAGAATAAAAGCGTACATTGATCACAGATAAGCAGCATCATTTTCTCAAACAACCCCATTTTGTCATGCACAGGGTAGCATATAGAGATCATAGCACTGTGCACACAATCTCTGATTTTACTGTATTTAACTGATTTGCATGACCCCTCCCAACACTCATAGCTGAGTATAACTACAAATACCCACAAATACTTTTTCTATAGGTTAACCTCTTTATAGACAAAAAGATCAGAACAGAGTGCAGTTGAATCTATTAGATGTTTAAGATGGATCAATACCTCTTTTATGAAGGAAAGAAAAAAATGTACTAAAGCATCTCATTTGATTACTGTTTGGGCCAAGGCAGCAGGAAATCACCTGAGTGGGCTCTTTCCTCCCTTATGGGTCCAGGGCAGAATATTCCTCAGAATCTGTAACTTGCTCTCCAAAGAAAGTGCAAACAATGCTTCCCTACTTACTAAATGTTTATGCTAGCTTAAGAGATACACTCCCATGGAGCTATCTTGGTTGGAACCTTCCTCATTGTTTGGTTGCATAAATTTTTCATAATTTCACCTTCAAAATACATAATGATAGGGAGAATGGGGGGATATTTAAATAACTCCTGACTGCAGCAAGAAGGGCAAAATAAACCCTTTCATACAATTCCTATTGTTTGAAAGATCCAAGTTTTTAAAAATTCTATTCCAAAGAAAGATACCTTTTTCTCTTTTGCATTAGAACACAGAACAAAAGAGAAACATTACGTAGACAATTGGCTAGACTACTCAAGTGTAAGGAGTGTTAAGTCACTGAAGGCCACCTCCAACCCTCTCTGTGACCACAATTCCATGTTCTCCTCTTCGGGTGGAAAAAGAAAGAAAGAAAGATGAATCCAGCTAACATAATTCAAGTTAAAAAAATAACAGTCTAAAGCAATTTAGAAGATCTTTAGCAATTTATGATAATGTACAATCATATTCTTTTCTCCTAAAAGACTTTTGCCTACGATTGTCGTTATTTCTTGTTAAGGTGAAATATCACTCATCTTGAAACAGATGTGAAATTATCCTTATTAGATACTTTTCCTTGACGCTGGTATTTTAACACTGTGATTAAACCAGATGGAAGACAACTTTCTCCCCACCCCCCTTTCTTGAGAAAGGGGAGGGAGGAAAGTAAAACACACACGCACAACCAGGTACTTTCAGATTCTAGTTGCCATAACAACTTGAGTCAGCTTCCATCATTAAAGCATCTTTTGATCACCCTTATGGATTTTTTTGTGTAACAAGTAAAAGATTCATTATTTCACTTATTTTCTATTGAGAAAATTCTCCTCCTCTTTGAAAACAGCTCATTGTCTGTTTTATTAAACAAAAGCAGACAAGTACTATAAACTCCCCCTCAAACCTATAAACCACAAAGGTTCCCCAAAGAAAGCTTTGAAGAATTATATTACACTTGCAGACTTCTAATGATATTTTTAAAGGGTATTTTGTTTCCATGAAAATTAAATACTTCTGGTAATTTTACAACATGAGAATTATCCATATATTTTTCTCTCTTTCAATAGGCCAATTCAAAAATTGTTTACGGTAACACCACCAAAACATATTGCAGTAAAACACCTTCCTTCTGGCCTCTTTCGTCTATTGTTTAATCCCTAGGTCTGAACACATCTGGAAAACAGTGAAGTCAGTGGGAAGTGTGAGAAGCCGGTATCAAAGCAAGTTGCTTCCTAGCAACAGCACTCTGGAAAAATAGGCTTCATTTGTCAAGTGGCCCCAAAGCAGGAAATCAGGGGGCCATGGGGACTGATAATGGCATATATAAGGTGCAAAACATAAGTTAACATTTACCTTCCCAAGGTGAAATAGTTAATGTCCTCTATAAACAGGACATACAAACTAAACAAAGTCAAAAGAGCCCCAGTGGCTCAGTGTGGGAAGCTTCTCACACTTCTGTGATGAAGGACCAGCTTGTATGTGTGACCAATTCATAAGATTGTTAAATCTTGTAAAATATCATTTTAAGAAAGTCTTTAGAAAACTGAAATTAAAAGGGGCACTACAAAATACAAAACCAAATTTTAAATAAGAGCCAGGCAAAAAAAAAAATCTTTCAGATTAATTCCTTAAATGTTTTTAGCCACTTACGTCCAATTTCTATCCAGACCTCCTCACAAACCAGACACAGTGCCTACACAGCAGAAAAGAATGGGCCACCAGACCACCACGCAGTCAATAGCTCTGGTTTAGCTCTGAGCTTCTCAAACTTACTGAGTGTCAAGTTCACCTGGAGAGTTCATTAAATGCAGACCCCTGAGCCTCAACCTCAGGGAGTCAGGTTTAGAAAATCTGGGCTAGGAGTGAATGCTCAGCATTTCTAACAAGCTCACAGGTATTGCCAATGTAGGAGTAGCAGTCTGGAGAAGATCTGATGTACTATATGGCACCACTGTCTAACACCATCCCTGTGGACGTCCCATTATACCTATGCATTAAAATCTTAAGAGCTGGGTGATGGTAGGATTACCTAGGAGGAAAGGCAGGAAACTAAGGTTTTTTTGTTTTTTTTTTTTAAGATTTTATTTAATTTGACATACAGAGATTGCAGGTAGGCAGAGAGGCAGGCAGAGAGAGAGGAAGGGAAGCAGGCTCGCTGCTGAGCAGAGAGCCCGATGTGGGACTCGATCCCAGGACCCTGGGATCGTGACCTGAGCTGAAGGCAGAGGCTTTAACCCACTGAGCCACCCAGGCGCCCCGGAAACTAAGGTTTTAATTCCTCCAGTGGTTCCTCCTTATTTTCAACCAAAAGCTAAATGCCATGGCTGAGATCACAAAATGCCTCAAGATCTACCTCATTCCCTCCTTTTTGCCAGTCTGTCTTTATTGTACACTCCATATCAATGTGGAACGTATGCATCAGTCACAAGGAATTATGCGTAGATGGAATCTGACACTGCCAGAGTTCTGTTCTTGTGCCTTCCCCCTTTCATTCCCTCCCCTCCCCTACCCAACTCCTCTTCTTTCCTCTTATTTATTGTTTCAACAAATGTTACTGGGCTACCTAACTGATGGGGTTTTATACGAGGTTTAAATGAGATAATATACTTAGAGGACTTAGTATAGAATGTAGCACATGTCAAGTACTTGAGAATCATGGCAATGTTCACAAGAATGATGGCAAAAATAATGAGGTTATATGCTGATGAGAGTGTTTAGCACTTTGTTTTGTAACTACTGAGTCTTAAGTCACCTCAGTTAGACTGAGGTTCATTGTCAGAATTGTGTTTTCCACATCAACATTTCCATTTCCTACTGAGGTCTCTAGGGCACAGTAAGGTCTTAATAAACATTTGCTGATAGAATGGTAAGAACCCGAAGGAGTCACAACACGTAACTATCCTTAATTTTATTCTTTTTCAACTGTGCCATGTTGTATCTTACTAAATTACCCCTTTTCCAGGCTATCACAGGGTTTAAAAACACGAGGGGTAAAAAAACCAAACCTCCCTTTCTGACATTTTAAATAATCCTTGGGGAAGGCAAGTAATGTATTTGTTAGTGAACTTGTTGCATTATTTCAGAGTTCTTAGAAATGGCTAAACACTCCTCATTCGTGTAATGGAAGGGGGATGGGACAGCTGTGCAGGTGTGTCCCTCAGATTCCCCCTCGAGAGAGAATTTGCCCTTTGGGATTTCTAGATTGTCTCAGCTTTCAACTCAAGGCCGGGATCCTCTCAGGCACCCCAGTTCTGTGACTGGGGGTAACAGAGAAGTAGGACTTAGCTATTTTTGCCCAGTTTAGGCTTTACTCTAGAGCTTCCATTCAGCTGGCTTGGGCTTTCTGATCTGCATCATGGTATGAGGCTCTTCCTCCCAAGCTGTTTTCTTTCCCCTCTTTTCTTTCACAGGTGTCCCATCAGCGATGCTGTGGGAAGGCTTTCCCTGCCCAATCCTGTATCCCTCATGGTTCGCCTTTCACAGGTGTTACTTACTCCCTCCCTGTGTAATTCCAGCTTCATCTGAGCATCTCCTTCCAATGGCACAGGAGAATGAAAATGCAAAACCATGTTTTTTACTTTCTCAATGGGAAATCAAGCATTGCATCAAACTGGGGTCTAGCTAAGAAAAACAACTTGAATAAGATAGAAGCGAGACCTGCCAAGCACTTCCCTCGTTTATCTGAGATTAGGCAGAGAGAAGTGTAATTGTGTCTCCCACCTGCTGCCATATTTCATTTTTTACCCCTCAATGTGTTCCTGTCACTACTGCCATTTGGACTTCACTACGTCTATCTTCCTTTTTCTCCATTGTGTATGTTCCTGATGCCTTCAGACTGCAGGACCAATATTCAACAAGTCACTTTTCATCTTGTTTGTATTCAAAGGGGCAGCACAGCCTCTGTGGGTGAGTGAAAACAATTTTAGGTTTCTTCTCAACTATTTAACAACTAAGAGCAAGAGTATGTAGCCAAATTTTCTTTCTTTTTTACAGACAAAAGCTATAGCTATGTCAACATGGGAAAGGATAAATTTATTCAAGCACCGAGTAATAAATTATTTAAAAAAAAAAGTCTGTACTGAATCAGGGGTTCTTAGTCTCTTTTGGAGTTTCAAATACCTCTGAATATAACACAAAAAGCATACACTCAATTCCTAGATTAAAAAGTACTACTATTATTAGAATGAAGAGCTTAGGGTATCTGTTCTACTATCATCCTTTCATTTTAATCAGTGTTTTACTACTAACAATTGTGAGTACAGACGAGGATCACATTTTGCTATCTGAATGAGTATTTTCCACTTACCATCATTAGTTTTACTTAATTGCCCTTCTACAAATAAAACGACTTGGAATTCTGCCTCAGGAAGGGGAAGTTTCAGTGAAATAAGCATACTAATACATAAAAGATACATATTTTCAGTGTTTGGCTTTTCAAAGCCAGCTTCTTGGTCTAAGCAATACATTTGTTGACCCAATTTCTTTTTATCCTAGAGCTGATAAAAATTTCTAGTGCACAGGGCCGGGGATGGGGAGCAAAATCAGAGAATTCAGTGTATTTTGCTAACAGTGACAATACTCATTCACAGAATGGAAACGGAGAGCAATAGAAGGATAAAAAAAGATAACGTGCATATTTGAATGCAAGATATAGAAACAAACAAGTTTAGGAAAAATGTCAGAAATTCAGAGGCATTGAAATATCTTTCCAATATAAGAATGTGAATCTCTAAAAAGTATTCCTAATATTTGCTATATAACAAATGTCTTCCCACCCCAGCACCCCCCAAAATGCAGTAGCTTAAAATAATAACCATCTATATAGCTCATAAAACTGAGGGTCAGAAACTTGGGCTGGAGCAACTAGGCCCAGGGTTTCAGCTCTGCTCTCCAAAGCATGTTCAATCAGCTGGTGTGGGAAAGCCAGGATAAGTGGGTTTGCTGATCTTGGCTGGGCTACTTTGAATATGTGGGGGATCAGCTAGGACAACAGGGCTGACACAGCTCTGAAGCACATAGTGTGCCACCTCCGCAAAGTCAGCACTGTGAGCAAATGGAGGTGGGGTCCTGAGAGAGAGAGAACAAAAGTGTGGTATACAAGGTCTCTATGGGACTCCAGTTGGAACTGAAAACCTATTATTTCCACTGCATTTATTGGCCAAAGCAAATCACAAATCCAATATAGATTTAAGGAGATGGTTAAAAAAAAAAAGATTACCTTTTGACTGGGGACTTTGCAAAGTCATATTATAAAGGTTATGGACTAGAGAGCAGTGAAGGATGATGGCCATTTTTGCAGTCTACACCATTTAACATGATAATCAGATTTAAATTACCTTGAGTAACTCTGAATAAAAACTCAGAACCATCCATCTCCATTTTACAATGTCCCAGATCACCATATCTATCTTTTATGTATAAACAAAAACAAATGCCTTTAGGACCCTAGTGAGCACTATTAGGGTCCTTGGAAGCACTAACTAGTTCATCATGGCATCTAAGTGGCCTATTACAGTCTGTGTCCTATAAAGTTGGGTGTCACCTTGGCAGTTTATGTAAGAGTCTCTCAAGTGCTACCTATTACCCCTCACTTCCCTGATACCTACAAGGTATTTTCCAGATAGAAACCAAAATTCTATCCCCTCTCTGACATATGCAGGACTTTGGCTTCATATTCTTCTGTTTGGATCATACTGACATTCATGGACTCATTCACTCATGAACTAATATGCCTTTCTGAGCATAGGTTCAAAGATCAGTGTTGCAATTTTAATATTTTGGTGGATTCACATGCCCCTTTGAGAAGGTGGTGAAAGCTACTGACCTTCTAAAAAGGTACACCACACATCACACAAAATTTTGTACATAATTTCAGGAGGTCCATGGACCTCCTGAAACTTATCCATGGACCTTCTAAGAGGCATTTAGAGGATCTTGTTCTAGATTATGGAATCACTGCTCTTACAACTATGGCATTTAGCTAAGAGAATCAGAGGCAGCAGGAGAGCACATGGGAGCAGTCAAAACTACCCTGAAGGCACAGTCACTGAGTTATGACTTCCTGAATGATGAATGTTCAGACATTATTCCAGGAGAGACAAGCCTCCAATTTCCTTCTCAAATGTTAAAGAACAGAAGCAGACTCACTAAGTATGGATCCCAGTATCAGTTAAGAATCACTACTTGTGATCAGGGCAGCAAAACATTCCCTCAGGCCACACCTTCCCTCAACTGAGAAGGTAGAACTTGATGCACTTTGAGCAATGGCCATTTCAAGGATGACACTGTTTCTATTACGAGGCTTCCCTATCGTACTTACAGATAAAATAAAATGATGTCAATGATCTGCTTCAAAATAATCCAGGGTGGAGGTGCATAAAGATGAAACAAAAATTGGGCATAGGGTATAAAATTCCTGAAGTTGGGTGTTGAGTACATGAGGGAATTTACATTAACCTCTCTACTTTTGCATATGTTTGAATGTTCTTTGTAATAGAAAATTTAAAAAAGAGGCTTCTCAAAGAGAAAGGCAATCCAGGCAAAATAGAGAAGCATATATATATAGTCTTCTTTCTAACCACTCTGGAGTGAAGGAATTTCTAATTCTTACTTTATTCTTTTCTATACAACCACAATCTCTTTACTACCCCTATTCATTTTAAAAGACTCCATTTCTGATTTTTTTACTTTTGTCACTACAAAAAATGATTTCAGAATGGTCAAGACATTTGCTAATTCTTAAACCATAACATATGTCACCATCAATCCACGGACTCGCCCACCCTCCGCTTTAGGGCTACTTGACAAATGAGAATGGACTCCCAAGAAGCATTGCTAGGAAGCAACTTGCTCTCTGCTCTCAGCTTCTCACACTGCCCACTGTCTTTTCTATCTTCCAAAACCAGTTAATGGGGCAATAAAGAACACAAATGACAGTTGACCAATAGTGACCAGCACCTGATTAACTGGAGCCTCCATTTCTATAACTTTAAAATAAGAGAAATTCTACATCAATATACCACAACAGGATTATTTTTTTTTTCCCAACAGCATTATTTTAAACCACAAATTAAATAATTAAATGAGACAGTGAATATTGTGGATATTTGTGAATTCTAAAGTCATTTGTTTCAAATTGTGTTTAACGGAGTGGGACCCTGGGGCCTCTGAGAGCATAGTGCTCCACCTGTCTCATCCAGGCCTCCTCCAGAGCAGTGCCCCTTCAATATGCTTGTCTATGGGGTTCTGGAGGGAATTTCCATGGAGAAGAGGGTCCTGTTGCTAATGAAAATGTTAAAAACTATGACTTTCAATTTGTTTATTAAAGATAAGTTTAAAAGTTGGGGACTCCTGCCAAATGGTTATCAGTTATAAGATAGAACATCCCTGGAATCATGGATCTTGACAATGAAAAGTATGATTTGATTTGCAATATATATTTATATCTACAATATATCTGCAATATATATTTATATCTACATATCTATCTATACATACATATAAATATGTGTGTGAATGTATATACATATACACTCATATATATTTGCTAGACTGATTTTAGAAAGAATTTTTAGGAATGTATCCATTAAATAAAACAGGATGAGGGGCGCCTGGGTTCTTCAGTTGGTTGAGATTCTAACTCTTGATATCGGCTCAGGTCTCAGTGTCATGAGATCGAACCTCATGTCAGGCTCCATGCTCAGCATGGAACCTGCTTAAGATTCTCTCTCTCTCTCCCCTCTCCCTTTTGCCCTCCCCCCACTCACTCATTCTATTGCTCTCTCTCGCTCTCAAAAAAACAAAAATAAAAAAACAGGGTGAGCTAGAGTTTCTCAGGAAAGGGCAAACTATGAAAACAACTGTGACATTCTGGAACCAGAATAAGAATCAGAGGACCTAGGTTTGAGTCCTGATACCAACATCCAGCAGTATGATTTCAAACAAACTGTGTTTCTGTTCAGTGTCCTCAACTTGTGAGCTATTTGCAGTAATACTTGCCTTGTTACGAGGATTAAATGAAAAATTTAAACGTTTGGTACTCCCATAAGAAACAAACAAACAAAAATCACGCTAGGATAACTCTGTTTCCCCTGAGAAACTGCTCTACTTCCTTTTTTTTGAATAACAGGAATTATGTAAGCCATTCATGTCTTCCATCTTGTTTCATCTTCCCAAAAATTCACATCCCATTTTGAAGCTCAACTCTAACAATTAGGCTGACCCTTCAAGTCTGTGAATGTGTATTTTTCCTTTCCTCGGTATTGAACTTTTACTTTTGTGTAAATTTTCCTCCATCTCAGTTTTCAATTTCATTACCTTTTTAACATGCACTTTCTCATCTCACCTGTTCCCAGTCCTTTGTGGAGCTAAGCGGTAGAGGTCAAGAGGAGGAAGTAGGAAAAGGAGAAGGAAAAAGGGGGAGGCTGGGGAGAATGAATCTAACTTTTTTTTTTCAACAAATGCTCAATAAGCATTTGTGAAAAGGAAAATATAATGTGATGAATCTAGTTGTTGAAAGCTTTTGAAACTACTGAATTGAGGTGTTTAACTGACTGCACTTTCTATCTGTAGAGCACCTTTACTTCCCCATGATGTTAGTGTCACAGGTAACACAGTTCCATTCTGGGGTCTTTTCTGGCACTGTGAGGATGGGACCAGTGTGGACTCATAAGAATACAACCCTTCTCTTGCTGCTCTCTCTCTTTTTTTAATCACAGTTTGGGTTATTAAATATAATACACTGGAGCCTTGCTATAACAATGAATCTTTGCCACCAGCCACATAATTTATTTATGTACCTAGAAATATTCCTGTAAAACATCTATATACTATAGATGGATAGATAAATGGTAAGTGATAGCTGAAAGAAAAATAGTCTAGACCTCAGAGGAATCTAATAATTCAAACTTACACAGACAGCCTGAAGATAGTTAACATATATAGTATTGATTATATCAAGATTTAGTACTCTAGAGAAAAACCTCATAAAAAACATTTTGCTATCACAGGAGTTTGAGAAAAAGACAATTAAAATGCAAGAAACACCAGTCTTGTTTATATGAAATTTTACAAATATTTCCAGGAATAAAACCATTGTCTCCCAAGAATAGGTGTTTGGTTACAAATCTAGATTCTGAAAAGCCAAAGAACACTTTTTTCTTCATTAAAAAAAAAAATAAATAAAAAATAAAAAAGGCTATGTGTCCCCTGACAGCAATATGCTCCAGGCTTATCCCCCATCAGTTTTATGTTATAGCCCCATATGGGTTCCCACTGAATAAGGTGTCAGCTATCATTCCATGTGACAACTCTAACCAAAATGGGGCTTTGGCATTTCTGCAGAAAACTGTTCCTACACAGAAAGCCTAGATACTACTTTGGGAGCATAGTGTTTACAACTAGACACAACACATTTCCGTCCATCCACACCCCCCACCCCAGTTATTTCTTCTCTGACTCTATTCTTTACAAAGGCAATATCACTTCTCCCCAGTTTCAAATATTGTTTTTATGATATGGTTTCCAAATTTATAGCTTTATTCCTGATTGTTTTTCTCTTGAACCTCACACCCAGGATCTCCAGCTATCCAGAGAGTACTCCACGTGGGAGTCCTGACAAGCATACCCAATTTAATTTGGTAGAAAACAAACAACTCCTCCTCCATTCCCCCTTCCCTAACTGCTTCATTAGCTAATTCATGTTCAGAAATGACTTTTCCATCCCCTGCCTGTTTGTTCATCAGAAAATCAGTGTGGCTGCTCTGCAGATTTGAATGCTGGGAAGAAGTTGATGGGATGTGTAGGATAGACTCACGCCATGGGTCCATAACCTGTACCTCCCAGATGGATGTTCTTAGTCTTTTCTCTGTGCTCTCAGAGACATCTATTCTTGCCTTTATCACAGAATTTAGCTCACTACTATGTGACTATTTGATTTATGTTTTTTCCCTTTTTGGGGTTTGAGCTCCCATGGTAGAAAAAATGTCCTATTTTCTTAATGTAACCAATTCCCTAGAGTATGTTTCTGAATGAACTTCTCATAATTCATTTGGAAAATTGTATTAAACACCTACTGTGTGCTCAAGTGCCAGAGATACTATGAAGATGATAGACTTTGTCCCCCCTCTCAAGCAGCTAAGAACAGAGACCAGGAGGACAAAATGTTGTTATACTACAAGTTAAGATGCTGTAAAGGTACATGGAGATAGGAAGAGGTTGATGAAAGTGTACAAACTTTTGGTTCTAGATGAATAAAATCTGACTATCTAATGTATAACATGGTGACTACAGTCCATAACACACATATTATATAATTGAAATTTGCTAAGAGGGTAGAACTTAAATGTTCTCATCCCAAAAGCTGGGGGTAAATATGTGAAGTAATGGATATGTTAATTATCTCAAAGGAAGGAATCCTTTCACAATGTATACATATATCTAATCATCCCATTGTATACTTCATTATAATTTTATTTGTCAATTACACCTAAATAGAACTGGGGGAGGAAAGCATGTGGAGAAGGTGCTTAAGCTCCAGGGAAAAAAAAGAGTAGAAAACATAACTGATGGGGCGCCTGGGTGGCTCAGTGGGTTAAAGCCTCTGCCTTCGGCTCAGGTCATGATCCCGGGGTCCTGGGATCAAGCCCCGCATCGGGCTCTCTGCTCCGTGGACAGCCTGCTTTCTCCTCTCTCTCTGCCTGCCTCTCTGCCTACTTGTGATCTCTGTCTGTCAAATAAATAAATAAAATCTTAAAAAAAAAAAAACATAACTGAGATGCGGGTGAGGCAAGGTAGGAGGTTGGGGCCGAAAATGTTAGGAGGTACCAGCTATCATGCACCTGTAGAGTTAGGACCTGAGAGGGAAGGTGCCCACACATTTTATTTCCCAAGGACCTCATTCTAGTCCTGGCCCGGGTGGAAAACTTCTGACCTGATTATATGTACTAAGAATCATTTGTAAAAGTATCCCTAGGCAGGTTGTTAGAGCCTTAAACATCAGGATCCCCTCCAACAGGAAGTTAAATATTTTATAGAGAGGGGCAGACTCCCTTCTACTAGCGGTGTGCTTGAGAGGTTAAACATAATCGCTCTAGATAGGCTGGCAAGTAGAAACATTACAAATACAGGCATAATAAAAATTACAGTAAGCATAGCAGAACGTGTAAAAATGCTTAATCACTATGGTGTACACCTGAAACTAATGTGACATTGTGTGTCAACTATATTGAAATTAAAAATTTTAAATACAATAAAAATTTAAAATCAGAGTGCAAGCATGCACAAATATGGTACTCGTGATGATACATGTATTCAGTAGTAATTATATGGTACAGTATTCAGGGCAATAGCATCTAACGCTCCATCCGTTACAAGCTATAAGCCACAGACAATCACTTATCCTCATAATACCTCAACTTCCTCATCTCGAAGTGGAAACAATAATAACACTCTACCTCATAGGGTTGTTGTAAACATTAAATGAGTTAATACACTAGAATACACTAAAACAGTGCCAGGCACACTGTGAACAAATCACAGCAATGTCATTTTACCTGCCCACCCAAGTCTTCTGTTTCTGTTTTGAGCAGAGCAGTTAGCGTGCTCTGACTAAAATGGAAATCAATCATATTGCTCCATTGCTTACAATATGTTGAAGCAATTCTAAAACAGGTTACATGGGATATGATTCTATTCCTATGTCATCCTCAAAATTACAAGACTGAAGAGAATGAGTGCATGCAAAAACAAGTGAAAAAATAAAGACTGTTGTCTACACAACACCATCCTATCAATGTCATTTCCTGGTTGCCATATTGTGCTACAGTGTAATGAGATGCCACTACTGGAGGAAGATGAGTGAAGGGTTCAGGGGTTTTTGCACTATTCTTGAGACTTCCTATAATATCTTCAAAATAAAAAATATGCCCAAAAAACATGTCATAGGGTCACAACAGCCCTCAAGAAAAACAAACAAATGACCCAACCACCCTATCATGAGTCATAAGATTCTGAAGGATCCAGCCACAGATTGTATTTCTAGCTTTACTGCTTGTCACTCAGGTAATATGGTTTCAAGTGTACCAATGAACCCTAATTCATTTTATCCTGTTGTTTCATTAGTTTAAAGTTCTACAAATATTATCTTTATTAATGGGTATATGGAAACAGAAATAAATAATATGACATATTCTTGGTTTCTGTATCAATTAGATGTTACTGCATAACAAATCACCCAAAACTCAGAATCTTAAGACAAAAAATTCTTACTGTAATGAGTCATTGCATCAACTGGGATCACCTAGGCATCTGTGGCCAGCCATGGATCAGTTTTGGGGGTTCAAGTAGCTATAGGATTGTTTCACGTGGTCTTAACTACAAGAACTAAGCTCTTCCACATGATATTTCATCCTCCAGCAGACTATTCTCACAGCTGTGGCAGGGTTCCAAGAGAGGAAGGAGATGCTCAAGGCTTAGACTTAGACTTGGAATGTCACAAGTCCAACCCATATTCAAGAGGTGAGAAAACCGGAGCGTTTCTTAATGGGAAGAGCCACAAAATCGCATTGCAAAAGGCATGCACACAGTGTGAAAAATTGGGGCAACAAAATAATCTGCTAAAATCCCCAAATATAAACCACCCAAATGTGAATAATGCCTTTGCTATTGCAGTATAAAATGCTAAAGTTCTGGGTGAAATGGCAAACATATTTCTAACATAAATTCAATATTTAAAAAGACATCATTATATGGAGCAATGGAAAATCGGCATCTTTTGCAGACAAATAATTATTCTCCTTAATTCCTCTAAGGTTATACATTTGACAAGCTTTTAAAAATCTGCTGCTTTCTCCTTTCAGCCCCTTTTCTAGGTTTAATTTCCTTTTTTATTTTTTGTTCAGTTTCAGTCTTAATGAAGTAGCTTGGAATTCAAGCAACAGCAGCAGCTCGCTCCCAGGGAGATCTATTGTTTCATATTAATGTTTACCTAAAATGAAGCAATGCCCTGCTGCCTTCACCACATTTATTCCATGAGAAATTCTAATCCTTGGAGAGAGATAAGTAGGGGTGACAGTGCTGCCCTCAGTTTTGTCCTTAGGGTGCAGGAGACCAAAGCAGTGAGCTGCCAGATGGGGGTGGGGAATCTGATCCTGCTGCCCAAGTCAGTTCCAGTTGCAAAACTCTAATCATCCAAGTGGGCAGGAAGTCACCTAGGCAATTCAGCTGGTGGGCGCCCATGTGAAAGGGAGAGATAATCATTAATGTCACTCCCAAGATGGGAAGGTCTTTACGGACAGAAATAGATTCCACCAGCACATTGCATGGAACCTATTGAAGTGCAGACAGTGATTTGTAAAATGTTATGAGAGCAGTAGAGCGGGCTTAAATCAAATTCAGCAGTATGTGATTAGTTGATAAAAATAACTATTTTGTTGTGCTTTGGACTCTATTAAGTAACATGACTTCAAATTCTGGATGGTGAGTCTTTTCTGCCTATTAAAATGAAAAGCTTTTCCTAAGTGGCATTTACTCCGTGAAATTCTTTATATAAATGTTATAGATAAAGAAAGAATAAAGTCTGCCTACCAGCTTACCTACCTGACACAATGCCCTGGAAAATAAAATAATGTCCTTTCCCCCAAAAAAGTCTCTTTTGAGAATCAACTTTAACTTCAAAGAAAGTAAAAAATGTGTGGATTATATGAAATAAAGTCTAACAGGACCAAAGTTTTTCTCAGTGTCCATTCATAGCTTTCAATAGCAATCCTCTTATTTTCTTTTTTCATTGACTGAAGATAGAACTGTGGTTAATGAGTGCAGTTTTCATTACCTAAAGAGTCCTCAAAGCTCTAAGTATTGCTATGTTTATGCATATGAAAAATTTGCATACCTGGAAAACAGAAGCCATACCTTACCCTGGTACCCGGATCTCTTGAAGCAGAGAGAGAATGTGTATTTTTTCATAGTTTAATAAGAAGGCAATACTCAAATATTGGTAAAACTTCAACTGCTTCTCTTACACTTCCATCTTTTAGTACATGTTTATGATAAAAAATACCAAGAATTTAGTAAATGGGGATATTGTACAAGTAAAGAGATGAAGGATTATATACTGCTTCTTAGTGTTTGGTAGGCTAAACTCATGACACCAGATTTTTCAGAGGAGGGCAGAGTGTGATTTATAGGTCAGCCTATGTGCTGGCTTATGGACTACTTTTTCTTATTAATGAGTCAGATGAAATGACAAAAATATCTTGTAAATATGGAAGGTGGTACCAGCTTATAATCACACAAAAATGGCTCTACAAACTATACTAAATACCAGTAGACTACATTATAATTTACAGGGCCTTTCTTCTTTATTTAAGCTTAAAATTCTGGGGCACCTTGGTGGCCCAGTTGGTTGAGCATCAGACTCTTGATTTTGGCTCAGGTCATAATCTCAGGGTCATGATATCAAATCCTGCATTGGGCTCTGTGCTGGGCATGGGATCTGCTTAAGATTCTCTCTCTCTCTCCCTCTCCCTCTACCCCTCCTCACCCCCATGAGTGCGCACTCTCTCTAAAAAAAAAAAAAAACCGAAACCAAAAAACATAAAATCCTTACAATAACCCCATGAGGTAGATGGTGAGTGAATTGCAGATCCCTGAGGTTTAAAAGATCAAGAGGGTCACCCAAGACCTGTCAATTAGTAAATGGCCAAGCCAGGATCCCAAACTTGGGTGTTTTATCTCTGCATTTAGTTTTATTTCTACTGTTATTATTATTATTATTATAGTATTATATAATATATAATATAATATTATATAATATATATATTATAATATTATTATTATTATTTAAAAAATCAGCCCCTCCCTCCCATTCACAAACCTCTGAAAAGTGATTGAAATTTTAAATTGTGTTAAAATTAAATACAATGTCTTAGATGGAATTGTCCAGAATAAAAAGCAAAGCTTCATTGTCTTAAACGTTACTAACATCATTTGCAGTAGGTGGGATGAGTAGGATCTCCCACAGGAGAGGTGAGGAAACAGCCCTCTTAAAAAAAACATTATAATGGTTTGCTGTCCTAACATCACTTTGCTCTTCTTGCCAATTCAGGGCAAGGATGGCACCCTATCCTGCCTTTTACTGTAGAGCAAATCCCAGAGGGTGCTAGGATGAATTGCTCTAAAAATTAGATAGCAGAGTTGTGCTGTGTAGGTTGTGACTGAAAGTGACATGTGCTGCATAATAAAACCAGCTTTCAACTTTCCACTACTAAAAATACTTCCCTGGATGCAGAACTTCCTATAACTGTAGCCCAAGGCTTCCATTCCACAATCAGAGATGAAAATCTGGAGCTGATACCTCTCTGGAGTTAATTTACACAACGAATTTGAGTTCTGACCCTTTACAGAGCCCTGTGTGTATTGGCAGGTCTCCAAACCCCCTTCACTTATTCTTGGGTAAAGAATAAGTAAAATAGTATCTAGAATGTCTGACTTGGTACACCACGATTAGGTGCTCCTTCAGCGTTTTCTCCCTTCTCTTCCCATCCCATTCAAACCTTCCTTGCTATGCCTGTCTAGACTCTGTACTCAAACACCTTACAATTTTTCTTGTGCTGGTCCTTCCACCTGAAATGTCTTTCTCTCTACCCCTGTTTGGAAAATCCACATTCATCGCTGACATTCTCACTCAAAGGTTTTGTGTAGCTTCTTCCAAGAAAAACCCTGCTCCGCGGCCCCCAGTATCCCTCCGCCAATAACATCCTGAGAGTGACACTGTGTAATACAGTCTGCTGATAACATGTATGCTCATAAAAAAATTCAATAAATATTTGCTAGATTAAATTTAGGGGAAGGTATCAAGCAGACTGTGTCACTTGAAGAGAAAAAAGGACAAAAGATGAAGTGATAGGAAAAAAAGATATATTTGACCTACTTACACTACTGTCTTGAGTGATGCCTAGAGGCATAGTTGGCCTTGTTTTCATAAATTTCTCTAAAGTCCTTGTTTTCTTAATAAAGTAGTGGTTGCAGCACAATAAGAAATATGACCTCTAATGAGTTATTTGCATATACTAGGATCCTTTATGCTCTCTGGTGTTGTTTAAGAAATAAATTTTCATATTATTTTGAGAAAATATTTTTAGGATTAGCAATTTGTTTTGTTTCATTTGTTTAGTGTTGGGTTTTGCTGTTTGATTTTTTTTTTTTAAACAGAGGATGACAAACATGAGTACTTGGATCACTCTGGATTAAATTATCTCTGCTGTTTTCTACGTACTGTCCTACAACTGATATCAGGGATTGTTTGCTTCCTCTTTTCTTCCAGAACTCCATTCAAGCATCTCCTTATCAGATAGACTTTCTCTGACCCACTATTCTCAAAGCAAAACAACTCAATAACTAGTATTTTTAGCTCCAATACTAAATTCCAAAAGGAAAGAATGTGACCAGCTTACCATAGCTTCATTGTATACCACAGTCCCATCAGTTTCATCTTCGATGGGAGTGGTAAGGTCGTCATGTAGTAAAACAATAGAGTTGCTAAGACTCATTCCTACACTGGGTGCCATTTTCAAGAATAGGGAGCATTAGGACCTGTTAAGTCACTCAATAAGTCTAGTGGGCTAAAAAGGAGGTGATCACAGCTTTGCTATTAACTACTCCAGTGACTTTAGACAAGTTGAAGTACAGGCCTCAGCTTCCTTCACTATCAAGTAATAATGGTATTATCTGCTACAATTACTTGCAGTGAGATTGGTAAAATAGAAAATGAAATTAAAACACAATGGAAACTTTAAAATCCTCAGATAAGATTTTACATATGCTTTAAAATATTTTAGTTTAAAATAAGAGATGGATAAAGCAAGTAAGAAATCTCAATCATCCATCCAGGTGGTGGATAAGGGTTCGTTATACCATTTTTTATACTTTTGTGAACAGTAATCTCCCCTTGTCCCCAGGAAATACATTCTAAGACCCCAATGGACACCTGAAACCACAGACAGTACCAATTCTTGTGTGTACTTTTTTCCCATATATACATACTTATAATAAAGTTTAATTTAGAACTTAGAATAGTAAAAAACTAATAATAACTAATAATAAAATAGAACAACTATAATACGCTGTAATAAAAGCTAGGTGAATGTGGTCTTTTTCCCAAAATATCTTATTGTACCATGCTCACCCTTCTTGTGACGAGATGATGATGTGAGATGGAGAAATACCTGCATGAGATGAAACGAGGGGAATGACTTAGGCTCTGTGACGTAGCACTAGGCTACTACTGACCTGACGATACATCAGAGGGAGAATCCTCTGCTTCTGGACCATGGTTGACCACAAGTAACTGAAACTGTGCAAAGTGAAAACATGGATGGGGGCTGGGGGGACTATGGTAGGTTTAAAAATTTGCATAATAAAAAATGTGAACTTCAAAAAGGTAGGAAATAAAAGCCACAATTAGAAGTGGAATCCATATACCTATAGTCCCATGATCTGGCCTTCTATCTGTTATTGTTTTGAGGGATGACATCACAGTTGTCTTCTTTTGTATATAAAATAACCCAGATTTGAAAGTTCTAACACTGTCGGTGACACCATTAACATGGTAATAATGGTGTTTTGAAATACACATGGACATTTTTAAGGATTTTAGATGATTAGAAATTTCAACACAATGTTCTAAAAATGTCCTTAAGTGAAATCTACAGAAATAGGGACAAAGCTCAGGGGCATTTCAATAAAGGAGGTTCAGGCATTGCTTGGGCCCGATTTCTTCTGTCTCATTCCTTCTGGTGACCGTCATACTATTCATTCTATCCACAGGAGTAAATGGCTCTGAGTAAAAAGCAAATAACTGCTTTCATCACTGTTCCCAATATTAACACATTCAGACCTTACATGTCAGTGATTTTACTGCCGATCACCATAGCAAATATATAAGATGACAAACATAACCAGAAAAATTACAAACCTTAGGGAATCTTAACTAATTCAGAGTCCATTGATTAACGTGCTAAGACGAGTAAGACCTCCATTGGATTTCTGCCTTCGGCTTCCATGCCTGAGAATTAAATTCATAAAATGCATTCTTACTTCTCCTCCCAATTTCCAGGCCAGGGCTTCTGCAGAACCCACACCCCTGGGAGACCTGAAAGAACCCTATGTCCTTACTATCAATGTTTCTTTGCATCTCTTAGGACCTCCCAAACCTAGTTAGAGCAATTTCTCTGGGTGTTTGCCCTTCAGAGCAATGTCCTCAAGGAATTTTTCAAAACAGATACTATAGTTATTGAAATTCTTACAGCATAGCTGGTTATTTAGCACATCTAATGGCCAAAACCCTTGATTCTGTCCAATTTCATTTGCTCAGTTGATTTAAATTTAAAGTGTCTAAATTTAAATTTTAAATATTGGAGTGTCTAAAAGGTACAGTATTTTTAGTTTTAAACCAGTAGGTGCTATCCAAAATCGAGAATTCAGGATCTCATTAAATATAAATATAAAACAAGCTTGCACATGAGTGATATTCAGCAAACCTAGAACAGATCTGATGGGGGATGGAGGAGGGATTATGTTGTCAGCTTTCCAGAACTGGCTAACAAATCATCAGAAATAACTGACTGTAAACAATATGCCTGTTCCCTGGTTATTATCAAATACTTGTTGCACTTCAGAAAACTGAAAATAGGGAGCTAATTTAGTGAAAATTTCTCAAAGGATAACATCATTTAAAACCATGATGTGTTTCCAATTCGAGTTTTACACAATGTCCTCTAAAGTTTTTTCGAACCCACTAACCCATTAAACCTTGGAAGTCAACAATCCACTTGGAACTAGTTCAGTTACATAGTAACAGATTGTAAAAGCAAGCATTCTAGCACTTTTCCACTTTTTCTAGATGAATTCCTGAGGGGAAGAAAACAAAGATATATAAATAGAATGGAAGTGAAGGATTTTTAAAGCCGTTTTATAGCCTGAGAGAATACCAACTCCAACGATCCCCAGGAGCATTCAGTTATAGTAGACATTTATTAAAAAGCAAAGGACAGGGCACCTCGGTGGCTCAGTGGGTTAAGCCTCTGCCTTTGGCTCAGGTCATGATCTCAGGGTTCTGGGATTAAGCCCTGGGGGCTCTCTGCTCAGCGGGGAGCCTGCCTCCCCCTTCCCATTCCCCTTATGCCTGCTGCTCTGACTACTTGTGAGCCCCCTCTGTCAAATAAATGGATAAAATCTTAAAAAAAAAAAAAAAAGCAAAGGATAGAATTCTGTATCTCTTCTCACCTGATCAAATCTACCTTTCTAGAAAACAGTAATTAATTTAGTTCCTCTGATAAGAAGAAGAATGTGGATTTTGCTCAATTCGTTTTCTGCTTTGCATCCACTAAAGTGAGGGTCCTTTGCCTACAGTTTCAAGATACTGAGCACTGGGCACCGCTGGCAGAAGTAGCTACAATAGAAATTCTGAGTGTTGACTTTTCAAACAGCATAATGATGACCTTCCACTTGATAATCTGATTTTAAAACTCTCGAATCCAGAAATGGTATTTTCCCCACTTGCTCAAGTCTTGGGCATTTGGCTGACATCATGATGTCCCGTTACTCAGGAGAGTTGATCTGCACTGCCACCTGGCTGTTCCTGGACCAGTCACTGTCACACCAGACAGGTCACAATTTCATTGTCCTTATAACTAGAAATAAATGTCATTAGCATCCTAACAGAACAAATGTAAGACCTTTAGTGTAAGTGTATGTTTAGCCTATAAATTACCCTTCAAAACTTAAAGAAAAAGATTTGGGAAATATCTAGCTGGTTCCTATTGAACACACTTAAATTGTTTCTCTTAAAATATGTATATTTGATATTTTTGGAAATCTCCACATTCCCAGTGTATTATTTTCCTATAAAATATAATTCATTTCACTCCATAGAAAATATATATTCTGAGCCCCCATCTAAAAAAACAAGAGCAGAAGGTAGTTGTTTCAGGCTTTTTCACTTCATGGAGTTTACAAGAAGAGATGAGGAAGACATAATAGTATATAAGGAATGCCTCAGGGAGGTTCTGCAATGATACTGAGATCTCAGCTGAGGGGTTTTAAAAGTCCATAGTCAGCATCAGATACTCAAGATGAGATTAAATAAAGAATATTTTATCACCTTTCATCCGATTAAATGTATTACACATCTAATATGTGCCAGGCACTCTGCTAGGCTCTGTCACTTAAAATGGCTTATTTAACGCCCACAATATAATACAATAGCATACACACTGTGGATGGTATTATTAGGTCCATCTTACGAAAGGAACAAAGAGATCCTTTTTAAAAATAAAAGTTATTTATTTATTTGAGAGAGAGTGTGCAGTGGGGTAGGGAGGGGCAGAAGGAGAGGGAAAGAATCTCAAGCAGAACGTCACACCCAGAGCAAAGCCAGAGGCAGGGCTCAACCTCACAACCGTGAGATCATGACAGGAGCTGAAACCAAGGGTCCAATGCCCAACCAACTGAGCCACCCAGGTGCCCCTTGCAAGTTTTTTATATACACACACACACACACACACACACACACATATATGTGTGTGTGTGTGTATGTGTGTATATGTATATGTATATATATGTATATGCATGCTATGTAATAGAATTACATAGCATATATATATAATTGCTATATACATATAACAATTATGTAATAGAATTAAACAGTATATAAACAGGTAATGTGAGTGTGTGTAAAGAAAATAATTGTTTCTACAACTAAGTAGAAAAATCTGGAGAGAACTGGTAAAAGTGAGCCTCAGCAAAAATTGCTTTTTAATTAGCTGCGGCAACAGAACTGTAAACTAGGTTTTAAAATCTAAAAACACTCTGTACTCAGCCTTGAATGTTTATTTAGGTTCTTACTACATTTTAAAAGGCCGAAATTGAACTTGCAGGTGATGCATAAGTATACAGTTAATGCTTAAAAATGGTAGGATTCTGCTAAGCAGAACAGTAATCAAGGAAAAGACACTTTTCCAATATCAAAAGGCTGGAGAAACAATGATACTATTTGTATTAAGTTAAAATAAGAGTTGAAAGTGTATGTTGTAGGTCAGGTTCTCTGGAAACAGACTCAGGCAGATTTTTATGCATGGAGTTTCTTAGTGATTGCCCCAGGGAGCTACAGCTATAAAGCAGTGAGGGAAGAATGAATCTGTACAGTGGGAGAAGTTAAAATCTCAAGCTGGCCCCAAATGAGGGGCAGGGGGAGAAACTTGTACACTCCCCTCCCTTCCACATTCATCAGTGATGGGATGAGGACTGTCCCTTGGGGTAGAGGTGTAACCAGCTTCAGCTCCCTTGGGGTAAGGGTGGATACCCAGGAGGGACTTAACTGTGAGCCAGTAGTGGCCAACACTTCCTGAAGGTACTTGATCCCAAAGTGGGAGTTCATTAATATTGACATATTAACAATTGAAAGGCTATCTGAAAATAGCTTAGATAAAATTAAAATGAACTCAATGAGATATACTATGAAAAACTTAAACTGCATATATATAAATATTCCTGAGGATTCTTTAATTGGGAAGTGACACTGATTAATTTCTTTTAATCCCTTCAAATATAATTATGTATAAATAAGTGGCTTTTAACCAGGGTAACTGTGTTCCTTCCCAAGAAACCTGTGGAAATATCTGGGGACACTTTTGGTTGTGCTACTGGCATCTAGTAGGTAGAAACCAGGATACAGCTAAACATAGTACAATGCAAATGGAAGCACCCACAACAAAAAAGTTATTTGGCCCAAAATGTCAATAGTGGCAAGACTGAGAAACCTTCGTCTAAATCAATGCTTTGGTTAGTAGTTGCAGATAGAAAATATTTAAATCTTAGATGTCTTTGGAATTTCAACCTGTTGGTTGCAAAGTCATCTTTTTTCTATTTTATTCTAACCATTTGACACAATTATGTTCAAAAAGATTCCATGCTAAGGATTAAGAATGTGGCAGAGACTATTCTTTGTTCACCAAAATCTTTCCCTCTTTTTATCTTGGGCAAGGAGCTAGACCACATTTCCCAGTCACAGGTTTGGATGGCTCAGTGACTGAGTTCTAATTAGCAGAAGAGAAGCAAAAGTGGTATGTGCCACTTTCACACATGGACCAGAGCAACCCCTAGTTCTCGTTTTCCATCCTTCAACTGGAAAACAGTGATCCCAGCATTCATGAGCTGCAGTTGCTCAACAGTATATGGGACACCCCTAGGAACCGTAGCGAAATCACAGGGTTTCCTGGCATATTATGAATTTTCAAGGGAAACACAGCAACATCTATCAAATATTGCACAAACTGCTAACTTGAGGTAGCCTACAGTTTCAACATTGGATCCACACTACATTTCTTTCCAGAATTTCTTATCTCTGTGGTTGCTGTCATAAAAAGCAAGTGCTGTATAAAAACCAACACATACCAGGAAATGAGAGTGGGTGGTTTCCAATCCGATCTCAAAATTTAAGTTGTGCAATACCCAATGAGCATACATACTCCAATTGGTACATAACTGTGGTATGTAAGAATAAAAACATTTTCTCCTTTCAACTTATGTGTATGAGTTTTTTTCAAATGGCTCCTAGGTTGTTAGGACATAAATACTTAGTAAGTTGTTGGGGATAACTGCTTAATCAACAGAACTGCTAGGTGTTTCTTTGGCTTAGGAGCACTAAAAAAGTTATGAGGACAGTGAGGGTGCTGTGCGCTGAGAATTGGAAGCCTCTGCCCTACAGCATGGCATAGGCACAAGGCAGAAAGAACCCATCTAAGATCTGTATCGTTGCAGGTTTTATCTGCTGTAGCACTCAGTGCCACCTCATCTAACACAATGAATTAAATTAATTAATACAATACCATACAAAATACCATGAAGTTCTGTTAAAATGCAGTCCTTGGGTTGAAGCCATGAATCAGTTCTGGATTGGGAAGCAGATCACCAAGGATGTGACATCAAGCCCCAGGCCCATCTCTCATTAGCTGTGTAATCCATACACATCACTTGGCACTGCTGGGAACTGTTTAAACATCTGTAGAATTAGCCATTAGTCTATCTCCAGTGTTTCCCCAACTCCAACATCCTGGGCATCCCCCGGCTCCCTGCCTCCCAAGGCTCTCATGTGGTCTCTTCCCACATTGGCCCCCATTTCTTCCTTCTCACTGCTTCAGAAGAGTCAGATTGGTTTTCTTTTCTTAAAGCTGGAACACCTACTGTCTTACTCAAGTTCTTACCCAGTCAACACAATGGTTAGAGTGGATAGCAATGTCTAGGGCTCCTCTTCCATATGATTCAAGAAAGTAAATATGTTATTTCACTAACAACTATAGTAACTGTATTACTCTAGTTAGTAACAACACTGGAATTCAGATCAGGGATAACAGAAGCAATAAACTTTATATCACAGTGTTCTCAGATTATGTGTTAGAAATTTAGAACAATATGTCATTTATTACTCTGCCTTAAATCTCATTCCCTAGGGGAGGGGAAAAGTACAAAAAGGCAGATGCCACATCCAGGGAAGAGAAGAGATGATATAGGTAAGCATAGGAGGAAAGGAATCAGAGGAAGAAAGGCTATCCCCTGTGCCCCCCCACCCAGGGCACTGTAGATGGGGGAGAAAAGACAGAAGGTGGAGACAAAAGCAAGTATACTTGTGTGTGCTGACCTTCCCTCTCTGCACCAAAGGCTGAGAAGAGAGAAAACGATTAGACAGGATACGGGCCAAAACAGAAGTAGAACAGGCTTTGGCTCTACCTCCCATAGAGGGCTGTAACAGGAGATTTGCACTATAGACTGGCATCATGCCCAAGGTGGCTGTTGCAGAGGAATAATGGTGAAGTGGCCGGTGTGGGCAAGGGAGGATTCCAGAGCCTCCTTTGGTGCTCATGGATCCTGAAAGGTATCCAAAACTTCCTGCGTGCTCTCTCACGCCACACACGAAGGCATTTATAAGGTTAGCTTTCCAGATGTTGTGGCAATAAGACCCTGAAACCTCAAGGTGTTGGGAGGAGTCAAAGCCGAACCTCAATGCTGAAGTGGGGCATTGCCAGGAGGGCTGAAGCCCTAGCTCTGATAACTAAAACAACAACAAAGAGTTCCCTATTCAGACCTTAGCATCAAACAAAGGTCAACTCTGCCAACTCTGTGGGGCCAACAAAGCCAAAGGACACTACAAGAGGATGGCTCTCTTCCCTCCATTTGGGAGTTTCATAAACCTCCCTTCAGCAGACAAATGCCCTCTTGGAAAGATATGAAGGAACCAAGAGAAAATTCTGAAGATGGGTTCTATTTTTTAAAAATGAAATACTTAGGGATATTCTTTAAATTAACAAATCAGATTGGGTTAACTGGAGTTGACCAAATACTTTTTCTCTATTAAGATTAGATCAGTTATGAACAATCTGAGGGTTTTGAAGGGGCAGGGGGTGGGAGGCTCGGGGAGCCAGGTGGTGGGTTTTATGGAGGGCACGTATTGCATGGAGCACTGGGTATGGTACATAAACAATGAATGCTGTTACACTGAAAAGAAATTAAATTTAAAAAAGTAAATAAATAAAGGGCTTTTCTTTGCATATCTGACAGTGGCACACAAAATTTTGATTTTTCTCTACTATGCCAGATATAATGCTAGGCACTTTGATTAGGGTCCTTGGTTTAATCGATGGAAGTCCAATAGCCTTGTAATCTTCTCTTCCTTGCCATCAAACCTCTTCTTTCCCCATCCTCCAAGTCTGTACTTTATTACACAGGATCCCTCTTCCTTGGAGGCTCCTCTCCCTAGTACAGTGTTTTCCCAACTGCCCTGATGATTAAAAAAAATTATCATGGTGCTTTTCAAAATGAAAACTTCCTAGGCCTGTCACTGAGAGATTCTGTTTCAGTGAGCCTAAGATGGGGCCAGATATTTTTAACAAGTACTGCCAAGTGACTTTTATCACCAGAGCAAATTTAGAAAAGTTGTTCTCTTTTAATCCATATATTGCAATCTGCCCCTACAGTCAGCTGCAGTAAAAACATCACCATTTACCTTGATGCATAAGCCAAAGTCTTAGTTCTTAATTCTATATTTTCTCTCAACTCCCACATACAATTTATTACCCATAATGAATTTGATGCTGTTATCAAATTATATCTCAAATGAACCCACTTCTCCCCATATTCTCTGCTAATATCACTATCACCCTCCACTTGAAACTTCTACAACTCTTAACAAGGTTTCCACTTCCACTCTTTCTCACTTTCACTATATATTCAGCAGCCAGAATCATCTTCTTAAAACATAGGTTGGATTTTTGTCAAGATCATGTCACAGTTCTGAGTAAATCTTTTAAAGGATTAAATTTAGGATAAAATTTGAACTTTTTTCTCCTGGCTCACAGATCCTGTGTGTTCTGGCCCTGACTCTCACCAGTTCACTCGAGTCCTTTCTCTTAACCATGCATTATCTATCCATTTTGGTGTTCCTTGAAATCTGTAAACACAACAGGCTAGCACCTGCCTCACAGCCCTTTTTCTACGTGGGCCACTCTTTATCCACTCTTTGGAGGACCAGGATCTACACATCCTTCAGCTTGCAACATAAATTTCACTTCCTTGGGGAAGACTTCCTTCACTGTCTTATAAAACGTAGAATGTCCTGTCTTATCCTAATCGCAGGCATTGTTCTTTTCCTCCCTATCACTTATCATGAGTTATAAATGTTTCGTGTCATTTGGTTTAGTCTTGCATGCATTCTTGTATTTATTTTTAGCTTTCCAATTAAAATGGGAGCTCCATGAGTGTAAGGTGTGTATCTTCTCTGTTTAACAGAGCACACAGCACTCAGTAAATGTCCGTTGAATGAATAAACGAAAGTTAGATTATTAGACCTTCAAGCAACCCTTAAGTTCATGCAAAAAGAATCCCTCTCGAACTTCCCTCTGGAAAACACAACTTGTTTCCTCAAGATCATGACAGGAAAAAAGTACAAATATACAAGATCTCCAAAGTAATTCTCTAAAATCAGAGTAAATTTTGGGGCTCCTGGGTGGCTCAGTCAATTAAGCATCTGCCTTCAGCTCAAGTCATGATCCCCAGGTCCTGGGATGGAGCCCCACTTCAGGCCCTCTGCTCAGTGGGGAGCCTGCTTCTACCTTTCCTTCTGCCTGTTGCTCTACCTGTTTGTGCTCTCTCTCTCTCTCTGCCAAATAAATAAAATCTTTGAAAAATTAAACTAAAATAAAATCAGAATAAGGGAGAGGTGGGCAGAAAAAAAAGGAAGCAAGGTAACTTTTTAGAAAGAAATACTCTGGTAAGCTGGTACCCTACGCAAACTTACAAGATAATCCATACTCTGTCCTTACATTCTAATTACCACTGTGTATGAAAAGTATACTCCATAGAATCATGTCTATCAGCCTATTTAATAAAAGCAGAGTTGAAAACCACACAAACAACTAATTAATGTATAGACAGTTGAGGCAAGAGCAGAAAATTGGTAGACTATTTCTAACACTGCTATACTTTTTCTCTGTTCCTTGGAAGAAACACCATAAAGGGAAAACTTTTATGTTCTCTCCAGAGAAACTGACCCAATAGAATATATATACACACATATATATATGTATATACACACACACACGTTTTAATATATATTATATATATTTATATATAATATATGAATATATTTATATATTTTGAAATAGTTTAAATATTTTTTATATATATATGTTTTATATATATTTTAATATATATTTTTATAATATATATATTATATATATTATATATATATATTATATATATATTATATATTATATATATAATATATATATAATAATATTATATATATTTTATATATATTTTAAATATGTTTTATATATATATATATAAAATATACATATATGAGGATATTTACTATCTGAATTAGCTTACACAATTATGGAGGCTGGAAATCCCATGATCTGCTCTATATAAGCTAGAGATCCAGAAAAACTGGTGGTATAATTCCATTCAAGTCTGAAGATCTGAGAACTGGAGGGCTGACGGTATAAATCCCTGTCTGAATCTGAAAGCCCGAAAACCAGGAGCACCAATGTTTGAGGGCAGGAAAAGACAGATGTCCCATCTCAAGCAGAGAAAGCAAATTCACCCTTTCTCACTTTTTTGTTCTGTTCAGACCAGAGCAGATTTGATGATGCCCAAACACATTGGGGAGGATGATCCTTACTTGGTCTACCAAATCAAATACTAATCTCTTCTGGAGACAACAAAGAAAAAAATGGTTCATGATATCTGGGCATCCCTTAACCTAGTCAAGTTGGCACATAAAATTAACCATTACAATGTTCATATCCAGGTATCAATAATCTCATAGTAAGCTGCTTCTTCAGGCATTTTGGAAAGTCACCTCTCCTTACGTATACTGGATATCACTCTCAGGGGGCTGTGAACATGATCTCTGTTGTGAGACTTTCTTCATACTATTCCTGATATATATTATGGTTGTCGTTCTCAGTTTCACAAAATTTAGGGGGTAAGGGAAGTACTGTTTAAATTCCCTATCATAAGACTTTTTATTACATGTTTGTGGCTTTGTCTTTTTCATGCATTTTAAAATTAAGTTGTTCAGTACCATTTTATATCCAACTTGACAGATCAAGTGAATTACTTTCAAGGAGCTCATGGACTTTTTGAAATGCTCAGACTATATAAGGAGCACTCTTTTATTTCACACATTTAAAGAGTCATATCCAAGAGGATGAATTATATCCTTTTGGTGTCAAAAATAATTGAAAAATCTCTTCATAGCCATTTCTTGATCATGTATTTTCTCTTTCTCTGCTAATGAAGAGTTCTGAGATGTTACTAGCACCACAATTGCTGGCTGATGGCTATTTTATTTCCAAATTCCTTCTTCGACACTAATGAATGTTCAGTAGCTCTTCAAAATGATACTGTTTATTTATAGTTTATCCTGAGGTGTTAAATCCTTTCTAACCTGACACCTCTGGGACATACATCAGTGCTCCAGCTGTATTTACTTCTAAAATGAAATCTAGGATGAGTTACTGATCTGCACAATCCAATGAAATGCCTTCATTTACTGTAATTTCACTCACTCTCACTTATAAAGAAGTTGTACTTTCACTGCCAAAAGAACAGTCTTTAAATGACACTGGGTACTATTGAGTACTGACATTCAAAAGAGGCTCATTCCAACAACTATTGTTAATTTTTAAATTTGGCAATTTAATTCATTTCATAGTATGTCTTCTTGAGAAAAATAAAACCTCATTAAGGAATAGATGCTAGTCACTTAACCTTACCCACTAGCTAGGTTTTTTCCGTACTTGTCCTCAAAGACCTGCAAGTTACAAAGGTGTGGGGGATTGTCACTGATACATTTACATGCACCAAAGTAAAATATTTAAGTATATTTGGTGACTTTTCGATAATAGATATAATTTTTAAAATTTTTTATTTTGCAATCACAATTCCAAAGAAGTCAAAATGGACTCTAAGAAAAAAATTTGCTATAGTAATATTTATTCCCACTTATAACAGTGAAAAATCAGTAACATTGAAGGGACTTGGTTAAATAAATTATAATACACCTATGGAATGGAATACTATGCAGTCATTAAAAAGAAATTCTAGAATGTGTAATGAAATGAAAAAATCTTAATAACATATTTATTTATTCAGTAATTGATGACTGAGTGCTTAGCATGTTTCTGACACCGTTGGGTGCTAAGACCTCAATAGTGACTAAGACAGACATAGTTCTTGACCTTTGATAAGAAGAAAATGCAAAACAAAAACAACAAGGCATATCTTCAGCAAAATCTAATTTTTTTCTTATTTCAGATATATACAGACATAAAAACACTGGGGAACATATCGCTTATTCTGATGATAGAACTGTAAAAACTTTAATTTTCTTCCTTTTGCTACACTTACTAAAATAATGACACTGTATTTTTACTAGAGTAAAACCAATTTTAAAAACAATTTTTGGCAAAGTGTTACAAATCTGCATATCACAGCTATGCGTACCACATGAGAATACTGAAACTGTAAATGCTAAATAAATAGATGTCAAGATGTCCACAACAGGTATAATATGATTAAAAACAAGAAAAGTGTTCTCTCCCTTCAGCCAGTCAACTACCTTCATTGAATGCTTATATGCAAAGCATCACAGCAAATTCTGCAGTCTACTTTATAGGCTGATTATTTTCCTTTTTATAAAATGCTTTGAATACAAACCAAAATACTGTGTGATATTTATTATCATAACCTGAGCTGAAGGGCATATGCAGACAGTAATGTTAATTATGCTCTTCTAATGATGAATACACTTGCTCTCACCCCATAAAGTATTTGGCCACCAACTGATGTGACTTCAGTGTGAGTTGATTTTGCCTTCACCCCACCTGGATTTTAAGATCCATTAAAGTATCTTGTTAACTAAACCTCCTTTATTGTGGGTTTGTTTTTTTTTTTCCTCCAGTAAATCCAAGGTGAATTCAAATGAATAAAATAATGTAATTTAAAGAGCTTGGATGTTTAGTAAAACCTAAGGGAGATTATATTCATTGTGTTGCATAACAGTTAATATAATGAAGACAAGACTTTCTCCCCAGTGCTCACTTTGTGTGTTAAATGCTTTAATCATTTTGAGCATAAGGGCTTTCCTTCATTATTATTGCTATGCTAGGAAGGTCTAAGGTTATGTTTCTTATACAGTCAATAATAAGAGAAACTCGTGTTTAGAAAGTGATTTGTACTCAGATGTTTCCAAAGCTCTTGGTACACAATTTTTTATTGCTTTTGTTGTTTGTTTATTATAAGCTTCTTTTATCTGATAACTTAAATGAGGTCAAAGTTTTATGAACCCCATTGACTAACTGTATTAGACTCTACAATATTAGTACTTGATGTGTATGTTGGGATGTGGCAGGGAGGTTGGGAAAAATGTGGTTAGGGTATAGTTTAATGTTTGAATTTTTATATTTTTATTCTTTTTATGTTCTTGGAAGTATTTACAAAATTTTCCCTTCAGTAAGGATTATTGGTGAAAGATTTGTTCTTTTTTCAAATTTACTTTTTATTTTTTTAATTTTTAAAAAATATTTTATTTAGTTAGTTAGTTAGAGGCCTCATGCAGGGGAGGGGCAGAAGGGGAAGGAGAGAGAGAATCTCAAGCAGTCTCTCTGCTGAGCATGGGGCCCAACTCAATCCTAGGACCCTGAGATCACTACCTGAGCCAAAATCAAGAGTCAGATGTTTAAATGACTAAGCCATTCAGACACCCCTGTTCTTTTTTTAAAATTTGTTTAAATCCACTCTACTTTGGGGGACACAATAGCTTAAAAAATCTTGAAGTCATACTGAGTTTGGTTTTAATCCTGGTTCCGTGATCCTGGGCAAGTTATTTCATCTGGAGCTAGTTTTTTCATGGCTAAAAGTGAAAACATCTATTTGACATCTATTTCACAGGGTTACTGTTTGAAAAAATGAGATGATGCATGGAAAGTGTCTGATGCTTACTAAATAGTAACTATTAGCACCATCACCTGTTGCTTAGTGTGGACTCATGCTAGAGATAAGGGCAGTGGCAGACAGTATATATCTGCACTACAGGATTACAATATTATATCACTGAATCTGCTATGGCTGCTCATATGTGAAGCCCAAATATAAACCACACAAAATAATTCCCATGGCTCTGGTTTTACCTAGTACAGAGACAATTAACAGTTTTGTATGATTCAGAGTTTATATCCCCAGTGATTAGTCACTGTTCAGATTTAAAATGTCACTGAAACCCAACAGCTTCTGGGCATAGAGGCACAGCTGTACCACTCGGTTTTTGTGTTTTGTGAGCTTGTTTACACGACATGCTGCACAACCACACCGTAGGTAAAGTCTCAACAGAGCTGTCTATGGGTCACTTCTAAAAAATACCAAAGTTTACATCCATAATGACATCAGGGGCAGCATTTTAGAGACAACCCGAAAACAAGGGTCTGATGCAGCCAAGGGATGGAACGCAGCCAGGAAGAGGTTTAGGATCCTAGTGGGGCAGAGGGACATGTGAAAGGAGATCTCTGTAGACAAGCTGACTAGAGCTGGCAGAGCAGGCTGCCGCTCCCTGATCACAGAGCTGCTGCTCACAGTCAGGTCTGCCATCCCTGGCAATCTTGGAGAAATTGGAAGGCAAAGGGAGATGTTGGCCACAAGCATGGGCAGAAACCCAGCACTAAATTTGGAGTACAGGATCAGGCCATTTGATCTCAGTCATTAAACTAATGAACTAAGTGGGGCTCCCTAAATTCTACTTGTACGATTAGTCCAGAAGCTAGTACAAGGCTTGACTTTGATGTGCTTACTTTGGGTTCAGTCATCTTACTTACATCTCTGGCTTCTCAGTTGATTCTCACAGGTTTTCCAGTTAGTGTATGGCATCATTTGCAAATGAGGATCCGGCTGTCTCCACATTCCCAATCATCATAGGGCCTATTCTCATCTTCTTTGCATTGGGTAGGACTCTGAGAACACTACAGGCCCACATTCCCTCACCCAAAACTCTTGGGCTCAGATAGGTTTTGGAATTCAGACTGTTTCAAATTTTAAAAAGGTAGTAATATGGTTTCCCTGAGCAAGACATAAAGCAGCACTCCTTAACCAAATGAATATTTCTTCAACAAATAACATGAATGCTCCAAGGACAAATAAAGGCTACATAGCACTTCCCATCAGTTCAGGGCAGGTTTAGCCACCATATGACTAGTAGAGAAAAAATTTTAAAAAAACTAAATACCTCCTGGTTTCAGAGCTTTGGAATTTCAAAATTGCAGGTAAGAGACTGTGAATATGCAGTAAGAAACAGTATCTGTAATGAAAAATCATTTTTGAGAAGGGACACACTGGTTGAAACTTATTTATTTTGGGAAAAAATGAATAAGACTTGCAATCGTTTATTTCTGGAAGAGGGAAGAAGTAAAATGGACAAGAAAGAAGAGTGCAGCAGTGTTCCCCAAAGAAGTGGAAGCACGTAGACCCCAGAGCTCATACATCTCAGACAAGAAGAGAGTCCCATCCTTAGCTGTACCCCTCAGCCTTTAGAGCTTAGAACCAGAGCACCCTGTGAAACATCCTTCTTACCACTTACCACACTTATCTTATTTCCATCCTGCCCATAAGGTCCATGAGGGTCTAGATCATGCCTTCCATCTTTGATTCCTGAAAACATCTCTCATGGGGCTCGTATTTGCAGCTGTTTAATAAGTAAACTTCTGTGGGATTGATTTCTTTGGATATGCAAAAGATTTTGAGTAGAAAAAAGAGAAAATATTTTCAGAAGGCACTAATCTTGGCCATGCCATACACTGCATGGATCAACAGTTTCCATGACAGCATTAGCTAAAGAAGATGTCTGAAGAGTCATGGTGAACTCAGAAGAATCTGGAAAAGCTGGAGTGTGCTTCAGTTACTCGGCCTAACTGCAGAAAGTGAACAAACACTTGACCTCACTGATTTATGAGGTCAGTGCAGAGGAGGAAGTGCTCCTTAAGCAAGCAGACGTTCTCATAAAATAGCTCCAGGTCCTTGAATTCCACCTTTAAACACCATTGTAAAAATTCCTCTGTGGAACCTGTTTAGCAAAAATGCTTTAACAAGTCCCTGCCCATTATTCTCCTCCATGCTTCTCTCTCCAGTTCAATGACAGACTCACAATCGCACCCCTCCTCTTCCCTTCATCTTGCCAATCCTCAATCCTACCCAACTTCCACTCACCAGTACCTTATATTCACACAGGAACTTCCCTTCTGAGTAACTGCCTGCTTGCTGGGTAGACACATCTGTCTTATTAATCCTCAAGTATGACATGTACAAAATCAAGCTCATCACATTCCCACAAGACTGCTCCTCTTCCTGACTTCCAAGTGTTTATCAACTACATCACCACTAACAAATTTAAGGATAACAGTATCTCCAAAGAAAGTAAGATTCTAAATTCCTCTTCACTTTCATTATGGTCTTCCAGTCTCCCATCCAAACTATTTCAATAGTTTCCACACAGATCTCTTTTCCTCCAATTCATCCATCACATCAATAATAATCTTAATCACTCAATCACTGAATTGTATTCAGCTGTGAATAATAGATTTCTGAAAAATAGTGGCTTAAACAAGAGTGGGGTATATCCTTCTCTCTCTGATTTAGGTTCTTTCTAGTTTGGGCTCCACCATTTTTAAGGAGTGCCTCATCTTAGAACTTAAAGATGGCTTCTGGAATTCAAACCATCTTGCTCATTCCCAGGAAAGAAGAAGAAAGATCTAAGGGAAAAAGGACATGCCATCTGAGTCAGCCTCCTTCTTTTTTTTTTTTTTTTTAAGATTTTATTTATTTATCTGACAGACAAAGATCACAAGTAGGCAGAGAGGCAGGCAGAGAGAGAGGAGGAAGCAGGTTCCCTGCTGAGCAGAGAGCCCGATGTGGGGCTCGATTCCAGGACCCTGGGATCATGACCTGAGCCAAAGGCAGAGGCTTTAACCCACTGAGCCACCCAGGCTCCCCTGAGTCAGCCTCCTTCTTAAGGAGCTTTCCTAGAAATTCCTGAAATAACTTCTGCTTAGAATGTATTCTCATAATCCCCTCAACTACAAAGGAGACTGGAAAATGTAGCTTTTCTCTCTATTTGTCATCCCCCTTAAAATTGAGACAGAGGTAGTAAGAAGGGTGAGAAGAATGTTAAGTAGGCAAAATCAGACTATTATTTTTAAATACTGTGATAAAAGGAAAAAATTCAGTATAGCCTCATTGCCTACCAAGTTAAATCTAAAATTATAGCAAAATGTTTAAGCCCTTTCATGACCATCCTTGTTCACCCCCAACCAATCTTGCCAGCTCTTTCTTCTACTTCTCAGAGTAGTTCTCATATTTTATTTTTATTTAATTTTTTAGAAGATTTTATTTATTTATTTGACAGAGAGAGATCACAAGTAGGCAGAGAGGCAGGCAGAGAGAGAGGGGGAAGCAGGCTCCCTGCTGAGCAGAGAGCCCGATGTGGGGCTTGATCCCAGGACCCTGGGACCATGACCTGAGCTGAAGGCAGAGGCTTTAACTCACTGAGCCACCCAGGTGCCCCTAGTTCTCATATTTTAATGTGCAGATGAATCATCTGGGGGATCTTGTTAAAGTGCAGACTCTATTTCAGTAGGTCTGGGATGGGGTCTGAGGTTCTGCATTTCTAACAAGTTCCCAGGTGATGCTGATGCTACCCATCCCTGGAGTGGTAAGTTTTTAGCACAGTGATTCTCACCTAAGGGTCATATTGCCCACAGGAGGCATTTGGTAATGTCTGGGGAAATTACCTGACACAACATGGAGGGATGGGATAGGGAGGATACTACTGGCATCTAATGAGTAGAGGCCAGAGATGCTGCTAAATATCCTGTAATACACAGGATAGCCCACTGTATCAAAGAATTATCTGATCTGAACTGCCAACACCACTGATGTTGGGGGAAAAAAAAAAGAACACCAAAAAAACCCTGTTCAAGAAGTAGCCTATGCTCCAGAAAGATGAGATTATATGTTATTCCAGTATGTCCCACATTTTCCTATCTTTATCACTATGTTTCCTCCAATTAGTTCTTATCTTTCCTATAGTCAACTCTCTCAATTGATTTCTTCATCATGTGTCAAGCCCTGTTAATGTACCACCTGTTTCATGAATGCATCTTAGCTCCCCTTACCATATGCTCTCTCCCTTCTCTGAATTTCTTTCTATGCATTTGCTATAGACTAAATGGTTGTATCCCTCAAAATTCATATATTAAAACCTAATCTCCAATGCAATGGTATTTGGAAGTGGGGCTTTTGAGAGATGATTAAGACACAGGGTAGAGCCATAGTAAATTGGATTAGTGCCCTTATAAAAGAGACGAGAGTTCCCTCAACCCCTTTCCCTTGTGAGACCACATTCAGAAGATGGCTATCTATGAACCAAGAAGCAGTCTCTTACCAGACATCACATTTGCTGGTGCCTTGACCTTGGACTTCCTGGTCTCCAGAACTGCGAGAAGTAAACTTTTTTTTTTTTTTAAATAAACTACCCAGTCTATAGTATTTTGTTACAGCAGCCCTAAGGATGAAGAGAGCATTTCTCTGTCACATATACCCCACCTCCATTATGTTACTTAATCTTCTCACTAGAAATACATTATAAATTGTTCAACTTGGATACTATACTTTCACAACCTTGGTAAACCTTCCATGGTAGCTAGCATAGTGCCCTACACACAGTTGAATGGGTTCTCTTTTATTTATACAGCATAAATAGACTTTAAAAATAATTGTTTAAAAACAAGTGTGTGTGTGTGTGTACATATATATATATATGTGTGTGTATATATATGTGTGTGTGTATCACACACACACACTTGTTTTTAAACAATTATTTTTAAAGTCTATTTATGTGTGTGTGTATATATATATGTGTGTATATATATGTGTGTGTGTATATATGTGTATATACACACACACACATATGTGTGTGTGTGTGTATGTGTGTGTATATATATATAAATAAAACATTGGGCCTTTAAGAAGTTCCCCTAATACAGTTAACTCACATGGCTTTATCTTTCCTAGTCTCTTCCTTATGCCAACCACCAATGCAAATTATAACACCTTCTGGTCCTCATAAAATCCAAATGTGATTCCCACAGACAGCTTTAAAAGGCAGAAAAAAGGAAAGTTTAAACCCTTCTTTTAGGACCACTGCATGGTTTTCATTAAGCCTTCCCTGATTCTTTCAGGCCAGGGTTCATGGACCAGTGCCTGTTTACCTGGTTGGCTGAGATTCAAATGAGTAATAGACCCTCTGAGCCATCAGTACCACTCCTAATGCATTTTTCATTAAACTGAACTCCCACCTGGGTCCTCTTTCTGAGGTTCAGACAGAGGTAAGCGAGGTACATGGTGCTTGTTTACTAGCATTTAAACATGATTGCTCTTTTCTCACAAACGATAACAATTTTGTGCTTAAGATGATTTCTGGGAAGGTAGAAACATTGTGTTTATTTGACCATCTGTTAAGAGAATACTGATTCATTAGAACAAACTTGCAACTGATTCACATTTCAGAACTTTAATAAAATATTTTAAGCAAAGGTCAGATGGATAGCCTGCTTTCCATAAAAAATACTGAAACACATATACACATATATGCATAACCATCACACACATTTCACCAGTATCACTTACTATTTTATTTCAAGCCATAGCACCTGTGCACATGCTGGAATCAAGGCTAATTGGGTCATCTTAACTGAAATCAGAGTTCCGTCTGGTAAGGGACTTTGCCCTTACCAGGGCTATGTCCCTGCCAGCCTCCACCCTCCCCACATACATACATACATACACATACATACATGGCATGAGACCTTCTGCCACTGGAGACATGACGTGTCATGTGCACTGTGCAAACAAAGGCATGAGCCCACACCAATAGCATCTTGACTGAGCTTTCCAGGCACCTGAAATTCTGCTCCCTCCGTTAGGCCAACTGGAACCATATATGAACTCTTTCTTAGGGTGATTTTGGAAATATTGTTATCTTCTTTGTTCCTGACATACAGATTATACATTCTGATGCACAAATCAAAATCATGCTATGATAAATGCATATTTATTTGAAGGAACAGAATATTACAAATTGAGTCTTCTTGAAAACCAAGACTTATCATTATATTTACATCCCACCTCATAGTGCAACCATGAGTAGCAAATTATTTTCAGGCTAGATATTCTGATTATTGCAAAAACTGCTTCATCAGAGGTATGAGGGAAATAGTATACTGTTCATACCAATATTGGCCATTCTAGGAGATTAATTAAGATACAATTTTGCTCAGGGATTCCTTCTTTTAGAGTACTATAGACAATCTTCTCTGTTTCTAATTCAGCCCTGTAAGTATCCAAACCATCAATTTCCAACCATCAATCCTAGCCAAACTCATGACAATCACAGTATCATTTGTCCAGATTCCTAGAACCACCTACTCTCAAGCAAAACTGCTTACTTCTTTGCCTAAATAACCTTGTGAACAGTTAGTTTGTCCTGGTTTCCAAGAATCTACATTTGATTCTGTGTGTGTATAGGTAGGTAGTGAAGTAGGAAAACAGGTAAATAGCTATTCAAAGGCAGCCTTTAACACTCACCAAAATACCTGAATCCTGCCTCTTACCACCTGTCTTTCTTGAAATCTGGTTCCTTCCTTGATGCCTGTGACTCTAATTTCACCAAAAAGACAGTTGCTATAAGGTGCCTCTTCCTGCCAGATACAAGACAGCAAGATAGAGTCCTTCTCTAACTTCCCTGACAAGAGAAGAAAAGGCTACTGTGCTTCAGGTGGCTTGCGATGGGCCAGGGGTAGTAAAACAGATGGAAAGTCCTGAGAGGAAGCAGAAGCCCATCACTTGACGGAGTAAGGAAGGCGAAGAAAGCCCAGCCTGTCTGCATCTCAGAGAAGGGACTCAGGCAACCTTGCAATGAACTGATTTTCTTTGTGTTTTCCGGGTACTGACAAATTAATTAAACAAGGAGGACATTAGCCTGAGGTGCCTCTAATGCCCTGGCAGGCTGTGCAAACAAAGCTAAATCCAAACCTATAAGTGCCTCAAGGTTATGAAATAAAAACACTGAGGATAACCAATCACAAATAACCAACCAGGCTTTAAGCTGTAGCCAATCAATAACTCTCTTTTGCTTCCACCTTTTCTTTATAAAACCCTCTCCCAGAACTCCTGTCTGTGGAGTGTTTCTGACAACTTCTAGGTTTGATGCTGCCCCATTCAAACTGATTTTTGCTCAAATAAACTCTTGAAATTTTTAATATGCCTCAGTTTATCGTTTAGTAGCATAAAGGGGCCAACCAAGACAAAGGCCATGTTCAAAGGCTGTTAAGTAACTCTGGCCACGGGGCTTTAGGACAGTTTTATCAGTGAATACAACAGAGGGTTTATTTCTTGGATTTGTTTTATTAATAAAAGAAAACTAAAAATACATGAGGAATCTGGCCTTGCCCTCAAGCACCTCCCTGGTCTCCCTCCATTACTTTCTTTCGTTTGTTCTGGGAAGGACGCTCAAGTGAAGGTGACAACCCTCATCAGGGACAGGGTGACGATCACATGAGCAATATGAATTATCACATTCAGCCAGACCTTGGAGAAAAATGTAATTGCTGTTTCTTACAGTGGGACATCAGACAGGAAATGGCAGTTCCCTGAGATAAGCCACAAATCTCCCCTATCTTAGGATCCCTGTGAATCCTCCTGATGTGTCCCAGAGAGTGGTAGAGTGTCTATAAAACTAAAGGAAGAATAAAGGAGAAGAAAGTTGGCAGTGTCCTACATGGGAAGGAGGGATGGCTATTATCTACATGGGATCACAATAATATCAAAGTGTCACTCATGTCCATACATGAACAATGGAAAAATCAGGGAATTGTCCTGTGGTCACAATCCTCGCATATGTTTTTATACAGTTCTGCCCCGCCCCGTTCTAAAGTAGAATGATCTACACCACTTGCACAAAACCTGCCCCTAGAGATAAAATGACACCCAGTGGGTACTGTTGTGATATGGTATGCTATGTCTTAGGGTTTAAAACTGATTTATCTGCTTTTCATGTTTTCTGCTTCTCCTGTTTTAAAATAGTTACAGTGCTAGCTGCAGGTGTTCGCTCTTATGACACTTTGAAATCTATGAATGTTTCTTGAATTTAAAGGAAAAAAAAATCCCACACAATGTTTATGTGACCTGTAAAATTAGAACTGAAAAAAATTAACTTGAGGAGGAACCCAGTAAAGAGAGACTTCCTTTGCTGTATTTTTATCCTTTCTTCCTCCCTCCCTTCCTTTCTTCATTCCTTCTCTTCATCCTTCCATATTTCCCTTCTTTCTTCCTTTTTTGTATTTGCTGAAGAACAACTATTTGTGGACTGGAGTTCTCCCCTGTGTATTGGGAAAGTCAGCAGGATGAATCCTTTGGGAACACAAATGAACTGCAAATTCTCACTCTTTGTATTCAGAGGAAATGGAACGCATCTGCAGTGGACTGGGATATTAGAGTGAATCACTTTGTCTTTTGCTAGACTGTTACCTAGAAGAAGGAGAAACGTTTTCCCTGAATGTGGAATAGACTGTGATACTGATGGGAGTGATCTAGTGCTGGATAACTCAAACTATATATAGCACATGGATCACTGACCATTAGCATCATGTTAGCTGGACCACTGTGATAAGACTTGTCTATACCTTGAGGAAACTGACAGGAAGCAGCTGTGTTCAGCTTGGACCTTGTAGAAGATTTGAGCTTAAAAAAACAAGTTATAAAACAAAACAACCCCAAGGTGATCTAAAAAGCCCTCGTATTCTCTGGACTAAACAATATGTAGGCATATGAGACAAATGGGAAAACAGGTTACAGAAAATATAAGCATTCCTTGGGGAATCCCCAGAAATTACTTGGTGAGAAAGCATCAGGAATAAATTCACTCTCTGGCACATATTTGCATGTGGATCCTTGTTCAATCATTTTTAACAGTGACCTTAATTTGTACACATAAGCACTGGAGTGAAACATGGTGATTACAGCTTAATTCAACTCATTCTTAACTAAGATTTTTTTTTCTTAATTTACAGATTCTGTAGAGAAAAGCACACAAATCCTAAATGTAAAACTTCTCAAATATGTACACATCCATATAATGACCACCCAGGTTAAGATACAGAGTATTTCTGGCCAATACTCCTTCCTCTCCCAAAGGTAACCACTATATCAACTTCCATCACTACTGAGTAGCTCTACCTAGTACTGAATATCATATAAATCATACAATATGTATGCTTTTTGTGTCTGGCTCTTTTTGCTCCACAATATGCCTGTGATATTCATTAGGTTATTCTGTTCTTTTTATTGCTTGTGAGGCATTGTATTCATGAATATATCAAAATGTATTCATCTATTCTAACACTGATGGACATTTGAGTTGTTCTTGTTTAGAAGCTATTATAAATAATAGCAGTATTCTTGTACATGCAGTTTGGTGGATATTAACTCTCAGTTTCTGTTGGGTATATGCTCGGGACTGCTACTAAGGGTTAGAAGGAATGGAAATGTTGAGCTTTGAAACTTTCTCATGACAGTTTTACAAAGTTGTCTAAACTATTTGCACTTCTACCACCCCCTGTATGGTTGCCAGTACATCACCAGTTCTTCTCATTTTAGCCATTCTGCTTGGTATGTGGTAATTCAGACTGTATATATAATTTAAATTTGTTCAAATTTATGATGTTGAGAATATTTTGGTAATACTGCATTCAAGTATCCTTTTTTGAGAAGTTACTGTTTTGTTTTTTTGCTCATTTTTTCTTATTGAGTTGTTAACAGTGATGTAGGATGGGTGGATGGATGGATAGATATTATTAAAAGGCATTTAACAACAGATATATCTAACATTGTGTATTACTAATGTTTTCTCCTAGTGTTTGACTTGCCCTTTCATTCCTGATTGTGTTTTGATTAGCCAACGGGTTTAATTTTAGTAAAGTCCAATTTATCAATATATTCTTTTGTGATTAGGATATTTTGATGTAGATTCCTCGATTTAAGTTCAGGAGTATACTCTTTATGTATTTTCTAGAAGTTTGATTGCTTTGTATTTCACATTTAGGTCTATAATCTCACATGAATCTTTCCATATGATGTGAGATAGGGGTCACTGTTAACTTTTTATCCATATGGTTATCCAGTTGACCGTTTAACGAAAAAACTATACTCCCACACTGCCTTCCTCCCACAAACTGCAGTGGTTTCTCTGTCATAAAACAGATGACCATACATGTGTGGATCTATTTCTGAACTAATACTGTCTTCATTTCTGTGGCTATATAATAAATAAATCTTATATCTGCTAGTGTATGTTGTTCACTTTTATTCTTCAAGTTTGCCTTGGCTATCTCAGGTATTTGAATATCTGTATGTATTTTACAATTATATTGTCAATATGATACCTATAAAACATTTAAGGAAGAGTTAATACTTATTCTCCTCAAGCTATACCAAAAAATAGAAACAGAAGGAAAATTTCCAGATTCATTCTATGAGGCCAAAATTACCCTGATACCAAACCACATAAAGACATCAAATAAAAAAGAGAACTACAGGCCAATATCTCTGATGTACATAGATGAAAAAAAATCCTCAACAAAACATTAGTAAACCAAATCCAACATTACATTAAAAATTCATTCACCACAATCAAGGGGGATTTATTTCTGGTTTGCAAGGGTGGCTCACTATTCACAAATCAATCAGTGTGATACATCACATCAATAAGAGAAAGGATAAAAATCATATGATCATTTCAATAGATGCAGAAAAAGCATTTGACAAAGCACAACATCTGTTCATGATTTAAAAAAAAAAAAAAAAAAAAAAAAAAACCTCAACAAAGTAGGTTGAGAGGGAACATACCTCAACATAATAAAGGCCATATATGAAAAACCCACAGCTAAATTCATCCTCTATGGGGAAAAACTAAGAGCTTTCTCCCCCTAAGGTCAGAAACAAGACAAGGATGTCCATTTTCACTACTTTTATTCAACATAGTACTGGAAGCCCTGGCTACAGCAATCAGACAACAAAAAGAATTAAAAGGCATCCAGATTGGTAAGGAAGAAGTAAAACTTTCATTATTTTCAGATAGCATGATAATCTATATAGAAAACCTGAAAGACCCCATCAAAGAAGATGCTGGAACTGATAAATGAATTCAGTAAAGTCGCAGGATACAAAATCAATGCACAGAAATCTGTTGCATTTCTGCATACCAATAATGAAGAAGCAGAAAGAGAAATTAAGGAAATAATCCCACTTACAATTGCATTCAATATAATAAAATACACAGGAATAAACCTAACCAAAGAGGTGAAAGACCTATACTCCAAAAAATATAAAACACTGATTAAAGAAACTGAAGATGACAAAAAGAAATGGAAAGATATTCCATGCTCATAGACTGGAAGAACAAATATTGGTACAATGTCTATACTACCCAAAGCAATCTACAGCAATTTTCACAGAACTGGAGCAAACAATCCTAAAATTTATAGGAAACCACAAAAGATTCCAAATAGCCAACGCAATCTTGAAAAAGAAAAGCAAAGCTGGAGGCATCAGAACTCTGGACTTCAAGTTATATTACAAAGCTATAGTAAGCAAAACAGTATGGAACTGACACAAAAATAGACATATATCCTCATGAAACAGAATAAAAAATCCAGAAATAAACCCACAATTATATGGTCAATTAATCTTTGACAAAAGCAGGAAAGAATATCCAATGGCAAAAAGACAGTCTCTTCAACAAACAGTATTGGGAAAACTGGACAACAACAGGCAAAAGAATGAAACTGGACCACTTTCTTACACCATACACAAAAATAAATTTGAAATGAAAGACTAGACCTAAAACCATAAAAATCTTAGAAAAGAACACGGGCAGAACCTCTCTGACATTAGCCATAGCAACTTCTTTCTAAATATGTTTCCAAGGCAGGGTAACAAAAGCAAAAATTAACTATCAGGACTATGTCAAAATTAAAAGCTCTGCACAGCAAAGGAAAAAATCAAGAAAACTAAAAAGCAACCTATAGAATAAGAGGAGATATTTGCAAATGACAATCTGATAAAGGTTTAGTGTCCAAAAAATATTTTTTTAAGATTTTATTTATTTATTTGACAGACAAAGATCACAAGTAGGCAGAGAGGCAGGCAGAGTGAGAGGAGGAAGCAGGCTCCCCGCCAAGCAGAGAGCCCGATGCGGGGCTCAATCCCAGGACCCCGGGACCATGACCTGAGCTGAAGGCAGAGGCTTTAACCCACTGAGCCACCAGGCACCCCTCCAAAAAATATTTAAAGAAATTATAAAACCCAACACACACACAAAAAAAAACCAAATAGTCCAATGGAAAATGGGCAGAAGACATGAACAGACATTTCTCTAAAGAAGAAACACAGATGGCCAATAGACACATGAAAAGATGCACATCATCACCTATTGTGAGAGAAGTGCAAATCAAAACTACAGTGGGATATCACCTCACACCTGTCAGAATGGCTACAATTAACAACACAAGAAACAACAGGTGCTCATGAGGATCCAAAGAAAAAGGAACCCTCTTGCACTGTTGGTGGGAATGCAAACTGGTAGAGCCACTATGGAAAATAGTGGTGAGGTTCCTCAAAAAGTTAAAACTATTTTAACTGCCTTATTTTTTTTTAAGACATTATCCATTTGAGAGAGAGAGCACCAGAGAGCATGAGCAGGGGGGAGGGTCAGAGGGAGAGGGAGAAGCAAAGGCTCCCAGTTGAGCAGAGAGCCCCACATTGGGCTGGTGACCTGGAGTGAAGGCAGATGCTTAACCAACTCAGCCACCCAGGCATCCCTATTTTAACTACCTTATGATCCAGCAATCACACTGCTGGATATTTACACAAAAAATACAAGAGCACTAATTCAAAGGAATACATGCACCCCTATGTGAATAGCAGCATTGCTTACAACAGCCAAGATATGGAAGCAGTGCAAGTGCCTATCCATTGATGAATGGATAAAGAAAGGGTGTTATATAAATATAAAGGAATATTATTCAGCCATAAAGAATGAAACCTTACTATTTGCAAAGACACAAATGGAACTAGCAGGTGTAATGTTAAGTGAAATAAATCAGAGAAAAATAGTACCATATGATGTCATTCACATGTGGAATTTAAGAAACAGAACTAATAAGCAAAGTGGAAAAAAGAGAGAGAAATCAAGAAACAGATTCTTAACTATAGAAAACAAACTGATGGTTACCACAGAGCAGGTGGGTGGGAAGATAGATTTAATAGGTGATGGGGATTAAGGAGTGCACTTGTTGTGATAAGCACAGCTTGATATATGGAATTTGTTGAATCATCATATTGCACACCTGAAATTAATATAATACCATATGTAAACTAGCTGGAATTAAAATAAAACCTTAAAAAAATGCAATAATCTCCCTGGTCTGAAGACTCATAGAACAGAATTCCTTAATGGAAGATGAAAAGGGAAATCCTAGAAAGGTGGTTTCAGAAAGAGAGAGTCCCAGATTCTGGCTATATCCAAATGTCTGGCTGAACCATAAATAATGCATGTGTAGGGAAGACTCAAGGAAGCCCAGCTAGAGAAAAGAACTGAAATGAGACTTGAGTCATTGTCAAAGACACAGTATTTCGGTATGAATCCAGTGAAGGATAATGTCTAATTTTTTTTTAAATCTGTACTCTTTAAAAGTATGTGACAGAATTTAAAGTGTCTACTCTGTAACTTTCACAATGTACAGTGTACAACCCTAAGTAACTTAACACACAAAGAACCAATAAAGTAAGACCCATTCTACAAGGAAAGACATTCAACAGAAATAAACCACAGGATGACCCAGAAGTTTTATCTGGCAGATAGCAATATTAAAGCAGCTATTATAAGTATGTATTATGACATAAAGTAAAATATGCACAAGAGGAACCTGTTTAACATTCTCTCTCTCCCACTTCCCCCACTTTCTCTCTAAATAAATAAATAAATAAATAAATGGATAGAAGAAATATATATCATGCAAAGTGTATTAGTTTCTTTACTTTTTAAAATTTCTGCTTAACATATTACCACAATCTTAGCAGCTTGAAACAACTCACACTTCCTATCTCCTAGTGTCTTTAAGTCAGAAGTCCAGGCAGGCTCAACTGGAGTCTTTGTTCAGGGTCTCACAAAATCAAGGTACTGTCCAGGGTAGGCTCTTATTTAGAGGCTCTGAAGAGAATCTGCTATGAAGCTCATGCAGGTCGCTGCCAAATTCAGTTTTTTTGCAATTGTATGACAAATGTCCCATGTTCTTTCTTGTCAACTAGAGATCACTTTCAGCAATATGAGGCCTCTCTCAGATCTTTCTATATGACTTTCTCTGTCTCAGCAATGGAGAACCTTCCTTTTGTCAAAACCCCTTATACTTACAATCTCTCTGATTTCTGTGATCAGCCAGTTGTCTCTATCAATCAGCTCATACAATTAGATTAGGCCCACCCCAATAATCTCCTTTTTTTCCATATAATATAGCATAATTATAGGGATTGTATCTCATCATATTCATAATTCTGGGGACTAGGACAATAAATCTTAGGAACCCTCTTGGGAATCTTCTGCCACAAAGTAAGTATAAGAAGGCTGGGGTGATTACATTAAGATCAGATACAGTAGATTGTACAGACAAAAAGGAAATTTCAATAATAATGAAATGGTTAATTTAAAAAGAGAAATAATTATAAACGAATATATTCCTAAAACAGAGCTTCAAAACATAAAGAAAAAATTGACAGAATTAAAGGGAGAAATAGACAAGACCAAAAGCACAACTGGCGATTTTAATGTCCCTCTCTCATAAATCAATAATACAATCTGATAAAATTTAATAAGATATAGAAAACGGAACATCAATCTAATGGACACTTAGAGAGCACTAGTCCTAATAACTTCAAAATGCACATAATTTTAAAGGATACATAGTATATTGACCAAGCTAGACCATATGTGAGGCCATAAAATGAGTTTGCACTTAAGAGGATTATAATCATATGTTCATATGTTCTCGTTACAAGAGAATTAAATTAAAAATCAAGAGGAAGATACATCATATTAACAAGATAAAGGATAAAAACCATATGACCATCTCAATAGATGCAGAAAAAGCACGTGGCAAAGTAACAACAGATATCCGTTTATAACAAAACTCAACAAAGTAGTTTTAGAGGGAACATATTCAACATAGTAAAGGCCATACATGAAAGTCTACAGCTAAAATCATATGCAATGGTAAAAACCTGAGAACTTGTCCTCTGAGATCAGGAACAAGACAAGGATGTCCATTCTCACCACTTTCATTTAACATAGTACTAGAAGTCCTAGACATAAAAATTAGACAAGGAAAAGGAATAAAAGGCATTCAAAATGGCAAAGAAGAAAAAATTTTCACTTTTTGCAGATAACATGATATTATACAGAGAAAATGCTTAAGATCACCAAAAAACTACTAGAATGACAAATTAATTCAGTAAAATCACAGGATAGAAGATTGATATATAGAAATCTGTTGCATTTCTATACACTAATAATGAAGCAGCAGAAAGAGAAATTAAGAAAACAACCCCCTACTAAAAAAACCAATGACCTGTACAGTTATGGTGGGTGCATTTTGTAGTATGTAAATTCTACTTCAATAAAACTTTGTGTACCATTAAAAAAATCCCACTTACAATTGCACCAAAGAGATAAACTTAACCAAAAAGGTGAAAGACCTGTACTCTGAAAACTATAAAACACTGATGAAAGGAATTGAAGATGACACAAACAAAGGGAAGATATTCCATGCTTAGGGACTGAAAGACCAATATTGTTAAAATGTCCTTACTAACCCAAAGCAATCTATAGCATCAGTGCAATTCCTATTAAAATACCAACAGTAATTTTCACAGAACTAGAACAAATAATCCTAATATTTGTATGGAATTACAAAAGACTCCAAATAGCCAAAGAAAAATTGAAAGAGAAGAACAAAGCTGGAGGTATCACAATCCCAGATTTCAAGGTAAACTATAAAGCTCTAAAAATCAAAACAGTATGGTACTGGCACAAAAATAGATACACAGATCATAAGAACAGAACAGAGAGCCCAGAAATAAACCCATGATTATATGGTCAATTAATTTACAACAAAGGAGGCAAGAATCATATGGTTTCACTTACTTGTGGAGCATGAGGAATAACACAGAGGACACTGGGAGAAGGAGAGGAGAAGTGAGTTGGGAAAAATCAGAGGGGGAGACAAACCATGAGAGACTGTGAACACTGAAAAATAAACTGAGGGTTTTGAAGGGGAGGGGAGTGGGGGGCTGGGGGAGTCTGGTGGTGGGTGTTAAGGAGGGCATGTATTGCATGGAGCACTGGGTGTGGTGCATAAACGAAGAATCTTGCAACACTGGAAAAAAAAAAAAAGAAATCACAGAGGTGGGGGAAAAATATATATATAATGGGGAAAGGCGGTATCTCCAACAAATGGTATCAGGAAAACTGGATAGCTACATGCAAAAGAATGAAATTGGACCATATACAAAAATAAACTCAAATGGATTAACGACCTAAAATGTGAGACCTGAAATCACAAAATTCCTTAAAAAAAAAAAAAAAAACATAGGCAGTAATCTCTTTGACATCAACCATAGAATCGTTTTTCTGGTTATGTCTCTTCAGGCAAGGGAATCGAAAACAAAATTAAACTACTGGGATTATATAAAAATAAAAAGCTTTTACAGAGTGAAGGAAAACATCAACAAGACAAAAAGGCAACCTACCAAACGGAACAAGATATTTGTGAATGATGTATCTCATAAGGGGTTTATGTCCGAAAGATGTAAAGAACTTACATAACTCAACACCAAAACAAAATAAAAAACCCACAATCTGATTAAAAGTAGGAGAACCTGGGGGTGCCTGGGTGGCTCAGTGGGTTAAGCCTCTGCCTTCGGCTCAGGTCATGATCCAGGGTCCTGGGATTGAGCTCCGCATTCAGGTCTCTGCTCAGCAGGGAACCTGTTTCCTCCTCTCTCTTCTGCCTGCCTTTCCACCTACTTGTGATCTCTGTCTGTCACATAAATAAATAAAATTTTTTAAAAAAGAAAAAAAATAGGAGAACCTGAATAGACATTTTTCCAAAGAAGACATACACATGGCCAACAGACACATGAGAAGATGTTTCACATCACTAATCACCAGGAAAATGCAAAGTAAAATCACAATGAGGGATGCCTGGCTTGATCTTGAGGTTATGAGTTCACTTAAAAAAACAAAATCACAACGAGATATCATTTTATACCTGCCATTATGGCTAAAAGTAAAACACAAGAAATAATAAGTTTTGATGAGGTTGTAGAGAAAAAGGAACCCTCATGCACTTTTGCTGGGAATATAGATTAGTGCAGCCACTGTGGAAAACAATATGCAAGATCCTCAAAAAATTAAAAATAGAATTACCATATACTCCACTAATCTCTCTACTGGATATTTACCCAAAGAAAATGAAATATTCATTAGAAAGGATATATGTACTCCTATGTTTATTGAAATGTTATTTGAAACAGCCAAGATATGGAAGCAATCCAAGTGTCCATCAATGGATCAACGGATAAAGAAGATGTGGTGTGTGTGCGTATACATATATACATTATATTTACATATATATGTATACATACACACACACATACACACACACTGGAATAATACTCTGCCATAAAAAATAATGAAATCTTGCCATTTTCAACAATATAGATGGACCTAGAGGGCATAATGGTATGTGAAGTAAGTCAGTTGGGGAAAGACAAATACCATATGATTTCACTCATATGTAGAATTTAAGAAACAAGAAAGAAAGAAGAAAGGAAGAGAGGGAGGGAGAAAGGGAGAAATTTAAAAAGAACTCTTAAATGAGAGAACAAACTGATGATTTCCAGAGGGAAGATGGGTGGGGGGATGGGTAAAATAGATAATGGGGACTAAGAGTACATTTCTCTTGGTAAGCACTGAGAAATGTATAGAACTGTTGTAGTATATTGCACACCTGATACTAATATAACACAGTATGTTAATTATATTTGAATTTAAAAAATTAAAAGGAAGGAAATAAAGAAAAAAACACAAGTTAGAAATTACACAGTACATGTCTAAATAATCCATGTGTTAAAGAAGAAATCACAATAGAAATCATAAAAAATTTTGACAGAATGATAATGAAAATACAACGTATCAGAATATATGTATCTCAAAGAAAATATATAGCTTTAAATGTTTATATTAGAAAATAAGAAAGGTCAAAAAAAATCTATGACCTAAAATTCTATCTGAAGAAGATGGAAAAATAACAAAGAAAACCCAAAATAAAAATATAGAAAAATATTTCTGTTCAAGAGCAGAAATCAATGAAATGAATAGACAAATGATAGCGACAAAATATTTTTTTAAAAGCCTTAGTTACACTGATCACAAAAAAAGGAACACAAATCACCAATATTATGAATGAAAAAAGAAACTATCACTGTAGATTCTACAATCATTAAAAAAATATGAGAATCTGGGGCACCTGGGTGGTATGGTCAGTTGAGCGTCTGACCCTTGGTTTTGGTTCAGGTTGTGATCTCAGGTTTATGAAATAGAGACTCATGTAGGGCTCCTTGCTCAGTGCAGAGTCTGCTTAGGATTCTCTCACTACTCCTGCTCCTCCCCCCACCCACATGCTCTCTCTCTCTTTCTCTCTCTCAAATAAATAAGTAAATCTTAACAAAATATGAGGGTCTTATGAATAATTTTGTGCTAACAAATCCAACAGATGTTTTGAAAAATGCAAATTAAGTAAAATTGACAAAAAATGAGACAAAATTTGAATACCCCCTCTATTGATTTAAAAAATTGTGTTTTGGGGTGCCTGGGTGGCTCAGTGGGTTAAGCCTCTGCCTTTGGCTTGGGTCATGATCTCAGGGTCCTGGGATCGAGCCCCACATCGGGCTCTCTGCTCAGCAGGGAACCTGCTTCTCCCCCCGCCCCGCCTGCCTCTCTGCCTACTTGTAATCTTTCTCTGTCAAATAAATAAAATATTTAAAAAAAAAACTGTGTTTTTTTTTAAAAAACAAAAAGCTTCCCAGAAAGAAAGATCAAGGCCTACATGATTTCAATGATGAAATCTAATATTTAAGAAAGATATAGCATTGATATTATGAAAACTTTTTCAAGAGAAGGAAAGATTGCTTAACCTGTTTTCTTAGCTCAGTATAACCCTAATACCAAAACCCTGAAAAAGACATAACAAACAAAATTACAGACCAATGTCTCTTATAAACATAGACACAATATCCTTAATGCTAGCAAATTCAATGCAGCAATATATAATATTGATAAATCATACTGACCAAGTCATATTCCAGTAATGCAATGTTGAGTTAACATTAAAAATCAATCAGTACATTTCAACATTTTCACAGAATGGAGAATATCCATACAATAATTCTCATAATTGTAAGGAAGCATTTGATAAGAGGAAACATATATTCATGATTTTTAAACAAACCTAGAAAACTAATAATATAAATGATCTCTTAAAATTTGTTAAGGCATTACCCCCCAAATATCATATTTATAATGAAATATTGAATGTTTTATTTGAAACAGGAACAAAACAAGGATGCCCAAGTCATCGCAGGGAGTTCCAGTCTAAGATAACAGGCAACATAGGAGCACCAAATCTATAGGTTCACTCAGAGTAATTCCCTCTGAAAGAAATCCAGAAACTAAGTAACTCCCATACATCTGGCAAATGAGGAAAAACCCACATTTAAACAGGTAGAAAAGGCTCAGACACACTCCATAAACCTTACCTCTGGCACAGCAACATACAATCAGGAGGGAACTCACAACTCCCATCTTCTCCTTGGAGAGAGAAGAGTTTAGACCAAATATTTAGTGTCCCAACCTGTACAACTCCCACTGAGGGAGTTTTGATATGCTGTACTTTCATGATGTATTTCCAAGATCATGCATTAATTTCTAATTTCCATTGTGATTTCTTCATTTACTAATAATCACATTCTAAAGCTTTGGGAGATTTTCTAATAATGCTTAGATTATTAATTTCTAGTTTCATTATATTACAGTCAGAGAATATGCTCTGTATATTTCAGTCCTTTGAAAGTCATTGTCTTAAGTTATAGTCCAGCACAGAGTCTATTTTTGACAATGTTCCATTTGCAATTGAGAAGAATGTGCATTCTGAATTAGTTAAATCTCGAGTTATACTTACATTCTATATTTTTCAGTTTGGTCAAGTTTCTTAGTTGTAATATGAAAATCTTCTGTATTTTTAATGATTTTTCTGTCTTCTTCTTTAGTCCATAACTGAAAATGGTATGGTAAAACTCCACTTCTGATTATAAAGATGCTAATTAATCCTTCTAGTTTTGTCAACTTCTGCTTTTTATATTTTGAATTTTGTTACTACGTACATACAAATTTAGGACTTTTGTATATTCTGACGGAAAGGAAATTAAAGATTATGAAATCTCTTTCTTACCTCAAAATGTATCCCATCTTATATTAATGTAGGTACATTAGCTTTTTGGTGTTAGTGCTAAATTATATTTTTTCCTGGGTGCCTGGATGGCTCAGTTGATTAAGCATCTGCCTTTGGCTCAGTTGATGATCCTAGGGTCCCAAAACTGAGTTCCACATTGGGCTCCCTGCTCAGCAGGGAGTCTGTTTCTCCCTCTGCCCCTCCCCCCTGCTCATGCTTGTTCTCTCTCTCTCACAAAAATACATAAAATCTTCTTTAAAAATTAAAAAAATAAATAAAAGAAAATTATCTGTCTTTTCTGTCCTTTACTTTGAATCCAATTTTTTTGTCAGCCTATTTTTAGTGTTTCTTATGAAGAGCATATATTTGGATTTTGAGGTTTGTTCATGTTTTATTTAGGTTGATAATCTTACCTCTTAATTGAATTGCTTATTTTATTTACATTTAATGTAATTAAAATAGTTAAGTTTATGCATAAGAACTTCCTGTTTACTACTTTTTCCATTTGTTCTTTATTCTTCCTTTCTTACATTCTTTTTGATGAATCAAGCAGCTTTTATTATTCTCTTTTTCTTCTCGAAGTTATACATTCTTGTATTATTTTGTGGTTACTCTAGAGCTTACAATGCCCATCCTTCATTTACCACATTTCACTTTAACTAAGTGCTTCTACTACTTCACAAAGTAAGGAACTCACAAGCATTTAACTTTGCTTACATACTTTGCCCCTTTTCTTTATTGTTTTCATATATCTTACTTCTAACATATATTATAAACCCTACAAGACATTATTGTTGTTATTTTGAAGAGTCAATATTGTGTTATCTTTACCCACACATGTACCTTTCCACTGTATTTTACTGTTTTATTACTTTATTCCTTCCTACAATTTCTGTCAAGGATCACTTTTCTTCAGCCTGAACTTCTGTTAATATTTTTGTACTGCAGGTATGCTCCTGTCAAATTGTCTAACATTCTCCTCATCTTAAACAGTCTTTATTTAGCTTTCAATTTTGAAGGGTATTTCCACAATTTATATGATTCCAGGATGGCAGTTCTGTCCTTTCAGCTCCTTAAGATGACAGTCCATTGTCCTATGGTTTTCATATTGTGTGCTGCAGAGCTGGTCATCAAGTTTATTAATGCCACTTTATAGAGTAACATGTCTTTTTTTCCCTGCCTACTTTTCATCTCTGCCTTTGATCTCCAGGAGTCTGACAAATTTAGCTTTTTTAATAGCTTGTTATATGAAGATATTTAAAACTATTTCATAAAGCTTTATCTAATGATAATACCTGTAATCCCCAATGATCCCAAGAGATAAGGAAAGAAAAAAATGTAGCCTTTAAACCCAGTTAATCTCATTAATACTTCTCAGCAAGAGAAGTCTTAACCATTTCGAATAATAATTCTGACTCTCCTTTTTAAAAGATGATCTAAAAACACTGTGATACTTGGAGAAATAATTTCCTTGAGAAAAAAATACTAGAGATTTCTGAATCCTTTCAGTCATGATGCCTTAACTGTGTTTTAATAAAATACAAAGGACAGTTGATCCCCATTATTCAGATTCTGTGCTTTTTTAATTTGTCTACTTGCTAAAATTTACTTATTACTCCAAAATCAATACCGATAATGTTTTCATTGTCATTTGTGGACATGTGCAGATAGTAAGAAATTTGAGTCACCCAGCATGCACATTCCAATTGAGATCAAAAGTCTCAGTTTAACTTTTGCCTTGTTTCAGCTCTGTTACTGTACATAAGTATCCTTTTTTTGGTTTATTTAGTGCTAGATTTTTGCATTTTTGTGTTTATGTTGCCGATTGTTCTGTTTAAAATGTTTTTCAAGGGATGCCTGGGTGGCTCAGTTGGTTAAGCCGCTGCCTTCGGCTCAGGTCATGATCCCAGGGTCCTGGGATCGAGTCCACATCGGGCTCCTTGCTCAGCAGGGAGCCTGCTTCTCTCGCTGCCTCTGCCTGCCTCTCTGCCTGCTTGTGTGTACTCTCTCTCTGACAAATAAATAAATAAAATCTATAAAATGTTTTTCAAGCATAGTGCTTAAGTCCTTAATGCAAGAAGGCTATGCTGTGTGTCTTATAAAGAAAATACATGTGTTAGATAAGCTTCATTCAGGCATGAGTTTAGTGCTGTTGTGAGTTTGGTGTTAATGCATCAACAGTACATATTAAATAAGGTATCTTTAAACAGAAACACACATAAAACAAGGTTACATATTGATTGGTTGACAAAAATACTGTACCCAGAAGCTCACAGGAACCCAATTCTGTATTTCTTAGGACCAGTGAGTCAATATTCACTAATACAGTGTTTGTGCTAACTTTATACAACATAACTACCATGAAGAACAAGAATTGACTATAAATGGAAAAGTTTGGGGGCAAGTACTAAAATTGAACATCAAGAGAATATGGATTATTTTTTTAGATTTAAAACACTCTTGGGGTACCTGGGTGGCTCAGTCATTAAGCATCTGCCTTTGGCTCATGTCATGATCCCAGAATCCTGGGATTGAGGCCTACATTGGGCTCCCTGCTCAGTGGGAAGCCTGCTTCTCTCTCTTCCACTCCCCCTGGTTGTGTTCCCTCTCTTGCTGTCTCTGTCAAATCAATAAATAAAATCTTTAAAATAAAATAAAACACCCTCTAATTATGAACTAGTGATTATATTCAATTCAGTGTAAACTGGAATTTTAAAAAGTAGCTTAACTATTAATAATATACTCTGCAAGAAAAACTGGATGGTTTTCCAAAAAAGAAAATGAAATTAAACCCCACTTATAACTTATTTTTGGTAGAAGGGGACTTCCTTTACCTATTTAATGAACCTATTTCTCAACTGAAATATATTCACTCTCAAAAATGGCAAGAAACACACAGTCTTACTATTCCTGTCTTCCAGTCCTTATTCCCACAGATTGAGTTTTCTTGGAGTGGTATAAACATCTGTTTCAAGAACCAACGAAATGAGGTTTTATCTGTATGGTCACATTAGGTGATATTCATTCTACATTGTCTTGGCTCCTTTGAGGTAGTGTAGTGAACAGGTTCAGGGAATGTACTCAAGCCAAAACTCTGACTTGCAATGTAGCTCTGCCACTTACCAGCTGTGGGATGCTGTACATACTACTTAAATTATGGGTCCAAGTATCCTCATTTATAAACGATGATGAAAATTACACTACCTCATAGAGTTAGGAAGAAAATTCAAGTAAGTTAATATTTAAAGCACTTAGAGCAGTGTCTATATCCCATAAGTGATAAAAATGGTTCAATCATCATTATTTTTATTAGCACCTGGTGTCCAAGATAAAACTGCACTGGATGGAGATGTAAGTGGCTGAATGATCATACTGAAGAAAGTGTAAGTGATTTGGAAGGAGGAACTTGTTTGTTCCTGTGGGGCTGTATCTTCCTCACTTCCCTGCCCAGTGAGTATATCATGATGTCTTAGATATAGACATTGATTGCTTATTAATCAAGTCTATAGATGATGTGAAAATAGAGTGAATTCAATCATAAATTGTTATTTTCCCTTATAATACCTATACTTTATTGCTACCAAAGTTACTTATATAAAACTTGAACCTAGTTGTACAATTTCCCCCTTAAAACCTCCCATGGTTCCCAATACATACAGAAACTTTCAAACTCTATTTCACTTTGTGTCGAAACAAAGATTTCCTGATTCATCCTATTCCTTATTAAGAGAAACAGCTCCAAAAATATGAGAATAAAGAGTTCTATAATATTTCAAGGAAGGAGCACACCTTGGATATTGGTCTCAGTTCTGGATAATACAGTACCAAAACATTATCAACAAATTTAAGTTTGAACGAAAAAAGCAGGAAAAAGGGATCCAGCACCACGTTCTTATGAACAATTTAAGGATCAGCCAAAAAACAGATCATTTAATGGGAAAGGAGGGGTGAGAGTATTGTTTGTCTCTGCCTGTTTTCCAGGAAAAAATGAACAGAAGTGTTCTGACCTGCCCTTGTGTAAAGATGGAGGAGAGTGAGTAAGAGCTTCAAGAAAGGGAATTTCCATTCAACAGTATTGAAAATACAGTAGGCTACTCAAAACAAAGATTTTTTTTTAAATGAACTGACAAAGTTACCTAGCTTCTTAGAACTATATTCATCTCTGGGTACTTTTGATGAGTAAAGTGGGAGCTGGAAAAATATGTAAACTAAGAGCAATAGTTTTAAACTGAATTCTGAATAATACCGTTTCTATATAATCATGAATATGCAAAGTTCATGGGTATCTTTTTCAAGTGCTTTCCAGATAGTAAGGAGGAAATGAAAATTCATAAATAATTTTATACATCATAATATACCTTCCTTTGCAAACTAAAAAGGTTTCCAAGCTCTCCAAATAACAGAAGTGAGTTGTTACTTCTAAATTTGAAACTCATGCAAACACAGCAATAGTCTGTCATAGAAAATCAAAGGTCAATTTTAATCTAATTCTTTATCAAAGACCAAGTTTAAAAAATTCAAATTGGTGGAATATTTTGGACTTCACAATTCAATTTCTTTATGTAACCTCCCCAATTGATTTTTAATCCAGTGCTCTTTAGAGGTCAATTACAAATGGCTAATTATCAAAGTAAATCAAGAATTTGCAATAGAGAACCATGGCTATGATCATATAGCCCCTATTCCTAGGTGCCCACAACCAATACTTCGCCAAGCATTCAAGACAAAGACCCAATCTGGAACCCCAAGGAAATACATATGTGTTCATTAGAAATAGTGTGTTCCTCAAGATATAAAGATGATTATTCAAACACTTAATGTTTCTTCGTAGTGACTCTGACCACAGCTACTTGCCAAACAGTAATTCATTATTGTGTTTTACTTTAGCCCTTTGGCTGAGATCGTATTTGTAGCAGATGTTGTTCTACTTACGCTTTCTCACCACTGACTTTCTAGTTCCAAGTTCTGCTGGCAAACTACCTGCATCTCTCTGACAGCTCTCTTCAACTGTGAGAACATATTCTGCCTATGTGCACAGTGGACTGGAATTACCACAGAGTTTACACCACAGAGAGCAGTCTCCAACCAACGTGAAAGGTGTGAATAAATATCCCAGCTTCTTTGACCCTTGGCTAGGATAATTATTGGTGATTTCTATATCATCTCCCAGAGGTCTCCAGTGGAATTGTGGCTCTGTTGTCAAAAGCAGCAGCAATTGGGGCACCTGGGTGGCTCAGTGGGTTAAGCCTCTGCCTTCGGCTCAGGTCACGATCTCAGGGTCCTGGGATCGAGTCCCATATCGGGCTCTCTGCTCAGCAGGGGCCTGCTTCCCCCTCTTTGTCTACTTATGATCTCTCTCTCTGTGTCTAATAAATAAATAAAATCTTAAAAAAAAAAAAGAAAACAGCAACAATCTCTTTACTCACCCTCTTTAGTTCTTCTGTTCTTCATCTCTTTTCCACACTCTCCTGTTGGTGTTTCTTGGGATCATCTGCCTAATAAGCTACCTGTTCTCACATAGTCTCAGCAGTGAACTCTGAGGAAATCAGTCTGAGGTTTAGGCTTCTCAAAATCACTATTATACCCACATTTGAATATTAATAAGGAACTGTCTTTTATATTTATTTTCCCAATTTTTAATAACGTGGTTATTTTTCTTTCAAATATGAAAATAATTCACAGCCATGAACTACTACTATATTCAACAGTATGGATGTATCTCAGGAACATAATGATGAGCAAAAGAAGGCAGACAAAAGAATACACACTGTATAATGGATTTAAATATATTTTTAAAAGCAGGCAGAACTGATTTATAATGTTAGATTTCAGGACAGCTGTTGCTTTTGAGAAGGAGTATGAGGAAAGTAACAAGGAGAACATCTGGGTACTGCTTCTATCCTATTTCTCGTTCTAGGGGGTGCTTACACAGATGTATTCCCTTTGTACTAATTCATCGAGCTCTATTCTTAGCTTTTCTGTTCATTTAATTTCTATATTATTTTTAAACAAAATTTATTTTAAAAATTGGGTTAAAATTAGGTTCTTCTGAACACTTACCAACCCCCAAAGTATTATTTATTTCTCAAACTTGATTTTATCTTGGGTAGCAAAAACAAGTATATGAAGATATTTTTTTAACCCACTGTAATATGATCTCATTGATTACCTCCCCTTAGATTCTTAAGCTGAATATGTCAACCACAATTATTCCTGAAGATACTGGCTTTACTGCTCACAAACTGGTGATTATTTAACATTTTAAAAAAGGCAAACCTGATTGATGACCAATTAAATCTTCAGACTCAAGTGTTTCCCTTTCCACATACAGCCTTTACACAGGATTAACATACCAACTACCATTATCTTCTGATTTCAGAAAAGCCTTAAGGAGGCAGCAACTGTACTAACGAGAGAGAGCACTACTCCCTTACGATTTACAAAAGGAATCTCTAAAAACAAAGTAAAACCAATAAAGACTCATCTGCACCACATTGCTGAGTAATAATTTGATTAAGGAAAATAAGAGAAAGAAGGTTTTATAAATATTCTCTCATCAATGGCATTCACAAGTTATTTTCTTTAACTATATTATAACAAAATAAATTTAAACTCCACAGTTGATGTAATTTAATGTTTTCCTCACTCTTAAGGTTGAAAGAAGGCATTTTCATGGCAGAAACATTCTCTCATATTCCTTCTCACAAAGTGTCCTCTCAATTGCCTCTCATGAATTCATCCTTTTTTTTTTTTTAAGATTTATTTATTTATTTATTTGACAAACGGAGATCACAAGTAGGCAGAGAGGCAGACAGAGAGAGAGGAGGAAGCAGGCTCCCTGCTGAGCAGAGAGCCCGATGCGGGGCTCGATCCCAGGACCCTGAGATCATGACTCGAGCCGAAGGCAGAGGCTTTAACCCACTGGGCCACCCAGGTGCCCCGAATTCATCCTCTTTGATGAACTCATGAGAGGGGTTGCTCTGGAACCCCATCTGCCTTTGCACACAAACCTCTAGGAAAATCGTTTATTTGGGGGCTCTTTTGTTAACTCTCGTAGGAAGCAGTACTGTGCAAGATGCTTTTTTCCCTGCCATTCTTCCTCTTAAATAATTCAGCTACATTTTGTTCAATATTACTTTTAAAAGTTATGATTCCCGAGACTTACTCTCTTCCTGCCACGCCCCCTTTCTGTTGTATAGAATGGTATCTTCCGTTCAGACACAGGGTTTTGTCAGGAACCAGCCCAATGTCTCCGTGAGCATAATGACCAATCACAGGCTTGTAATCTTATCTGTATCTTTACTCTTCCTCAAGGCCATACACCATGTCATATACTCATATTTCTTCCTTTGCCTTTTCAGTCTCATATCCATAATTGTATGCCAAGACAACAAGCTCTTTTGTTAAATAGCAACAACTTCCTGCCCCATGATGTTTACTCATTTTCAGCACCTTTTGCTCAGCTGAGAAATGATTTAGAACTGCTTCTTACATCTATGAACAGACATCATCACAACTGTCTACCACTTTTCTCACTTTCACTGTTGACCTTTCAAACATACCTCTTTCTCTACCCCAAGCTTTTATCCTCCTCTTCAAAGCGACCTTCTCTTTGTCTTAAGATGAAAATTCTTAATATGACTTAAATATTGATCTCTCTCACAGTCTTTCCAGATAAACTCATTCAAAATCCTATAATAACTTTAGCAGTTCCTTAGTAGTGGACACAACGCAAACATATGTGCATGTACATTTTTCCAGTGATATATATGTGTTGTCCACTTCAATTAAAAAATTGCCCCAAATAAGGGACTTCTTCCTTATTTCCTTTGGTGTTGGCACCATGTATAGTGTTTTGATCACACAGCTGAGTCATGTTATTGGCAATATCTTCTTTTCTTTTAAGATTTTATTTATTTATTTGAGAAAGAGAAAGTGAGAAAGAGAGAGAGAAGGAGCAGAGGGGGTATGAGAAGCAGACTCCCTGCTCAACAGGGAGCTTGATGACCTGGGGCTTGAACCCAGGACTCTGGGATCATGACCTGAACCCAAGGCAGACATTTAACCGACTGAGTCACCCAGGTATCCCAGGTATCTTCTTTTAAGAGATGGAATAATGTGACACAAACCCTTTACACGAGCGGCTTCCACAGTTCATCTGACTCCCTGAACCACAGTGGCTTCTGTGATCCTAGTCACAAACTCTATTCCTACAGTTATGAGTAACATCATCTTAATGAAAATATGCCATACCTGCAACTGTGGTACAAATTATCTTGCACTGACAACCATCAGAGCATTATCAAGTCAACTTATAGAAACTTAGTGAAGATTCAGAATTTAACAAATATAGAAAAATGGATAATCAGATGATAGATATATCTGGCAGGCAATTAAGGAGGTAGATAAACAAACAGACACAAACAGAAAGACAGACCATCCCAGTGAATGCTAAGGGAAACGAATTACAATATAGAGTAACTGCTAGAAAAAGTTATATTGGATTTCTATTACTCCAAAAGCCAAAGAAATATGAATTCATTTTATGTATGCTTAAGTGAAGAATGGATAAACATCATTCCATGAACATCATACCATGTTTGTTGAATGAATTTGTTTTCTTGACTATATATTTGGTGCCAATGCTATAGATACCAAGACCATCCTTCCTGACTCTAAGGCACATACAGTCTAGCAGAATATAAAATATAATACAATGTGTCAAGTGCGTTAAGTTGTGATAGCAGACACTTGATTGCAGGATGTGCATGGTTGATTGGGAGTGAATCTGGATTTTTTTTTTCCCAAGGGGTTTGATGAGGAAAGGTGTGAATAAAGAGAAAATAAGATTTAAGTGGGGGTAAAGAAGATGGGTTTGTAGGCTGCATGGGAGAAGCTAACAAAAGGAATGATGGAGAAATCATTGTAAGGGAGAAGTTGATGGAGAGTGATGCAGATACTGTTTTACTTATCAAGTCCTAATACAGTATTTTTAATCATTAGAAGAATCATTTCTAATAAAAACACTGATAGATTTTTATTGCTGCCATCACATTATGGAAATAGATAAACTGTCCCAAAAATGCTTATGAAAAGATACACTTTAAATTAAAAAATTTTAATTACTGAGAAAATATCTCAAAATGCAGAAAAACTCAATGTAAGCATATTTATCACAGCATATTACATAACAATGCATTTGAAACAAGGGTCCAGAAGAGGCATGGTTAATTATAATAAATCCACAAGATAAAATGTTAGGCAACCACTGAAACTTTTAATGAAAATTTTTATAATACGATAACAAGCATTTTTAGCATTTTTAGTGTGGGAAGAGTATGTACAGTGTGATTACAGTTACTTAAGATAGAGAGGAAAGCAGAAAGGAGAGAGAGAGAGAAGGGAAAAAGAAGGGAGAAAAAAGCAGGAGACAAAGGAGTGAAGTAGGAGGGGAAGAGAAAGGAGAAAGAGAAGGAGAGTAAAGAAAATAGTACCATGGTAGCAGCTACAAAATACACCAAAAATTTTAAGCAGTAATTTTTAGTCGGTCATCTTTGTAGTGGCAGTATAGATGGACCCTATAAGCAATCTGAAATGATTTTCTTTGGGACCAATGATTTCATATCTGATCCTACCTCCACTGTGAGATAATAAACATGAGTTAGTTTCCATCTTTTCCTAGATTTGTTCTTTCTAATAATCATTCTAGAGGAATATTAATAGCTGTTGAACTTTGAAAGGAAAGTTTTATGGTAGGGGAAGCTTGAGAAATACCAGGCTAAACGGGTTTCTTAATGCAGAAGGTTTTCTTGAAACTTTTATGTTAATGGCCATCATGAATCTCCAATGGGGTATAAACTAGACAGCATTTAACAAATGGATTTAGCCACCAAATACTTCAGAGTGTGTGAATTATTTCATGGAGGTGTTTTTCTGCCAAATGTATCTGGAGGAATTTTTCACTTACTGTCATGATATTTATTTAAAAGTAACAAAACAAAAATTATCTGAAACATTAAGAGCATATATCTCTGTGATATCCAAGGTGATACTAGGTTAATGAAGAATTTGAAAGACTTTCTTTGATATAGCCTCTTTAGCTTTGACTATATCCTACATGTCATCCCCGCCACGTCCCTTCCTGTCCTCTTCCTGGGGACGAGCTGAATATACTTACCAATGCCTTCAATTCCCTTCACCCTCAACTGGACCAATCTACATCATGACTTTAGCTTAGAATCCTTTCCTGAACATCACCTCAGGTATCCAGCTTAACCCTAGACAGCACCTTCTCAGTATCTCCTTGAGATATCACAGGCACCACAATATAATAAATTCAACCAACCTTCTGTCTTTTTTATGTCAATGATACTACACCTATCTACCCAGTTACTTGGGCCACAGATCTAGTGTCAATTTGAGCTCTCAATCGAGAAACAAACTTTCTCCTCAGTTTCCCTATTGGCTCTACTCTATGGGGACTCTATCAACTCTCACTAACAAACATGTGATAGCTTCTAACTATTGTCCATGCCCTTTAAATCCATCAACACAAAGCTTTATTTAAAATACAAATTTGTGGTGTCACTCTTCTTCAAATTTTTTCATTATCTCTTCACTGACTGTTGGGTAAAGACAAAACTCTTTAAGATATGTAGCAGGAATGAAGATTTTTACACTCAGATCAAAAAACATAACATTAATTTTTGAATCAAACATATCGTGTTCTGAGGATAATAAAACATTCACTGTTTCTTTCTTTGAGTTTCTCAAATCTCCCTGGACTTGCAAAAGAAACTGGAGTCTTCTCTGGTACACAGGAAATAAAAATAGAAGTCATGGCCTTTAGTTTACGGAGATCACCACTTTCACTGTGACTCTGTTTATTCCATGAGGTTGCCTTCCAACTGCTCCCTCACCTTCCCCTGGACACTAAACTCATGCTGCTCAGGTTATGTCCTTCATAACTATGCGCCCCTCTCCTTTAACTGCAACTTGCTCATAAGACACTCATGACAGCCACAGGCCAGAGTGGCAATACTCTGAAGCACAACGTGCGTCGGTCTGTGCCACTAATGGAAATCCTCTCAAAACCTTTCCCACATCCAGCTCCCATCATTCTGGGAAGACCATTTCCTCCTCTTCATTCCAGAACTCCAGCCTCACTCAAGAGAAATAAGGTCCCAAAGAAAAACCTAGGTATGGGGATATCCTCCAGGCGCCTCACAGCATCTTTTATCAGTCCTGAAACAAAATGTTATTCAGACCCTTTTTTCTGCCCAATGAACACCATAACAGAAGTAGTTGGCTTTCTCCATGAGATGAGGAAGGCAAAAATGGTGTCTCATTTCTTTGAATACTCTCTCTACGCCCTTCAAGTATCTCAATTCCCCCAGACTACTTAATCTAGTATTTTTTTCCACAGCACTTTTCACTTTTTAACATGCTGAAAGATTTATTTACTTATTTTTCTCATTGCTGATGATCTCTCCCCTAAGCCTTAGGATGGCAGGCCTTTTTGTCTCTTCTGTCAAATGCATATATCTTGATTGCCTGTAACAGGACCTGGCACATATTAAGTTACTGAATACACAGTTGCTGGATGGATACATAGATTCATAAATGAATGAATGAGCAGGATAAGGAGGGAAAATGACTTTGCATCTCTTAAGATCAGCATAAACAACAAAAATCCATACTTTAATCCATACTGTACTACTTCTTGTTTTCTTGCCTTTCATTCCTTACACTGTTCTCCCTGCCTGAATATTCTAATATTCTCCCTTCCTTTTTTTTTTTTTTTAAGATTTTATTTGTTTTGAGAGAGAGAGAGAGAGAGAGAGAGAGAGAGAATGCACGAGTAGGGGAGGAGGGGAGGGGCAAGAGGAAAGGGAAGAGCAGAGGGAAAAGAAGGGGCAAATGGAGAGGGAGTAGCAGACTCCCAGCTAAGTGGGGAGCTCAATGCAGGGCTTGATCCCAAGTCCATGAGATCACTGCCTGAGCCAAAGGCAGACGCTTAACCACCTGATCCACCCAGGTGCCCCTGAATGTTCTCCCTTCTATCATACACACTACACATACAAACACACATCCCTCAGGTAACTTTCAAGAAAAAGGGAGACATGAGCAAAGGTATCTAATCACCATTTCTTCCCAAACAGAACCAAACAAAATATAAAATTAGTGAAAACTTCTATCAAGGCTTCAGATAAGACTCTTTTAATTGTAAAGAACAGAAACTAATCTCAAGAAGTTATCTCCAGAAAATAAATAATATATACATTGACTATGTACAGTTTTTTTGTGCTAATCATACCTCAATAAAGTGGTTTAAAAATAAATTCTAAATTATATAAATTTAAATAAATGGCTATTGTTAGCATTTTTATACTTTGAGACTGTAATGACACCAGAAACTGAGGCAACTTCATTAACTGCACTTGTTTCACCTGGTGGAAGTGAGGCAGCAGGCTCCCACTTCCACAGTAGGTTCTGTAGCAACCAGTTAGCTCCCTCTGCTTGTGAAACAAAATACAATGATCTAGGCAGCTAGGAGAATGTAGCATCGGCACGACAGATATTCAGATGGCTGGCTTATTCAATATAACATGGTTACTGAGGCAGCAGGAGCTATGGATTCCTGAACTGGAATGCTAGAAATTCTAAATCAAAATAAGAAAGCAACAACTAAGATTTCACTACCTAAACTGTGACAGTAGTTAATTAACATGGGAAGTGAGTCAAAGCTCCCATTAGAAACTCATTAACTTCCCATTTTGAGAGGATGAGAGCAGATAGGGGAACCACTCTATTTCTGCTATTATAGATCATTGAAGACCTGTTGTGCTAACTGAGTAATCCAAGACATACAGGATTACTATATATGGTAGGTCCCTTCCCTGATGCAATCGTTAGTAGCACCAAGAAGAAAGCTGGTCAGTCACACCATGTGCCTGGACATGAATCTAGGCTGAAGAGAAGCCTGTATAAAGAACTTTACCTGCATACTTTAACTTCAGCACACATTAAAAAGAAAATAAGAAAAATAAAGGGCCCCCTCATAGGAATATCTATGATCTATTCTCTCCCTACTTATTTCTGGCCTTAGAGTTTCATTGTCCAATACAGTACCCATTACCATATGTGGCTATTTAAATTTAAATATAATTAAATTATATTAAATTAAAAATTCAAGGGTTTATACCCTGAGCAATACCTCCAATTGAGGACTCCTCCCCAAGAGCTGCCTATCTATCAGCATGGACTTAAGAGTTTGTGGACACCAAAATCCAACCTGAGAAGGTGGTTGTGTTTGTCAAGCCCACCTGCCTCTACTGCAGAAGGATCCAAGAGCTCCTCAGCCACTGCCCTCCAAACAAGGGTTTTTGGAACTTGTCAGTATCATAGCCACCAGTGACACAATCAAGATTCAAGACTATTTGCAACAGCTCACGGGAGCCAGAATAGTACCTTGGGTCTTTAAAGATTGTATAGGTGGATGCACTAGTCTGATAGAAATGCATCAGAGTAGAGAACTGTTGAAGCAGCTAAAGCAAATTGGAGCTCTACACTAATTACAGAGCAGACCCCAGGCTGATATCCCCCTTGAGAGCTGGATGGCATTGCAAATGACCAAACTTCCTGGTGAATGTTTCTGGGGCTAACAACTTTTTAACTTAAAATTCTGAAATATGTTCACCAAAAAAGAGAGAGAGAGAGTGAGAGAACCAGGGCACACAATTTGGCAAAAACAGCTTTTCCTTCTTCTGACTTAATTTTTTTTAAATTTTATTTATTTATTTGTCAGAGAGAGAGTGGGAGAGAGAGTGAGCGAGCATAGGCAGAGGCAGACGGAGAAGCAGGCTCCCTGCCGACAAGGAGCCCGATGTGGGACTCGATCCCAGGATGCTGGGATCATGACCTGAGCTGAAGGCAGCTGCTTAACCAACTGATCCACCCAGGCGTCCCTCTTCTGACTTAATTTTAAAAGTGGATCAACTTGCCCCAAATCACAGGTCTGAGAAGGTTGATGGACATCTTGAGTACATCTCAATTGGCCCTTTGGGTTCAAAAAAACTGTGACAAGTTATGGCTTAGGATTCACTCAGTGACTCAAAGGATGTTCTTTCTCTTTGACACGTGCTTCTTACTGACTATTCTCTATATGCTAGGACTCTAAGCCAGTGTTTTTCAACCAAGTTTATCCCACACCCTCTAGGATGAATCTATAACTGGTTTTCTGCTGATGCCTATTTTATTGAATCTGACTTTATAGAATTTGCATTACAAAAACAACAGGTATTTTGAATGTGCTTTTCCAAGCTACATCTGTCTCCCCAGTTGTCACCCTATCCCACCCCATCCCATCTTGAGAATTTCTGCTCTGAACCAGTTCTTAACCTTGACAACTCATAGATCTCATAGGAAATGTTCAACAACTCTGTGAAGAGTCTTGAGGACCCAATCTGAGAAACACCACATGAAAAGTTAAGCACAGTTGGTCTTCATTTAGTGGATGCCACTGGGATCAGAGGTACAAATACAGCTGCTGTAGCACCTCTGCTATGTAAGATGGTTGTCCACATAATCCTGGATGAGTATTAACTTGTTTATATTATAAAGAGAAATAAAATTTAAAATATTATCAGAGAAAATTTGCAAACCCCTCTCCTAAGAATATGTCTGTGAAAGTGGCTGAATTTGAGAAACACAGTCCTAAATGATTTTCTCTCTTTTTTCTTTCTACTTTATGAAAAGTAGAAAAAGTACTTTATAAACAAACTTTATGTAAAGTTTGTTCTAGAATTTCCATATTAAGTTAATTTCCTTCTGTAGTCTCTAGTGTGAATGGTTAATTTCTTTTCTAATAAAGAAATACTCAGAAATGAAAAAAACTAAGTTTCTCAGTTGCATTAGCCAAATCTCAAGTGCTCAATTGTCACATGTGGCTGGTGACTATCATATTGGACAATGCAATGTAGAACATTTCTTTCCTAGAGTACTAATTGGTAGTAATACACAAGTAATAAACATCAAAATTATTAGATGAATTTCAAAAGTCCATTTGGAAAACATACATACGAAAATCTGAAAAACACCAAAAGTGGGGGAGGGGGAGGTAGGTAATGTGCCCTGAAATAGTATGAAAATACATGTAAAGCTTTTATAATTAAAACAGCACTGGAGATATCAAAAGAAATAGAAAAATAGATCAATGCACAATATGCTAGCACAGAAGTATTTCTAAACATATGTGGGAATTTTAAAATCATAAAATGTGTCATTTTAAATCACTGCTATTTGAACTATATATAAATTCTGAAAGAAAATTAAATAATTAGTAGCTACTTACTTTACATTAATTAAAAAAACCACTCCAGATAAGACTAAAGATCTAAATGCATTCAAAATAGCTTAATAATCTTGAGATTTAAAAATAGATGGAAAAGCCCTTTTAAGGAAGATTTGAAACCCCAGGAATAATTATAGATACAATATAGGAAAAAATCCTGAGGTATATGTAAACCTGAACTTGCAAATTAAAATGGTTTGCTTTGTAACATCGTAATAATGAAAAGAGGCCATCATCTGGAAATGGCTTGAACATTTTCTGAATTTCAAAGATAAAAAGAGAATTCTAAAAGGAATCCAAGCAAGAAAAAAAAAAAAAAGAAAGAAAACCAGCTTCCCCCTTCCCCCAAAAGTAATACTTTCTCTTCAAGATTTCTTTAAGCAGTAACAAAAAATGTATATTTAACTTCAAATTCCAAAAAAGTAGAAATAATATGTCACTTTGACCATGATGCAATAAAGATGGAAAATTTTTTAAAGAATAAATTTAAAAACCCAACCAAACAGAAATGTAAGAAAACAAAACCACACTGTTCTAAATAGTTCCTAGAGCAAAGGAGAAATCAAGGCTTTAATTATAGACTACTAGGTAAAGAAGGATATTAAAAAACTTCTGGCTCCTGACAGATGATAAACTAGCTTGAGTTACTGAATTCCTCTAAAAAAATTAATTAAGACATATATAAGAATGAAAGGGGAGAGCTCAGGTACAAACAACTAACCTGTAAGAACATCTCACAGAGAAATAAAGAAGTATTTCTGGAATCTTCCATCTGGATGAGAAAGCGAAGCCTATCTTAGATTCTTGGTCTACAAAGGTAGTGCTCTGGCTCATCACACCCACACCTTCTTGCAAATTACAAATAGTATAGTTAGAGCCCCAAATGAAACTGAGCTCATGGACAAGAACAACTAGATGATTAAGATTATATGAGAAATTATACTTTACAAAGATGCCCACACCTACATGTTCATTCATTCTAACATGCTCTTCTTACAGTGTAACTTACACTCCCTTCATCAAGATTTATGATCTATGTTTTTACCTCTAGAATTTGGACAGAGATTCATGCCTGCTTCAAAGAGTGGAATAAGAAAAAAGTGATCTATATGACTTCCAAGGCTAGACCAAAAAAATATTACAACTCTGCCTGATTCTTCTTTTTCCCTCTCTCTCTTTCTCTTTTGGAATCCAGACACCATGTTGTGAGGAAACTTAAGCCAAACAGAGAAGTCACATCTGGGTTTTCATGTAGACAGCCCCAGCCAGCCTCCAGCCAACACCTGCATCCACTACTAGAAATGTGAGAAAATGTAATTCCTATCATTCCAGTCCCCAGCCTTTAAGTCTTCCAGCTGAGGCCCCAGACTGTGGAACAGAAACAAACTACCCCTACTGTACACTGTCTGAATTTCAGAACCACAGAAACCATGAATGGCAAAAAAAAAAAAAAAAAAGAATTACTGTTTTCTAAAGTCATTAAGTTTTAAGATAATTTGTCATAAATTTGTTGTGTAGCAATAGATAAATAATACAAAGGACATTCATTACAAAGAAAAGCTTTATAACATGAAGTAGGACAAAAAACAAGAATAAAATTCTCAAAGAAATAGTTCAGGTTATAGATTATATGAAACAGGCACCAGAAGTCAAAAAGAATAATCAAATAGAAATACTGGATACTGAAAATATAACAGTCAAAAAACAAAATAGACGAAATAAACTGCAGAATCTATAAAAACAAAAAAGGTATAAAGAGAGGAAATTAAGAGATAGGGAGAACAGAATAAAATACCGACATATACACAACAGAAATCCCAGAAAATGACAAAGAAAAGGATGAGAGAAAAATTCATAGGTAATGATGATATATTTCCCTGTATTTCAGAACTGATTAAAGACCTTAAATCCAAAAATCTAGAATATGCAAAACTGAATAGTTAAGGAAAAAAAACCTACTCAGTACACGTTATAGCAAAATTTAAGACCATCAAAGTCAGATATTAAAGGGTAATTTTTTTTGTTTTTTATGTGTGTGCTCTTCATTGGTTTCCTACATTGTTTGTAATTAGAAAAATAACACAAAATATTTGAGATTAGATATCACCTTCTCCAGAAATACTTCCCTATCCAACCCCCTCTGAGAACAGATTCAGTGTCCCTACTTTGGGATTCCATAATATCCTGTTCACGACTCAGAAATTGTTGTTGCTGTTTTTTTAAGATTTTATTTATTTATTTGACAGAAAGATCACAAGGAGGCAGAGAGAGGAGCCTAGCAGAGAGCCCGATGTGGGGCTCGATCCCAGGACCCTGGAATCATGACCTGAGCCAAAGGCAGAGGCTTTAACCCACTGAACCACCCAGGTGCCCCCTCAGAAATTGTTCTTACCTTGCTGTGTCTGTCCCCACCTATTCGCATGCTGAATGGTGGTTATTAACGAGAGTGACACATCAAAACCCCAGGGGAGTTGTTTTTGTTACTGATGATGGTGTTTCTTAATCTGCTTGTTCAGATCCCACTACAGGGTTTCTAAATCTGAATCTTTAGGACTGGAGTACAGGTTTTTTAAAAATACTCCAAGAATTAACCTTGGTTTAATCCATCAATATAGAGGAAAGAGACTACATATTTACGTCTGTATCCTATGACTTATACAGTGCCTGATATACAGCATATGAGAAAAATATCTATTGAATGAACACATGATACTGTAGGTGTACATTATTTCTAACATGTGTAAACGAATGACATTTGTGTCTCTAAAACCACATTAAAGTGTTTTGCGATATGAAAATTCAATGTCATTTACTAATCCTAATGTTGTCACCTATGTTATCTAATATCCTACGCATTCTTTTGTCAGAGATCAAGTTTTATATCCTATTGACATACTGCCAAGTTTCTTGATTTCAAGTGAACATTTTCCTTCCAATGTTAGATACTGGGCAGTTTAAACTGAAATCTGTCATGTACCTTTGCATTCCAGATTTAGTTATGATTACAAAACAGTTTTAGTCCATGGACATATATCCCACTTTCCCCCAGAGTAATATGATTCAAGTTTCTGGCTAAAAAAAGGGCTCCTGGGTTGCTCAGTGGGTTAAGCCTCTGCCTTCAGCCCAGGTCATGATCTCAGGATCCTGGGATGGAGTCCTGCATTGGGCTCTCTGCTCAGTGGGGAGCCTGCTTCCCCCTCTCTCTCTGCCTGCCTCTGCCTACTTGTGATCTCTCTCTGTCAAATAAATGAATAAAATATTTTTAAAAGAGCACTGGGTGTGGTGCATAAACAATGAATTCTGAAACACTGAAAAGAAATTTAAAATAATAATAATAATAACAAGTTGTTAAAGGCACTGAATAAGGAATCTCATACATAGAAAAGATTAAAATTACTAAATGTGTGAAGAAACCAATAACTTATCTTTTAGAATTTCAAATGATAGTATAGTAACTATTGTCATTAAATGTGGAAAATTCCAGAAAACAACTGCTTGTTTTCCGCTATTCTTTTTAGGAAGAATCCATGTATGGGTCTCCACCCACAGTGATTATTTTAGTTTTGAAATGGTTAGGAAAATCTGAACAGTCCCTTGGCAATTTTAATACCTTTTACTTGTGTAATGCCTTCCAATTTCCAGAGAATTTTCACTGACATTATCTCATTTGGGCATTATAGCAACCCTATGAGGTTTACACAAGTACGTGTTTTGTTGTTTCCCCTTTACAGACGAAGAACTTGAGATTCCAGTCTGATAAGTGATTGACTCAGAGACTCAGAGCAGAGCTGGGATGAAGACAAGACCACGTCTTCCTGCATGGTGCTCTATAGTGCTTCCAGAAAACTGTGCCCAAAGAAACAATAGAACATGTGTATTTATATATTTAATTGTCCTGTACTCTCAAAGTCCACTATTGACTTATTTCAGTTGGAATTCTGGGAAGTAGCATCCTCAACCATGTAAAATGAAGAAAGAGAATAAATAAGGATACAATGTAATATCAAGAAAAGAGGAATCCTTGGGGCATCTCGGTGGCTCAGTTAGTTAAGCGTCCAACTCTTGGTTTTGGCTCAGGTCATGAGCTCTGGGTTGTGAGATTAAGCCCTGCCTTGGGCTCCATGCTCAGCTCAGAGTCTGATTGAGATTCTTTCCCCTCCCTTTCTCTCCCTCTTTTGTTCTTCCCTGGGCTTACGATCTTTCTCTCTCTAATAAATAAATAAAATCTTTAAAAAAAAAAAAAGGAGAGAATCTTCACATTCTGTTGTGATGTGCTTTCTATATGTTATATGAAGAATTTTCTTTTTTTCATAATGTAAAAATATATTTACAATTAAAAGCCAATTAACATATTTAAAATCGCAGCCAACTCAGGCAGTTAGCATCAGTTTTTGGTCAATATTTACAGGAAACAGTTAATGTGTGCCAGGAACTTCAGTGTTTTCTATAATTCCTATTTAACCTTCCCTTCAGTCTTACAAGTGTAAGGCATTTACATTATTCCAGCTTTCATAAGAGGTAAACGCACAGTTCTATACTATGTGCCAGCAATAATCATAAAAATATGTTAAAAATGACCTGATGCCAAAACTAAGTTTCATGAAAAGTGATCTGTCCATGATGCAGTTGGCGGGCAGGGTGCACAGCTGACTGATATTTAAACTTTTAGGAAGTTAATGCCCAGAGGAAGCATATAAGGCAGATGTGGAAATTCACAGAGGAGTTCATCATAGGACATTGTGTTATGGAAATGGGAGAAAATTTTTTCCACTTCCCTAATTCACAGGAATGTTGCAGGAATGAATGTCAACAAAACATCAAACCACCTAGATAAGAACAGTTGAGTCTCTCAAAAAAGACAAAATGTAAGTTAAAGATTCATCCAAATTCCCAATTTCTTTGTATAATCTATGTAGCTGACTAGATATGCAAGAGGGACAAATTAATGTCCCTTGGGGAGTTTTCCCACTTCATGACTCAGGGTTTTTAAATTTTATAAATTAAGGTTTAATTTTCATTTTGAAAATAAATTCCAATACAGAAGGAATAAATAGTTGATTCATTCTGGTTCTGTGTACTATTTTTCATTAGACTTTATATTTTTTGAGCAACCAGGAGTTCAACTGTGATGTCAGATAACATATGCCACCCAGATCATGCACCACACCAGTGGCCAACAGTTCAGCTCCTCACCCCCATGCAGCTGAGCACAAAACAGAATTCCTGACCTCCTCAAAACTTCCCACTACCTCATTCTGAGATTTTCTCTGAGGCAATAGGGTAGAACAAAAAAATGCCTGAGGCTCAGAAATGTGCACACTCATTTCAGACTAGCTCATATACTTTGGTCTCTATCTGGTCTCTAGACTGGGTCTAGGAACAGAAGAGAATCAGAAGAACTCCCACAGTAAACAATTTTCCTCTCTTCTTGTATTCAAGATGAATCCAATAGCGATATCTAGAGTTTCTACCTTAGCCAGCTGCTTCAGCTGCACTTAGAGCTCTTTGACAAATGTACCACGGAGCTCCAGATTGAAAATGCCTTCCCCTTCCAATCTCATGAGCAATGGTTTTCCACAGAATTTACATGGTTTTTCAATATTGGAAATGGAATTAAAGTAGCAAGGACATATTCATTCAATATTCATTTACTGAGTATATACCATGAGCCAGGCACTTTGCTTATATTAAGTATTTTATAGATTTACATCAATAACTTGAATTACTTCAACCACATAATATATGTTAAATCGTATGCATGCAGTTGAGGTACAATAAAAAAGAGTCATCACACTTAAAACATTGCCATTCAGAAAATGACCATCTAACTGTAAATGGTATAGCTCTTAACATCATGCAGTGGAAGAAAGAAAGCCAGAAGATGCCTGTTCTTTGCTGCTAGTTAGTGTTCATCCAGTCATACTTTCTCTCATCAAAGGATTAGTTACATTTGACATTCTAAATAAGTTTAAAACTTTGTAAGACAATAGATCATCTTTAAATGCTATGACTTTAAATTTGTCATTCCAAGATTTACCCAAGACCCTTTTCTTACAACACACTTCTATTTGGTAAATTAACAGAACCCATGTCTCCTATCCATGAAGGAGTTAAAACAATATATTTTATTATAACCAGACTGACTTAAAAGAAGGTCTTCCACAGGTAAACCAAATAAAGATAAACTTGAAAATATAGTGATAAATAAATATACAGGTTAATAAGAAGTGAGCAAGTCTAAGATCTTGATCTAGCATACATCTTCCCTCAGCATGAATGATTTCATTTGCCTTTTAAATAGATAAATACAAAAACAGCATTTTCCCTTGGCAAGAAAGTAACTGTTTTGTATTATTTACCTAGACTGCATCTGTGTTTCTAAAAAGAACAGTAAATACATTTCTGGAGCAAGACATGTTTCTGTGATAATGTGAGTAATGCTTCTCAAACACTTTGGAGATTATTAGAACGCTTTCCAGAGCTGCTATTGAACTCAGTCAGTTTAGGAAGAACACAAGATAAAGAGGAAAAGATGCTCTCAGCACTTTTCCCTAAACTATTAGTAGAGAGCTGCAATTGGAAGGCCTCCAAGAGGGTAACCGCCAGAAGGTGAGGGCCAGGATTCTTCCCAGGCATTCGGAAAGCAATCTGATTCCAAGCCAGTTTGAAAGCTACATAGGCCAGGATGCCTTCCTCAGGAGGGTTCTCTGAATGATCAACCCAAGTTGGGTGATATCCCCTACCTCCATCCCAAATACTGGAATAACTTTAAGCCTGCCATGAGAAGTTAGATTCACAATATGGCTATTGAGGAATCTTCTAATAGGTGTTCAGAACTTAATTAAGTAACTACGTCACAACAACGAGAACACAACAATGAGAACATACAATGAAAACACAACAAAGAGAAAAAAAAGACCTGATAAGGTTAAGTCTTATATATGTTCCCTCCCAAGCCAGGCCAGACCTGGAGAATTAAGACTTAATGTAATAGCCTTCTCATGTCTCTCACATACCCTAGAATTGGGTGGTGGTGATAGGATATGCATACTCATCCTTTTAAATCATGATGATTCAATATCTACTGAATTTCTATGGTGTAACCTCATGGAGCTTATATGCTAACATGGAGAGGTGGGGAGACAGACAAATAAGTGATAAACTAATAAATACCTAACTGTATAATAATATATATATAACATGTTTATATATATATATATATACTATCTATCTATATATATATATATAATATAACCATGGTTGATTTCATGTAAGTTTTATAAGTATTACAAAGAGAATGAAAGAGTGACACTAATTTGAATGCAGGCGGTCAGAGATTTTGCTGAGAATGAGCCACTTAAGAGGGAAATTATATGAAGTATGGGAAACAGACTTTGCAAGTTCTAGTCATTCAGTTCCTCAAAGAAATTTTTGAAAGTCATTACGTCATATGACATTTTTTTTTTAAGATTTTATTTATTCATTTGTCAGAGAGAGAGAGAGCACAAGCAGGAAGAGTGGCAGGCAGAGATAGAGAGAGAGAAGCAGGCTTCCCACTGAGCAAGGAGCCCGATGCGGGACTTGATCCCAGGATCCTGGGATCATGACCTGAGCCGAAGGCAGCTGCTTAACCAACTGAGCCGCCCAGGTGCCCCATATGACATATTTTTAAAACTTTTTTTTGACATTATACACTTGGGAATTTCATTAACTTTTTTTTTCAGTTCTTCTAACATTACATGGAAAAGAGTCCTCCTCCCAGATCACCTACTTACAAGATTTTTCTAAGAACCCATATGTATTTGACAAAGTTTGCCTGCCTTGCTTCAGTGTATTTAAATACTTCTTCTAATTCCAGACTTCAGGTTATATTACAAAGCTGTAGTGATCAAGACAGTATGGTACTGGCACAAAAAGAGACATATAGATCAATGGAATCAGATAAAAAACCTAGGAGTAAACCCACAACTATATGGTCAATTAATCTTTGACAAATCAATAAAGAATATCCAATGGAAAAAGTCTCTTCAATAAATGTGTTGGGAAAACTCCAAAAGAATGAAATTGTGTCACTTTGTTATACCATACACAAAAATAAATTCAAAGTGGATTAAAGACCTAAATGTGAGACATGAAAATGTAAAAATTCTAGAGGAGAACACAGGCAGTAACCTGTTTAACATTGGCCATAGTAATTTCTTATTAGATATGTCTCCTGTGGCAAGGGAAACAAAAGCAAAATTAAACTATTGGGATTTCATCAAAATAAAAAGCTTCTGCACAACAAAGAAAATAATCAACAAAATTGAAAGACAACCTACGGAATGGGAAAAGATACTTGCAAGTGACATATTTGATAAAGGGTTAGTTTTCAAGATATATAAAGAACTTATACAACTCAACACCCCAAAACCAAATAATTCAGTTAAAAATGGGCAGAAGACTTGAAAAGATATTTCTCCAAAGAAGACATACAGATGGGCAATAGGCACATGAAGAGATGCTCAACATTACTTATCATCAGGGAAATACAAATCAATACTGTAATGAGATACCACCTCACCCCAGTCGGAATAGCTAAAATTAACAACACAGGAAACAAAAAGTATTGGTAAGGATGCAGAGAAAGAGCAACATTCTTAACACCAATGGTGTGAATGCAAATTGGGTGCGACCACTCTGGAAAACAGTATGGAAGTTCCTTAAAATTTAAAAATAGAACTACCATATGATCCAGCAATTTTACTGCTAGGTATTTACCCAAAGAATACAAAAGTACTAATTTAAAGGGATAAATGCACCCTGATGTTTATAGCAGCATTATCAACAATAGTCAAATTATGGAAAGAACCCAAATATCCATCTACTGATGAATGGGTGAAGAGGATGTACACACACATACAGACACACACACACAATGGAAGAAGATGGTGGAAGGTGGTGGAATATACACATACACACACATACACGCCCCCAAACACACAATGGAATATTACTTAGCTATAAAAAAGAATGAAATCTTGCCATTTGAAATGACATGGAGGAACTAAAGAGTGTTATGCTAAGCAAAATAAGAGTTAGTCAGAGGAAGCAAATACCATATGATTTCACTCATATGTGGAATTTTTTTGAAGATTTTATTTATTTATTTGACAGAGACAGATCACAAGTAGACAGAGAGGCAGGCAGAGAGAGAGAGGGAAGCAGGCTCCCTGCTGAGCAGAGAGCCCAATGCAGGACTCGAACCCAGGATCCTGAGATCATGACCTGAGCCTAAGTCAGAGGCTTAACCCACTGAGCCACCCAGGTGCCTCATATGTGGAATTTAAGAAACAAAACAAATGAACATAGGGGGAAAAAGAGAGAAAAACCAAGAAACAGACTCTTAACTGTAGAAAACAAACTGACGGTTACTAGAGGGGAGGTGGCTGAGGGAATGGGAAAAATAGGTATTGTGGATTAAGGAAGACACTTGTTGTGATGAGCACCAGATGTTGATGTAAGTATTGAATCACTAAATTGTACACCTGGAACTAATAGTATACTATATGTTAACTAGCTGGAATTTAAATAAAAACTTGGGATGGATGGATGGATGGATGGATGGATGGATAGATATTCTTCTAATGATACCTTCACAGATCCTCTCTGACCCTTTTACCTGGTAATTACTGATATATTTCCAGAATTGACTATAATAAATATAAGTTTTGCTCTTTCCCCCCAGACTTTTTCCCAGAGCTTTGACTCCCAGACCTGTGACATTAGAATGTTATCTCTTTCATTTCAATTTACCCTCAAACTCAACATTTCTAAAACTAAGTATATTATTCCATTCCCTCACCTTTCTTCCAACCAGATATTGCTGCTTTATTTCACCCTTTCTCCTAAGAGCATCATGATCATTTCATTGCTGTTTAGAATTTCAATATCAGTTTTGGTTTTGTTTTGTTTTTTTTTTTTAGAAAGAATGGTGTTTGTGCCATTTAATTTTGTTTTTGAAGTTTTTGAAGCTCAATTAGAAATACATTTAATATTTACTTACATAGACTTATACTTAGAGGAATGCTTTTAAATAACATTCCAGAATTTTCAGATCTCATTTATCAGTTGACTAATTATAATTGGATCAGTAAAATTATATTTAACAGGTTAACTTCAAAAGTGGTTGAACAGATTCAACCTCCTATGGCAAACACAGCTTAAACTTCTAAGAAAACAAACACAATTCTCTAGAGTAAACATCCTAACAAATATAGTTGTTTGGATTTTTTTTTAACAATCAATCTGAAGTTTATAAAACATCAGGTCTTGGATCTAGTAAAACAAACCTTTGACTATTACAGAAAAACCTTATGCTCTTTTTAGTAAACAGGTTGACAGAAATTCAATATTAGTATGGCAAGACACAGAAATATATTTAGCTTAAATTTGGGGGTACCATATTTAGCTTTTAATTCCATATGGGTATATATGGCTATTACCTTCTCAGTTTCTGTCAAAAAATGTATTTTTTTGATTCTTGTTCAAATGACTAAGTACTATATTGACCATGGGTCTTTCTCCTCATCGATTCACTACCGAAAAAGCTGTGTTCAAGTTATTTAAACTCAAGATGCAAACATGGATGGATAAAAATAACATATTCCTTTAACAGACATAGGTGTTCCCCACCTACCCACTCATATCTACACAGCTCTAATCAATACTTTGATTAGAGGGGAGGGGTCCCTTGAAGTCAATACAGGATTTAAGATGCCATTTCTTTCAACTTGTTTTTTTTAACCAACTAGGAAATTCTCTGCTCTTTATATACACATGTCTCCAAAAAGAAATAAATTTCAGAGAACTTGCATGTTAAATCTTACTCTTAGAAGAATAAGGTGCTCATTAGCATATCAAGAAGTCTGAAGGATGTACTTCTGAATCTGTTTAACATCATTCTAAGTTCTTGGACAGTAGCACTCCTTTTTTCAAATAGCACCTTTAATATCTCAAAGAACAATAATCCTATAAAAAACCCTTTCACTGAAGGCTAGATCACTTTACTTTTTATCCTTCCTTTCCAGAACCTCTCTTTCAATACCTTCTGACCATGACCAAGCACTCTCCTTTATCCCAGAAATACACCCCTTATCTAGTTCCCTTATTTCAAGATGTTTGGCAGCACTCTATAATAACTAAAATTTCAGCAAAGCTAAGAAAAGGGGAAAAATAGAGTATCCTGATATGAGAGGTCTGATGTTCCCAAAGAACCAAAGACATCATGGCATTCTTCATGTAACACATCTCACAGGGTAAACTATTTCTGTCTTCTTGACGGCAAGATTATATTCATCTTACAAACTGAAGTGTTTAATAGTTTCAAACTCTAAAATATTTATTCAATGAGATAAGAGTATATTGTTAATTGCTAATTTGTTCCTAATTAGATGTTATACAAACTAGGTTACAAATATCTCTCTTGCCTTTTAAGAGTTTATAATCTTTTAGGGCACTTGGATGGTGCAGTCGGTTAAGTATCTGACTCTTGGTTTTGGTTCAGGTCTTGATCTTAGGGTCATGAGATAAAGCCCCGAATCAGGCTCCTCACTCAGTGCAGAGTCTGTTTAGGACTCTCTCTCCTCTGCCCCTCCCCACCTCTCTAATATAAATAAATAAATCTTTAAAAAAATAAAATCTTATAATCTGTGATAAAGAGAAAAACATAAGACTTTACAGAAAAATATAAGCATCTAATGATCAACTGAATTCATAAGCTTTTTAACCCACAAATACTTTGCGCTAAAGAGTGTAGGCATAATAAAGCATAAATAGGCTATCATTGAACCTATGGAGCTAAAAAAAAAATCTAGAAAAGAGAAACGCAGTTCTTAAAAGATAGCAGAGGCATAAAATATACTATAAGAGAAGCAGAAAATATAATGTAGACCGTGGCAGACAGATTCTAAGGAGGTGCCCATGATTCTTAAGATGTTCATGCCTTTATTAATTCCTTCCCCTTGAGACTGGACCAGACCTGTGGCTTGATTCCAACTAGTAGAAAGTGGCAAATGTGATTCTAATATGTACGATAACATGTACACGATTACGTAAGGCATAGAGCCCATCTTACTAGAGATCCTCTCTCTCCATTTCTCACTTGGAAAAAGCTACAAAACCCGCAGTGGGAGAGAAATGAATTCTGCCAACAACCTGGATGAGCTTAGAAATAGATGGTCTAGGGGCGCCTGGGTGGCTCAGAGGGTTAAGCCTCTGCCTTCGGCTCAGGTCATGATCTCAGGGTCCTGGGATCGAGCCCCACATCGGGCTCTCTGCTCAGCAGGGAGCTTGCTTTCCCCCCTCTCTCTGCCTGCCTCTCTGCTTACTTGTGATCTCTCTCTCTGTGTCAAATAAATAAATAAAATCTTTAAAAAAAAATTAAAAAAAGAAATCTATTGACATGATAAAAACATGTTAAAAAAAAAAAAGAAATAGATGGTCTAGCTAAGCTTCTACATGAAAACCCAATCCAGATGGCTGACACCTTGATTATGCTTTATGAGACCCTAAAGAGAGGACCAGCTAAGCTATGCCAGAACTCCTTCCCCGCAGAAACTGTAAGATAACACTTGCATGTTATTTTAACTACCACTAAGTTTGCAGTATTTTATTATGCAAAAGATAACCTATACACAGAGGTTCAAATGAAAGAATATCTGATTGTGAGCAATCAGAAAATTTTCATTGAAGAAGTAGCATTTTATAGATGTTAAGAAATGGTTATGATTTGAAACCTTAGAGATTAAGGCAACAATCTCTTAATTTCATAGAGCTATTATGTCTAATTTGAAAATTAAAAATGACTAAAATAAAAGCATGGTATGTCAATAAGAAACAGTTCACATTTAATAGTGAGAAACTTGAAGCTTTCACACTAAGATCAGATACAAAGCAAGGATGTCCCCTCACACCACTCCTTTACAACACTGGTCTGCAAATACTTGCTACTATAATACAATAGGAAAGAGAAATAAAAGGTACACAGATTAAGAAGGAAGACCTAACTGTCTGTTCATAGGCGGTATGGTCATCTATGTAGAAAAACTAAAATAATCAACAACCAAAAAAACTCTTGGAACTAATAAGCAATTATAGTAATATTGTTTGATATATATATATATATATATATATATACACACACACACAAAGAATCAATATACAAAAGTCAATTTCTTTACTATGTACCAACAAAGGACAAGTGGAATTTGAACTTAAAAACACAATACTATTTATATTAGCATCAAAAAATTGAAATAGTTATAAATCTAGCAAAATATATACAAGATCTATACAAGAACAGCAAAATTATGAAGAATGAAATCAAAGAAGAACTAAAATAAATGGAGAAATATTCCATGTTTGTGGATAGGAAGAGTCAATATTGTCAAGAAGTCAGTTCTTCCCCATTTGGTCTACAGACTTATTGCAATCCAAATAAAAATTCCTACAAGTTATTTTGTGGATATCAACAAAATGGGTCTTATGATTATATGAAGAGGCAAAAGACCCAGGATAGCCAATAGAATATTAAAGGAAAAGAACAAAGTTAAAGGATTGATGCTATCCAACATGAAGATTTACTATAAAGCTACAGTAATGAGACTTAATATAGAGTTATAGTAATCAAGACAGTGTGGTACCAGTAAAGTCATAAAAAGACATGAAGGAAACTTAAATACATATTATTAAGTGAAAGAAGCCAATATGAGAAAGCTACATACTATATGATTTCAACTATATAACCTTCTAGAAAAGATAATACTACAGAGACAATAAAAAAGATAGGTGGTTGACCAAGGCTTGGGGAGGTGGGTGAATAGGTAAACCACAGATGATTTTCAGGACAGTAAAAATACTCATTATTGTATTATAATGATGGTTACATGTCATCATACATTTCTCCAAAACCATAGAGTGTACAACACTAAGAGTGAACCCTAAGGTATACTACACATTCGGAGTAAATTTGACATGTTAATGTAGATTCAACCTTGGAAAAAATGTACCATTCTCAAGAGTGATGTTGGTAATGATGGAAGCTATAAGTGTGTGGGGGGGGTGGTGAGTAAGGGGTATATAGGAAATCTTTGTACCTTCCTCTCAATTGTACTGTAAACCTAAAAGAATTCCAAAAACAACTTAAAAACAAAACAAAACAAAAACAAGAAATAGCTATAGCCCAGGCTACTTAGAGTGTAGGCCAGGTAGAACTAACCAATATTTTTTGTAAGGTGACTCAAATTATTACACTGAGGAGTTCATAATTTATTTGGGGACCAAATAGATGTTACTGAAGATTTCTGGATTGACAGTAATGTGACTGAAGATGTGTTCAGATAAGATGATTCTGGTAATACAAAGCCCAAGCACTGTATTAGAGAAAGCCCACAAGAACTGAGGTAAGAAGGGGCTGATTTATAGGAGTGGGAGAGGGAAATTTTCATAGGAGAAGTTTCCAGAAGCATGTACAAATGAAAGTGAAAACGCCTAGCAACTGCTCAGCATGGAAGGGCAGAGTTGACTCAAAGGTTCAAACCTAAGCTTCCTTCCTCTCATGAGCAAACAAAAAGATATCTTTTGAACGGCCAAAGGAAATGAGCACAGGAATTATAAAATGCTGCTGCTGCCAAGCATTTTATTGATGTGTCTTGATGGAATAGTCTTATCCAAATTTCCAAGTACCTCACTGAAAATGTCACAAAACAAAGTAAAATATTTCTATGTGGCACTATTGGAAATAAGAATGAGTCAAATCCTGCTATCAGCAGTGTCCATGCAATATCCTCTAATCTTTCATATGCAAAACTTTGGATGGAATATGAGCTGCACTTAATAATTTTATCATTATACAACATTTCTCAAATGTATATGTATATGTAATATGGTTTTTTAATATAATGAGATACCAGACACCTATCTTCAGTGATAGGTGAAAAAAAAATGAAGGCTTAATATCCTCAGCCAAGCTAATTATAGGTCATCAGATTACAGGTAATTCTGAGAAACTACAAAATCCAACATCTCTATTTCCACCATCACATACATTGAAACCACTGTGACAATGCTGTCATTCTCCTTTGTGAGACCAAGGCAGGATGACAGGCTCTAAATAATGCATAAGCTACCAACATTCCTGCTCATATCCTTTTCAAAAAGTGGTGAAGTGTCTCTTTTATCCACAAAGAGTTGAAATCATATGGTGAACCCTAATAATTGCTTTCAGGAGGAGCTCTTGGCACGAGCTGCAGTTTCTTCAGTGCACCCATGTTGGGAACACAGACTGCCACAGCATACAGATGAGGATGGCACCCAAAGGCCTCCTGGATGCAGAGTTTCCCAACACTGGAAGATCCACGCAAACTTAGAACCCCACCTCTACCTCCTCCTCACCAAGGAGCATTTCTCTCACCCACTCCATTCCTTTCCTATGAAGTCAGATTAATATTTTACACAAGTCAATAAGGCTCTCAGAAAAATGTGTGACTCTTTCCTTTACCTCTGAATACAGATCCCAGATTACATAGACTGAAAACAGAATAGAAAATATAACCATTGCGCAAGTTAATACTAGCTCTCAATTACTGGGCCACATAGGTGCATACTGACAGTTCAGTGTTTCTCTGAGAGTAGGAGCAAAGAGGATCTAGGGGAGAGATGGAGTGGAGGGAAGAAAGCACACTGCCCAGGAACAACGTGTACTCTGTTATCTTTTCTTCTTCTCTGGATACTCCCTAGGCTTTTGACTTTCAGTATGAATTTTTTCAAGATCACTCTAACCCAAACATCTTACTCTGGTCCCTAAGTGCATAGCACTCTAACAGCATGACCCTCCTCTATGACATTTCTTACCGTGTTGCTTTGTTTAATCATTCATGGTGTGTATATGACTTACACTCACTATCAGGCAAAGGCCATAGGTAGAGAATGTGTAATATCTCTGGTTACCACCTACATTCCACCCAGTACACAGTACTGGGAACATAACAGGTTTCAATAAATATTAGTGAAATGAGTAAGGACCAGTCTGAGCAAAGCCAGTTTCCTTGGAGGAGTGGCATCAGTGACATGTACAGGGTTTACCAGACAGTAACCACACTATTGTAATCTTACATGAGGAGAAGTAATACAATTCCTTGAAGGGGAAGAGGAGCAAGATGAGAATAAGGGACTAAAAATTCACACTGTCCATGATGCATTCACTGTTAGGGCCAAAAGTTTCAATTTAGCTTAAGACCATGGAAAGCTCTTAATACTATTCAGTAGCGATTTACATGTTAGAGATTACAATAAATAAATAATAAATAAATAAAGATAAATCAATTCATCAACATGTTTTTTTTTCTTTTCTTGCTATTTGCATGACTATCTTTTAGAAATGCATTTTCTAGTCATTTATCTTTCTAGTCACCTCACACAGCTTAGTTCCTTGTCTCATATTTGTGGGTACTGACACATTGGTTAGCTGATCACACACATAATGAGCTGAAATGATCCCAAGCCTACTCCAGGTATGAATAAACAAGCACAAAAGGGCCAAATATTTTGCCCATGGCCTCATAACAACAGAAGTCACAAATTAAGCCTTGCTTTTCTATGGCATGAGTACATTTAGTCTTTAGCCAACATACACTATACAGTTAGTGTGGTGAGATGTAAAGTATATTACAGACCTGCTTTTGAGATCGTAGACCTATACAACTTTGAGAAAGTTACTTTAGCTCTCAATGACACAGTTTTGACATCAAAAAAGAGGGCAACTCCAAACAGGGAGGCATACTGTGATTGGAGCTGTGTCTACAACAGTAGTTCCCCAAAGTCAAAGTCCATTAGAATCATCTGCAGAACCTGTTAAAAGGTGAGGTGATCGGCTCCATCCCTTGACATTATCATTTTATAGTTCAGGAGTGGAGGCCAAGAATCTACATTTCTAACAAGTTCTCAAGTGATACTGATACTGAGAGTCTAGCGATCATGCTTTGAGAATCTCTGATCTAAAACAACTAACGCAGACTGGACATTCAGTAATTAGTAGCTATTATTATTATTTCTGAAGCATAGGAAGCATTTTAATGAAATGTTAGATTACAGGGCAGGTAATGAACATAAACAGAAAACATAACCAATAGCCAAGTCCTATCAACTCAGAACACAGATAGAAGGTCATTTCAGCCAAAGCTAATCTGAGAGATTTGAGAAGGAAGTGATGCTCCTTGAGTTTTAGGAAAAAAAAAAAAAAAAAAAACTTCATTTTATAAATGTCTTTTATACATTTTTTAATGGCTCATACAATACACTATATGGAAATGATTTACTTGTCTCTCTTCTTCCTCTTCATGTGTGACCTCTTCCTCTGAATGTGGTAAAACATTCATGGCCAAGAAGCTGGATGATTAACATTAAGGGGAGTTGCCTGTGTTAATCCCTTGTGCTTACTGGGAGAATAGATTTTTATCTGCTAAACTATTCCAGATTTAGCCTTTACACACATAATATAATGTAGTGTCAGAAAAATTCAGTAAATTCGTTTTATGTAAAAATGAACACATGGAAGTTAGAATATTGGCTCATATATATGAGACATGGAATACTACTGAATATCTAATATTCATAATTTTAAACAATGAATGCACACATGTAAGGGCAATTTGAGAAAAAGAACTGCATACAACACAAAAATCTCTTTTGAAACTATATAGTTTTAAAAAAGGCAATTATTAAAACAGATGTAAGCTTGAGACTTGGGGCCATACTGTGTTCCCTACTTCTATTAAATCTCCCAGTTATAAAAAGTTAAAAGTAAAGATAGTACAAATATTCCTATTCACCCTTTCTTCATATCTAAGATGAACTGATTCTGTCAACTCCTCTCAAATCCCTTCATTTTCATTTTCACTTCTCCCTTTCAGAGCCTCATTACCTCTCACCTAGAATATTTCAATAACCAATTAATTCCTCATTGCTCCATTCAAGGACATCTTATACTTAATGCTGCATAATTTTTTTTCTTATCATTCAACCCTCTAGTCATCAGGCAATAATTTGCATTGCATAATGAATAAAAGTCCAAATTTTGCCTGGTAATCAAGACCTCCATGATTTGGCCCTAACCCTACTGCCCACTGTTTCACATTTTTTTTTTATATTCACCTCACTCCAGGCATATTGAACAACCAGACTGCTAGCAAATCTTGAGCTTTCATTCTCCTATGTTGTTGCCTACAGTACCTCTGTCTCTTTAAATAACTAATAAAAAAATTTAATGTTTATTATTATTTACAAAACAATTTCACAAGAATAGTCTCAATTGATCCCCAAAAGATTAAATAGAGTTGTAAACTAGACATTTTCCTTTTCATTTAACAGAAGAATAGAGACTTACAGAGATTACATATTGATAGAAATAGCCCAGCAGAGATACAACTGCAATAACTTAAAAACAAAATCAAACCAAACACACATATACATACATATGTGCACACCAATGCACATGCGCGCGCACACACACACAACTGGGAATCATTCCAGCCTTAGACAATCTCATCTTATGGATCATAATAAGGAAAGAAGTTGCAAGATCTATACATAAAAAGAATTCATCTGAGAATGTGCCTTGATAGAATGTGAATCAATTCAGTGATAATTACATTTAGGGCAGGCTGATGTAGAATGAATTCCAATAGCCTGAATATGGATCCTCTATGGAACTACCAAGTCATCTTATTGAAAAGTTAATGACTAATAGGTTCTTTATTAATTTCAAGCCTACAGAGTTCTGCACCCCCAGCAAATAGAATCTTCCCCGATTTTCCTTTCTAAAGTTTCTATTCTTTGGCTTTTTTAGCCCCTTACCCCTCAAAAAGGAAACCAAAAGTTTGTGGTGATACTAGCTGCCTTCTTACTGTTTAATATTGTTGTCAATAAAAAAACAAATTTATTTTATCACAAGAAAAAAAGTAGATGGTAGGATTTGACCTGTAGAATCTTAAAGATGTCAATTTTGGACTGTAGGACTAACTATATCAAAATGATCTGGTACTTTGTTAATAATGCAGATATAAATTAGAATCTTCAGCTATGGGTCCCCAAAATACAGTTTTCAAGCACTCCAAATGATTCTCATGCCCTCTAATGTGTAAGAAACAACAGAGATCTTCTACTCATATCAACAATATATAACTTATATGAAACCAGACTTTCTGACTTGGACAATCTTAAAAGATTAATAAAATGCAGAAAACTGAACTTTTCAAAGGCATCTGAGAGCAACCAAGGAATCCTGGACTTAAGGGATTAAACTCTTGAGTGAAAAGAGAAGCACACTGAGGTAAACCTCACATTAACTACCACTTTATTCTTTGACACATTTTCCAATTCCCAGCATGATTCATAGAAATTATACAAAAAGCTGCAGCCCGATCATATGGCAGCCATGCTGACCTTGGAGGTTAAAATTTGAATTCAAAATTCTAAAGGCAACAGAATGTAAAGAGCCAAAATCCAGGAGAAAAGAGAATCATAGGGAAGTAAACCATTGTTCAGCTTGGCTTTTGCCCTTTTAGTTATTGGCTGAATGGAGCAGGAAGTAAAAGAATTAAAAAATAAAAACTAAAATTAAATAAATCACCCTGCGCTGCTAAGATCTTTAAAAACTAAACAGAATCTTTCCTTGTTTTTTTTCCCCACATTTCCACAGACCTTAGAAGTCAAAATATGAGTTCAGGGTCTTCCAAAGGTCAGGGGTTATAAACTTACCAGATGTTCAAGTTAAACTTCAGAAGGATAATAGTAATAAGGATAATAGTAATAAGGATAATAGTAATAAGAACAAACCAGAAAGAGACCTGTCTGAAAATCAGCCTCAGTTTACCTCATCATTGATCAGATCTAGATGATTAACCTCTAACTGCCTTCTGGAAAAAAAAATAATTCTCTCAGAAGGAAGGTGATATTATTAAAAAATATTTAAATTTCTGTATATAATGTCAAGCATGCAATCCAAAATTTCCAAGCATAACTGGAAGTAGGATCAAATGACAAAAAGAAAAAAGGAAAAAAAGTAATGAACCCAGAGTAATGTAGGTATTGGAATGATCATAAGGGGATATTAAAATAACTAATGTGTATGTTCAAGAAAATAGTTTAAAATATAGAAAATTTCATAGAGAACTGAATCTACAAAGTAAATGGTATGTTTTGAAATAATTTAGAAATGAAGCAATTAAGAGATGAGTTTACTAACTATTAGAGAGTATTAGTGAACTAGAAGAAAGTTTAGTATAGGGGCACCTGCGTGGCTCAGACAATAAAGCATACGCCTTCAGCTCGGGTCATGATCCTGGGGTCCCAGGATTGAGCCACCCATCGGGCTCCCTGCTCAACAAGGAGTCTGCTTCTCCCCCTACCTCTCGCTGTCCTCTGCTCTCTCTCATGCTCTCTCCATCTCTCTCTCCAATAAATAAATAAAATCTGAAAAAAAAAGAAATTTTAGTTAAAATAATCAAACTAAAGCACAGATATATCTCAAATGAACAAGTATATAAGGAACATATGAGACAAGAGAAAAATATCTAACATAAGAAGAAAAATGTGATAAAAATATGACCAAAAAAAGTGACAAAATGTGATTCAAAAAGTGTTCAATGAGATAATGACCTGAAAAAAAATCAGCAATAAGGTCTAAAGCTAAATTTTCAACAGAAATGAGAAAAAAACAGGAAACAATGAAAAGAAATACTTAAGGGACTGAAAGAAAATTACTACAAACCTACAATTCTATGCCCAGTGAAAATAAAGAAGACTAAGTAGAGCTACTTTTAGACAAAAACAGAAAAGTTGTTGCCAGTAGGTACACTCTAAAATAAATCCTAAAGGAAGTTCTTCAGGCAAAAGAAAATGTTGCAGTTAGAAACATGGTGATGAAAACAAGAACAATGTCTGGGAAAAGTTAAAATGTTGATGAATTTTAATAAATGTTACTGTTTAAAACAGTTATAAAAACTCTAGAGTTTAAATTAAAATTCCAGAGTTTAAAAAAATATATTCAGGGAAACCTGGATGGCTCAGTCAGCTAAGCACCTGCCTTCGGCTTAGGGTCATGATCTTAGAGTCCTGGAATTGAGTCCTGCATCACGCTCCTTGCTCAATGGGGAGCCTGCTTCTCCCTCTGCCTCATGCTTCCCATGCTTGTGCTCTCTCTCTCTCTGACATATCAAATAAATAAATAAATAAATAAACTCTTTTTTTTTTAAAAACAACTCTTAAAAAATATATGTAGATTAAAATAACAATAGCACCAACAGTTGTCAGGAATAAAAGTACTAATGTACTATATACATACTGAGTCAAATATACAAGTTTCAGTCTCTAGGGTAACAACTGGATAGTAAGTAATTGTATATCTAACATGCCAATATAATTGGGGGAAATGAAATAATGGCAAAATACAAGAAAGAAGAAAAAAGAAACAATGAACATATGGGTCTAGTAGGAAAAAAAATAATAAATATGGGGTTTAAAATCCAGTGATTATATTAATCATAAAGAACTAAATGCTACAACTAAAAAACTAAAGATTACCAGACTGGTAGGATAACAAAATCCAAATATATAATGCTTATTAGATATATACTTTAAATATAAAGATACAGAAAAAATGAAAATAAAATGATGGAAAATATACACCATACAAACACTAGCCAAAAGAAAGCTGGTATTGCTAGGTCAATGTTAGACAAAATAGACTTTATGACAATAGGAGAACCAGTGGTCCATTTCATACCAATAAAAATGTTGATTTGATAGGGAAAAATTGGTTTTCAGTGTGTAAGTAGGAGTACATTCTCAAAATACATAAAACAAAAACTGATGCATTTAAAGGAAAAATAGACACATTTACATTCATAGTACAAGAATTTCAACATACATCTCTCAATAACTGAAAAAAGGAAGATAAAATTAGTAGTAATACTAATAACATGATTAACAAATTTTACTTAATTAGTATATATAGAATATTACACATTTCAAAAAGAAATAACATCAATCTTACTCACCAATAATAATCAGTTAACACCAATAATCACCAATAACACCAATTCAATCAGCAAAACTCACTACATTAACAGAAAAAAACAAGAAAAGTTATATGGTCATCTTAATAGGTACAAAAAAATAAAAGCCTTTATTAAAAATCCACTCCATTTCATGATAATTTTTTTTAAAATTGTACTTCTTTATCTGAGAGAGAGAGAGAGCAAGAGCGGGGTGAGGGACAAAAGGAGAAGCAGATTCCCTCCTAAGCAGGAAGCCCAATGTGGGGCTCATTCCTAGGACTCCAGGATCATGACCTGGGACTCTGGGATCATGACCCAAGCTTAAGACAGATGCTTAACCAACGGAGCCACCCAGGGGCCCCAACATGATAAAAAAAAAAAAAAATCTTCACAAACTAGACACAGAAATGATCTTTGTTAATATGGTAACGACTACCTACAAAACCCTATAGACAATACATTTAATGGTAAAATAGAAGATTCACCCCACAACAAGGAATGAGGCAAAGAGGTCCCTCAACATCATTCCTTTTTCATTATATCAGAGTCCTCCATGTACGCTCTCAGAAGCTGACCCTCCAGGCAGCTGGGGGAATGAGTGCCTGTCCAGAAGAGGATTCTGAGGGGGGCCACCAGCATCTACCATGGTACTTTAAATGCATTATTTCACTTATTGCTTCTAACAACCCTATAAGGAAAGTACTATTATTATTATCAAATCATAGTTGCAGAAAATAAAAATAAAGTACCATTGTATCTTGCTAACAATAAAACTTGTATTGTCTACCACTCATTTTGCTAGGGTTAAATTGATGAAAGCCTACATTATTTTAATCAAACACTGAAGAGAACAAAATTTTGTCCTCATACCTGGAGACTTGAATTTATCTGGAAGAAATAAACATTTAGAAGTCTAAAAATACTTATTCTTCTACTCTGAATATCTTCTACCTGATATTCTTAAAGTATTCTATACCCATGCAAGGACTTTCTCCACCAGCAGATGTTATAATGAGCAACTGAGAGAACATTAGTCAGGTCTTTCAATTATACATTAAGTCAAGATATTTATTAAACATCCAGTATCATCATGGCCCTATTGCTCTAGACACTAAAAGGCTCAGGCTTGGGCATCAAAATCAAACCAAACCAAACCAAAACAAAAACGCTTTCCTTTTAGGACTATTTATTCTCCTCATCCAAATAAGCCATAAAACTGAAATTGCAGCAGGTCTCATACCAGGAATTCTACTGAAAGGTGAGATTATTTGGTGAAAGATAGAATTTGAATTAAATTTAAATTTCATTATTACAGTGATTCTAATGAATGTTACTTATACTAAAACATTGCAGGAAATTAGATTACTTACTTTAATTTCAACTACGACCAGTCACCATATTTTACAGTTTTCAGGCATCATAACATTTTTGTATATTATTTTAATAGTTTTGGGATATAATTTACATATAGTAAAGTACGCTATGCATGTTTGAAGTATACAATTTGGTAAGTTTTCACTTAAGTATATACTCATGAAACCATCCTAAAAGTCAAGAAAATGAATATATTAATCATCCCACAAACATTTCCTCTTGTTGCCTTATACTCCTTTGTTCCTACACCTGCACATCCCATACTCTACGCCAACGCGAGATTTATCCATGTTGGTGGATGCATCATTTTTTTACTGCTGAGTAGTATTCCATTTTAGGAATATACCATAATTCTTTCATCCATTCACATGCTGATAGACATTTGGGTTCTTTCCAGTTTGGGGCACAAAACAACCTGTCCAAGTCTTGCTTTTGCACATGGGCTTTCAGTTGTCTTGGGTAAATGTGTGGAAGTGGAATGACAGGACCATATGTTGCTATATGTTTAACTACTTAAAAAATTGACAACATTTTTCCAAATTGATTGTGCCATTTTATATTCTCACTGGCAGTAAGATTATGTTCTTTAGCATGTACTTCTCCTGTCGTACTGAGACAGGCAGACAGCACTAGAAATATTCATCATGGAAAGATCTTCTTCCTTCACAAAGATCTCCACTCCATGACCAGACCACCTTAGCCAATATAGTTTATCTCTGTGATTCCCTATTCAGCTGTGCTTCCTCTAGAGAGGAACCATTTCATGACCCAAGTCTCCCCTCCACAGGTCCTATACCTTCTACCTAACTGTGCAAACAGGTGAATGCCTCTCACCTTGGAAAAGTGTAATTTACTGGCCCCTAACTCTAACCACTAGTAGTCTCTCTCTACTCTCTTTATTGTTTTTAGTAGCCCTTTTTCTTGTAATGTGGGTCAGGGTTCCAGATGCTTTTTGGTTTTATCAAAAAAATATTTTTTTCTCATTTTCCTTGTGTTCTTTGAGTAGATTCCAAGTGGAGAAAGGGAAATATCAAATTTATTCTGCCATACTCAAATGTCTACTTTGCCTTTTAGTATCAAATAACAAAAGATTAAGTTTCAGTGATTTTAAGAACACATGAAGTCCATTTTTTTTTTTTTAATGAGAATCCTGTCCTGGTATTTTAGCATATTCTGGGAATTTCAGGGAAGTACCTTACATTCCACAAATCTACCTTCATTAATATACGTCAGCTCTGACAACTCTTACTTCAGACCATTTCTTACTTTCCTGCAATTGACTTCTTGTTAACTCATAACTAACCTCCTCAGATTTCTCCCACTTTCCATAGTTACCTTTTTTAATTCCCAAAGTCCTGCTTAGTGCAAGTTATGATTTTAGCAAGATATTATGGAAGGCCTGAGGATAACAGCAACAGAGAAATAACAACTGCCAGTTGAAATGGGTGGTCTTAGCATTCCTAAGGCCAATCCCACCCTGAGTCCCTGGCTACTTCCTATGAAGCATTCACAGGCTCAGGTCAATTCCCACCAATGAATTAGGAATCACCCAAAAGAGTTCCAGCGCAACTTCTATCAGCCCCACAAGAATAGAGAAGAGAAATGATTTATAGAGGAACCATCCATTGCATTGCAGGGAAACTCCATCGCCCTCTTTATGGATGCTATATAAGCCTACATAACCAGGACAAGAATATCACAATAGTCCAAGGTTATGCATTGTCAGATAATATGCCATGAGGAGCACACATGGAGGCAGGCCTCGTAGTGTTTAACTAAGCCCAGCTCAAGTTCAAAGCAAAATCTATCTTCCAAACTAACATAGCCTTCCTACTCTAGGCTCATCTCCCAACCCTCCATAAACAAAGTCTTACTTAGATCAGAACACACGCATGCACACACATGCGGATCATCTTCAATGCCAGAGTTCTTCTAATATGAACATGTTCTTTTTTCTTTAATTTTATTTTTTCATTGTTCCAGGATTCATTGTTTATGCACCACATCCAGTGCTCCATGCAATACATGCCCTCCTTAATACCCACCACCAGGCTCACCCCTCCCTCCACCCCCCTCCTCTCCAAAACTCTGTTTGTTTCTCAGAGACACAGTCTTTCGTGATTCCTCCCCCTCTCCGATTTACCCCAATTCACTTTTCCTTTCCTTTTCCTAATGTCCTCCATGTTATTCCTTCCTTATGCTCCACAAGTAAGTGAAACCATATGATAATTGACTTTCTCAGCTATATTCTTAAAGTCTGTCTAAAATGCCTCCATTTGAATCACTCTGCTAAATCAGAGGTTTCTAAACCAAAATCAGGTCATATATGACTAAAGATGTTATCAAAATGTTTTCTCCCAGAACAAAGGAAAGATATGACCTCATTCCTGTACTCCCCCAAAAGGCAGGAATTATTTGCAACTTCTAAAATGACTGTTTTTCAACTAAATATACTTTCATAAAATATTTATAACAGTTCAAGGAGTAAACGCCTTAGATATTCATATCTTTCTCTAACCAAGTGGTGTCTATCCTTGCTTTACATGGCAAAATATTTAATAAAACATAATACTAAAACTGAACACACCTCTCCAGTGGACTCTGGTCCACAGCAAACCCGGTGGGGTCACAATTTACCTTGCCATGGACACTCTACTTGGTTACTGCAGCTTAAGGTATCCTCAGCCTTCTTGGTAACCACCTCACATCACTGGCTCACTGAACACATTTTGGTCTGGGGGCACCTGAGTGGTGCAGTTGCTTCAGCGTCTGACTCCTGGTTTCAGCTCAAGTCATAATCTCACTCATGATATCAAGTCCCACATAGGGCTGGGTGCTCTGCACAGAGTCTGCTTGAGTTTCTCTCTCCCTCTCCCTCTGCCCTCCACCAAATAAATAAATTTTAAAAAAATTTTGTCGGGGTGCCTGGGTGGCTCAGTGGGTTAAGGCTTCTGCCTTCGGCTCAGGTCATGATCCCAGGGTCCTGGGATCGAGCCCCGCATCGGGCTCTCTGCCTAGCAGGGAGCCTGCTTCCCTCCCTCTCTCTCTGCCTGCCTCTGCCTACTTTGATCTCTGTCTGTCAAATAAATAAATAAAATCTTTAAAAAAAATTTTTTTGTCTGTTGCACAGAGATTTTTTTTTCACATGAATAACTATCAAGCAAAGTCTCTTTCTGCACTTTTAGCATTGTTTTTTAACTTTAGGACACAACTTGAAATTTAGCCCTACTTAATTTCACCTTTCTTATTTTTGCTCATTACTCATCCATCAAATAACCGTTTTGAATCCTATCTTCTTTTTTTTTTTTAAGATTTTATTTATTTATTTGACAGAGAGCAGAAGCAGGCAGAGAGGCAGGCAGAGAGAGAGGGGGAAGCAGACTCCCCACCGAGCAGAGAGCCTGATGCAGGGCTCCAACCCAGGGCCCTGGGATCATGACCTGAGCCGAAGGCAGAGGCTTTAACCCACTGAGCCACCCAGGCACCCCTGAATCCTAGCTTCTAATGTTAGCTGTTTAGCTTCAGTTTTTATTACTCATGAATACGATTAAGTTGCCTTCTACTTCATTGACAATATGGATAACATTTTTTAACAAAGCATAGTCTCAACTGGGATCCTACAGCATGCCACTATATACTTTAGTCCAGACTGATCTCGACTCATTATTCAACATCATAATCCAGCTATCAACAAACTAAACCCTGTGGGTAGAATTCAACTTGCGTTCTGTTTTTATAAAGAAAGTTTTATTGGAACTCCTGTCAGTCACACATTTACATGTATCTATGGCTGCTCTCATGCTACAATGGCAGAGTTGAGTAGCTGCAAAAGTGACCATTCGCCACAAAGCCTAAAATATTTGCTCTCTGGCGTTTTCTGGCAAAAGTTTGCAGACTTTTGCTCCAAAGTGACAGATTAAATTATATTATATTTTGTAATTTTTATATTTATATTTATATTTATATTATATATAATATATAATATTATTTATATTTATATATATTTATATATTTATTATATATAATATATTATATATAAATATATATTTATATATATAATTAAATTATATTATATTTTGTAATTTTTATATAAATCATTAGCTGTTCCCAGTTCTGACACTTCTTTTTACCTAACTCCCTTTAAACCAAGCTGCTCTTGGAGTTGCTGCCTCTAATGTAGGTCTTCCATTTATAGGCCCCAGAACCTTTGAGCTGAGCTAATTCCCTCAATAGTTTTCAGGAGTGCTGGCTCAGAGCAGTAAGTCTGCTCTGCAAAATGGGGCCACAGGACCGCAATTATTGTCCATATTCCCACCCACCCATGAGGCCTGGCCTGGGTTTAGTCTACATTTTCTCCAACAGAAATATCCACCCATATCAAAAGATTTCTCCTTCCAGTTCCATGCTTAACCTTTCCTGCTATGTTTGGAGTCAGAAACTTGACTGGGGAGAGCCAAGGGCCTGGGTTGTTGCCAGCTACTTTGAAATTACAAATTATACAAAAACTTAAAAAAAAAATCTGAAAATGACATATCCTGACCCCATTCTCCATTCTGTTACCTTATTTCAGCTTACATCTCTCACCTAGATGAAGGCAGTGATCTCTGAATCCACCTGCTTCTGCCATACTGTCCCCCAAAAGATTTTCTCCGTGTTTCAGATCCTCCCAAGACTCCCCATTGCCCACAAATATAATTACAAACTTCGTAACACATTGCTCTCTGTGTTATCTTCCACCCAACACTCCAGCAGTAACACACTGCATATCCTTGAGCACAGGATGTTTCTGTGTCTTTGTACTTATTTCTTCTTTCTGGAACAATCTCCGCTTTTCCTTCAGAACTGCTATTGATCCTCCACAAAAATGATAATTTTAACTCATTAGTTAAGTAGTTCCTAACCTGTTCTTCAAGCTATATTAAGTGTTCCTATTCTGTTCTCTAATCATACTCTTATACAAGGCTCTTTAATGGGGTTTATCATGTCATGTTACAGTTACTTTCTTACATATGTTTCTGTGCCAGAATCTGAACTCCTTGAGGAAAGGGCCATTCTTTTTTCACCTCTGTATTGTTAACTGCTATCACTGTACCTCCCTAATGGCCAGAACTGAGCAGTACTTAATGAACAAGTAAATAGATGAGCAAACTCATTCAAAATAGTCTGGTCCTTTCTTACAAACTCTGTATCCATCTCTAACTCCAATTATGTCTTAATTGTATTTATTTGATCCTTTCTGCAGTTTCATGTGGTCAGATCACTGGTAATTTCTATACCTGCAATTTGCAGCTTCTTTAATTTCATAATTTGAAATCCATTTTAAATGGATCTTTTCTCCTAGTTTACCTCAAGTCAAATAAATGGTAAATTAAGCTAAAAGATGTCTCTGCCTGCTTTCACATCCATCAATGCCTCTCTTCCCATTGGGACTATTTTTGCTTCACAGCCATTCCTCCGCACACATGACTGAATCCTCTCCTAGGGTCCCTTCTTGATTAGCCACTTGCCCATCATTATATTTTAACTGTCACTGCCGACTGTCCCCACTCTCTATCCTGTTTGCTTTTCCTCCTCGTGTTTCTTTGTCTGCCCCACAAGACGTTTCCTCGGCATCACACGGCTTGTGAGAGGGAGCTGGAAATCAGAAAATGTAGAGTAAAGCTCCAGCTCCAACAGCAACCAACTGAGAGTGATAAACAGCGCCCATCGCTGCTGCTGAAGCAGCCGAAGTTATTGCATTAGGTACTTTCCTTGCGTTCTTAGGTGATTGTCAAAACACCCTGCAAGGTACGTACAATCTATCTATTTTTAAAGATAAGGAAACTGAAACTGAAATGGTCACATGGCATGTAAGCTGTGAACTCCAATGAGACAGCACAGGGTAAACAAGGCAGACTAATATTCAAATCTGGACGCTATCACAGCTTTGCGCAGTGGCAGTATCGTAGCCAATGAGGTTTATCCGAGGCGCGATTATTGCTAATTGGACGCTATCACATATTGTTATCTGGCCTACCACCAGCCAATTCGTCATTTTAAGTAACAGCTTTGTATTTATTAAAATGTGGATAATACTACCAACTTTGCAGTAATGTGTATGATTGATAAATGACTGGCACATAAAAGGTACTCAAGAAATCATAACATTTTAAAAAGATTTTACATATTTATTTAGAGAGAGAGAGAGAGTGTGTGTGTGTGCGCGCGCGTGTACGCACGTGCAAGCGGGATGAGGGACAGAAAGTGAGGGAGAGAGAGAATCTCAGGCAGATTCCACCCTCTTGACATGAGGCTCAATCCCACAACCCTGAGATCATGACCTGAGCTGAAATTAAGTCAGATGCTTAACTGACTGAGCCACTCAGGCACCCTGAGATATGGTAATTCAGATGTGACACAGTGACACATCTGGCATTTGGCTTCAAACCTGGCTAAAAGTCTTTGTTCCTAAAACCATGAGGCCCTGATTCCTTTTTTTTTTTAAGATTTTATTTATTTATTTGATAGACAGAGATCACAAGTAGGCAGAGAGGCAGGCAGAGAGAGAGGAAGGAAGCAGGCTCCCTGCTTAGCAGAGAGCCCGATGTGGGACTCTATCCCAGGAGCCTGGGATTACGACCTGAGCTGAAGGCAGAGGCTTTAACCCACCGAGCCACCCAGGTGCCCTGAGGCCCTGATTCTTATGCAATTAATTTCTTCCTTAAGTAAGGAGTTCTAGAAGATGGTTCTAAGTACTACAATGACCTGCCTCCTCCTTCTAGCTTAACGTCTTCCTAACATTGGCTTGTCACTTAATCTCTGAACCTGTTTCCTCATCTATAAAATGAGGGGGATATCTTTCCTATCTTCTTGAAGTTTTTTTAGGGTCTGCTTACATAACATAAAATATCTTGAGAAATACCATATGTAAGGGAATCCCCCTATGGAGTTAACTGATTAAGACTCTCTCACCACACCACCTCAGAAATGTTTACAGTCTCATAGGGTAAATAAGAAAATAAAAGCTACAAAGAAAAAAATTACAAATAGCTAATTTTTGAGGCCCTAGACATCAACAGGTAAGTGTGAGAAGACAGTCTACTGCTTAGCAAGGCATTCGGATAGTATACCATGTGATTATATTTGGTTTCCAATTCATGAAGCCAGACCTAACGGAGCATCTGCTCTGAAAATCAGTGGGTCTTTTCTCCTTGTCTAAACAGTAGCTTTCAATTAAGTAAGGAAAACTTATCCTCTAAGAAAACAAAAAAAAAATTAAGTCCAACAAGCTGAAACAGAGTCCAACATAAATTGTGTGCAGCTAACACTGCCTGCAGCGTGAATGTACTTGGATAGGACTCTGTGCTCCTGGGCAACTGCACACCCAGGAATATTATGGGATAGATGAATGGCTAAACATCTCATTGGATATAACTGGTATTATAATTACAGAATCCACTGAGGAAGGTATTCTCTGAGAGTTTGGAAGCTAAATCCCTGCACAGCCTGTATTTCACATTATGCCCTGTATGACCTGATACACAGGTTCCATTTCTCCATTGCTCAGAAAATCCATAGCTACTTTATGAAGAAGTCTTGAAACATTGATTCTGACCAAACACTGGGAACAATCTCAGCACCCTACAGTGCCCTGGCTACTACGATTATCACAGTGGTCCTCTTACCAGGTTTGACTTATTTGCTCCTGTAGAAATAGGGAGATATGGTACAAAACAGTAAACAAAAACTCAGTGTAGAGTCAGATCAACATTTAAGCCCTCCATCCAACTCTGCCTTGCTGTGGTGTCTCTCCCTCCCAAGTGCAACTCTTCTTCCACCTGGCTATGGATCCATTCCCTCTCGTTGCTTACATCAGGGATGTTTTATCTCCCATGGATCAAGACGGCTGTCTTTGTTGTTCCTCCTTCTTCATCTATAGAAGATTCTTAGCTCTTGTTGATACCATGAGTCAGTCTCCCATTTGTGACCATTGGAAGGCCATTATTCCTTAAGAACAGCAGGTTCTCTGTTGCGTCCACTTCCTCATACATTCACTGAAGCCTCCTCTAATATAATTTCCATTTCCAATAGACAACTGAAAATGCTCTCCTGAAATGTTATTAGTGATGTCTACATATTTGCTCCTACTCTTTCCTTTCAGGCCTCAAACTACTGAAATCTGGCACTGCGGCCCACACCTATCTTCTTGGAACATTTCTCCCCTGATTTGAGACACTGATTTCTATTGTCTCTACTATTCTTAACCATTTATATTTTAGGCTTCTATTTCTCCTTGAGTGTCAACATTCACTAGTATTCTTTTATCAGTACTCTTTCAACTATTTACCTTGACTATGATGATGAATGTAGTCACAACTTGGTTACAAAGGTTAAGATAATTGTTTAATACCTGGTCTTTACTAAGCATTCAAAATTAACAGTAGCTATAACAAATTTTTTACTTCATTTCCTATCACACTCTACTATACAATCTACATTTCAATACAAGGAAGATTCTATACTTTCAAACAACAACTTGGTGTTTTCTGAGATACTGTCTTCATCATAGAATGTCTTGCCTCCTCCCCTAAGGACTTGTTGTTGTTGTTGTAAAGGACACTTTTTTATCGAATTGTAGTTGACATGTGATATTACATTAGTTTCAGGTGCACAACAGAGTGATTCAGTGTCTATATGTGATAGTACGCTCACTGCAAATGTAGCTACCATCTGTCACCATGCATCACTACTATAATACCATAGACTATATTTCCTATCCTGTGCTTTTTAGTCCTATGACTTATTCATTCCATAAATGAAAGCTATACTCCCACTTCCTTTCACCCATTTTGACCATTCTCTCCCACTCCTCCCTTCTGTCAACCATCAGTTTGTTCTCTGCATTTATGGGTCTGTTCCTGCTTTTTGTGTTTGTTCATTTATGTGTTTTGCTTTTTTTAGATTTCACATATAAGTAAAATCATACGGTATTTGTCTTTCTCTGACTTGATTCACTTAGTATAATACCCTCTAGGCCCATCCATATTATTGTGAATGACAAAATTTCATTCTTTTTTTATGGCTGAGTAATACTGTATGTGTGTATCTATAATAATATAGATACACACACACATATATATGTACATTGTACATACATATATATGTATCACATCTTTTTTTTTTTTTTAATCCATTCGTCAATCAGTGGACATTGAGTTGCTTCTGTATCTTGACTGTTGTAAATAATGCTGCAATAAACATAGGGGTGCATATATCCTTTTCAATAAGTATTTGTAAAGAACATTTTTAAAAACAAATTACTTTAAGAAAATAAAGTACAGAATGATAAAAAACTTTTAGATATTTACATGGTTTAAGCATCACACAACTCTAAGTGCTTCTCACAGCCTTCAAAACCTGTTTAAATATCAATACCCCATCAGAATTTTGCTCTGGGTCCTGTGAGCATGTTGTTACCTCCATTAAAACTTATTGCCTTGGGACACCTGGGTGGCTCAGTTGGTTAAGCAGCTGCCTTCGGCTCAGGTCATGATCCCAGCGTCCTGGGATCGAGTCCCACATCGGGCTCCTTGCTCGGCAGGGAGCCTGCTTCTCCCTCTGCCTGCCACTCTGTCTGCTTGTGCTCACTCTCGCTCCTCTCTCTCTCTCTCTCTCTCTCTGACAAATAAATAAATAAATCTTTAAAAAAAAAAAAAAACTTATTGCCTTGGAGGAGTCAAGATGGCGGAGAAGTAGCAGGCTGAGACTACATCAGGTAGCAGGAGATCAGCTAGATAGCTTATCAAACCATTGCAAACACCTACAAATCCAATGGGAGATCGAAGAGAAGAAGAGCAGCAATTCTAGAAACAGAAAATCGACCACTTTCTGAAAGGTAGGACCAGTGGAGAAGTGAATCCAAAGCGACAGGAAGATAGACCACTGGGGGAGGAGCCGGCTCCCGGCAAGCGGTGGAGCAACGGAGCACTAAATCAGGACTTTTAAAAGTCTGCTCCACTGAGGGACATCGTTCCAGAGGCTAAATCGGGGTGAAGCCCACACGGGGTCAGCGTGGCCCCAGGTCCTGCGGGGTCACGGAAGGATCGGGGGTGTCTGAGTGTCACAGAGCTCACAGGTATTAGACCCGGGAAGCCAGCAGCAGAGACAGAGCTGAGGAGTGAGCTCTCAGCTCGGGGTTACCTTGAACCAGTCACAGGCTGGGTGAGCTCGGTGCGTGGCCAGAGGCCAGGGAGACGGGAGTGATTGGGCTCTTTTTTCTGAGGGCGCACTGAGGAGTGGGGCCCCGAGCTCTCTGCTCCTCCGAACCGGAGACTGGGAGGCCGCCATTTTCATTCCCGTCCTCCGGAATTCTACTGAAAGCATTCAGGGAACAAAAGGTCCCGAAAGCAAACCCAAGCGGATTACTTAGCCCGGCCCCTGGTAAGGGCAGCACAATTCCGCCTCGGGCAAAGACACTTGAGAATCACTACAACAGGCCTCTCCCCTAGAGAAGCAACAAGAAATCCAGCCAAGACCAAGTTCACCTACCAAGGACAGCAGCAGAATTCCAGAGGAGGAGAAAGCAAAGCAGGGAACTCATGGCTTTCTCCCCATGATTCTTTAGTCTTGCGGTTAATTTAATTTTTTTTAATTTTATTTTTTTTCTTCTGCTAAATTTTTTTTAACTTTTACCCTTTTCTTTTCTAATGTTTTTTAACTAGTTTATCCAATATATATACATATTTTTCTTTTTTATATTTTTTATTTGTTTTCTTTTTTTTTATTTTGTGTTTCTGAACTTCTTTTTACCCCTTTCTCCCCCCCATGATTTGGGGTCTCTTCTGATTTGGTTAAAGTGCATTTTCCTGGGGTCTTTGCCACCCTTTTAGTATTTTATTTGCTCCTTCATATATTCTTATCTGGACAAAATGACAAGGCGGAAAAACTCACCACAAGAAAAAGAATAAGAGGCAGTACCGAAGGCTAGGGACCTAATCAATACAGACATTGGTAGTATGTCAGATCTAGAGTTCAGAATGATGATTCTCAAGGTTCTAGCTGGGCTCGAAAAAGGCATGGAAGATATTGGAGAAACCCTCTCTGGAGAGATAAAAGCCCTTTCTGGAGAAATAAAAGAACTAAAATCTAACGAAGTTGAAATCAAAAAAGGTATTAATGAGGTGCAATAAAAAATGGAGGCTCTTACTGCTAGGATAAATGAGGCAGAAGAAAGAATTAGTGATATAGAAGACCAAATGACAGAGAATAAAGAAGCTGAGCAAAAGAGGGACAAACAGCTACTGGACCACGAGGGGAGAATTCGAGAGATAAGTGACACCATAAGACGAAACAACATTAGAATAATTGGGATTCCAGAAGAAGATGAAAGAGAGAGGGGAGCAGAAGGTATACTGGAGAGAATTATTGGAGAGAATTTCCCTAATATAGCAAAGGGAACAAGCACCAAAATCCAGGAGGTGCAGAGAACCCCCCCTCAAAATCAACAAGAATAGGTCCACATCCCGTCACCTAATAGTAAAATTTACAAGTCTTAGCGACAAAGAGAAAATCCTGAATGCAGCCTGGGAAAAGAAGTCTGTAACATACAATGGTAAAAATATAGATTGGCAGTGGACTTATCCACAGAGACCTGGCAGGCCAGAAAGAACTGGCATGAGATATTCAGAGCACTAAACGAGAAAAACATGCAGCCAAGAATACTATATCCAGCTAGACTATCATTGAAAATAGAAGGAGAGATAAAAAGCTTCCAGGACAAACAAAAACTGAAAGAAATTGCAAACACCAAACCAGCTCTACGGGAAATATTGAAAGGGATCCTCGAAGCAAAGAGAGACCCTAAAAGTAGTAGATCAGAAAGGAACAGAGACAATATACAGTAACAGTCCCCTTTCAGGCAATACAATGGCATGAAATTCATATCTCTCAATAGTTACCCTGAATGTTAATGGGCTAAATGCCCCAATCAAAAGACACAAGGTATCAGAATGGATAAAAAAACAAAATCCATCAATATGTTGCCTACAAGAAACTCATTTTAGACCCAAAGACACCTCCAGATTTAAAGCGAGGGGGTGGAAAACAATGTACCATGCTAATGGACATCAGAAGAAAGCTGGGGTGGCAATCCTTATATCAGATCAATTAGATTTTAAGCCAAACACTATAATGAGAGATGAGGAAGGACACTATATCATACTCAAAGGGTCTGTCCAACAAGAATATCTAACAATTTTAAATATCTATGACCCTAATGTGGGAGCAGTCAACTATATAAACCAATTAATAACAAAATCAAAGAAACACATCAACAATAATACAATAATAGCAGGGGACTTTAACACTCCCCTCACTGAAATGGACAGATCATCTAAGCAAAAGATCAACAAGAAAATAAAGGCCTTAAATAACACACTGGACCAGATGGACATCACAGATACATTCAGAACATTTCATCCCAAAGCAACAGAATACACATTCTTCTCTAGTGTACATGGAACATTCTCCAGAATAGATCACATCCTGGGTCATCAATCAGGTCTCAACCGGTATCAAAAGATTGGGATCATTCCCTGCACATGCTCTGAAGCTAGAACTCAATCACAAGAGGAAATTTGGAAAGAACCCAAATACATGGAGACTAAACAGCATCCTTCTAAAGAATGAATGGGCCAACCAGTAAATTAAAGAAGAATTGAAAAAATTCATGGAAACAAATGATAATGAAAACACAGCAGTTCAAAATCTGTGGGACACAGCAAAGGCAGTCCTGAGAGGAAAATATATAGTGGTACAAGCCTTTCTCAAGAAACAAGAAAGGTCTCAAATACACAACCTAACCCTACACGTAAAGGAGCTGGAGAAAGAACAACAAAGAAAGCCTAAACCCAGCAGGAGAAGAGAGATAATAAAGATCAGAGCAGAAATCAATGAAATAGAAACCAAAAAAACAATAGAACAAATCAATGAAACTAGGATCTGGTTCTTTGAAAAAATTAATAAGATTGATAAACCCCTGGCCAGACTTATCAAAAAGAAAAGAGAAAGGACCCAAATAAATAAAATCATGAATGAAAGAGGAGAGATAACAAATAACACCAAAGAAATACAAACAATTATAAGAACATACAATGAGTAACTCTACGCCAACAAATTTGACAATCTGGAAGAAATGGATGGATTCCTAGAGACATATAAACTACCACAACTGAGCCAGGAAGAAATAGAAAGCCTGAACAGACCCATAACCAGTAAGGAGATTGAAACAGTCATCAAAAATCTCCAAACAAACAAAAGCCCAGGTCCAGATGGCTTCCCAGGGGAGTTCTACCAAACATTTAAAGAAGAACTAATTCCTATTCTCCTGAAACTGTTCCAAAAAATAGAAATGGAAGGAAAACTTCCAAACTCATTTTATGAGGCCAGCATCGCCTTGATCTCAAAACCAGACAAGGACCCATCAAAAAAGAATTACAGACCAATATCCTTGATGAACACAGATGCGAACATTCTCACCAAAATACTAGCCAAGTGGGATTTATTCCAGGGCTGCAAGGTTGGTTCAACATCCGCAAATCAGTCAATGTGATACAACACATTAATAAAAGAAAGAACAAGAACCATATGATACTCTCAATAGTGCTGAAAAAGCATTTGACAAAGTACAGCATCCCTTCCTCATCAAAACTCTTCAAAGTGTAGGGATAGAGGGCACATACCTCAATATTATCAAAGCTACCTATGAAAAACCCACCGCAAATATCATTCTCAATGGAGAAAAACTGAAAGCTTTTCTGCTAAGATCAGAAACATGGCAGGGATGTCCATTATCACCACTGCTATTCAACATAGTACTAGAAGTTCTAGCCTCAGCAATCAGACAACAAAAAGAAATTAAAGGCATCCAAATTGGCAAATAAGAAGTCAAACTATCACTCTTTGCAGATGATATGATACTATATGTGGAAAACCCAAGAGACTCCACTCCAAAAAGCTAGAACTTGTACAGGAATTTAGTAAAGTGTCAGAATATAAAATCAATGCACAGAAATCAGTTGCATTTCTCTACACCAACAACAAGACAGAAGAAAGAGAAATTAAGGAGTCAATCCCATTTACAATTGCACCCAAAACTATAAGATACCTAGGAATAAACCTAACCAGAGAGGCTAAGAATCTATACTCAGAAAACTATAAAGTACTCATGAAAGAAACTGAGGAAGACACAAAGAAATGGAAAAATGTTCCATGCTCCTGGATTGGAAGAACAAATATTGTGAAAATGTCTATTCTACCTAAAGCGATCTACACATATTAATGCAATCCCTATCAAAATCCCACCCATTTTTTTCAAAGAAATGGAACAAATAATCCTAAAATTTATATGGAACCAGAAAAGACCTCGAATAGCCAAAGGAATATTGAAAAAGAAAGCCAAAGTTGGTGGCATCACAATTCCGGACTATAAGCTCTATTACAAAGCTGTCATCATCAAGACAGCATGGTACTGGCACAAAAACAGACACATAGATCAATGGAACAGAATAGAGAGCCCAGAAATAGACCCTCAGCTCTATGGTCAACTAATCTTTGACAAAGCAGGAAAGAATGCCCAATGGAAAAAAGACAGCCTCTTCAATAAATGGTGTTGGGAAAATTGGACAGCCACATGCAGAAAATTGAAAATGAAATTGAAAAATGAAATTGGACCATTTCCTTACACCACACACAAAAACAGACTTAAAATGGATGAAGGACCCCAATGGGAGAAAGGAATCCATCAAACCCCTTGAGGAGAACACAGGCAGCAACCTCTTCGACCTCAGCCGCAGCAACGTCTTCCTAGGAACATCGCCAAAGGCAAGGGAAGCAAGAGCAAAGATGAACTACTGGGATTTCATCAAGATCAAAAGCTTTTGCACAGCAAAGGAAACAGTTAACAAAACCAAAAGACAACTGACAGAATGGGAGAAGATATTTGCAAACGACATATCAGATAAAGGGCTAGTATCCAAAATCTATAAAGAGCTTAGCAAACTCAATACCCAAAGAACAAATAATCCAGTCAAGAAATGGGCAGAGGACATGAACAGACATTTCTGCAAAGAAGACATCCAGATGGCCAACAGACACATGAAAAAATGCTCCACATCACTCGGCATCAGGGAAATACAAATCAAAACCACAGTGAGATACCACCTCACACCAGTCAGAATGGCTAAAATTAACAAGTCAAGAAATGACAGATGCTGGCGAGGATGCGGAGAAAGGGGAACCCTCCTACACTGTTGGTGGGAATGCAAGCTGGTGCAACCACTCTGGAAAACAGCATGGAGGTTCCTCAAAAAGTTGAAAATAAAACCAGCCTATGACCCAGCAACTACACTACTGGGTATTTACCCTAAAGATACAAACGTAGTGATCCGAAGGGGAACGTGCACCCGAATGTTTATAGCAGCAATGTCTACAATAGCCAAACTATGGAAGGAACCTAGATGTCCATCAACAGATGAATGGATAATGAAGAGGTGGTATATATACACAATGGAATACTATGCAGCCATCAAAAGAAATGAAATCTTGCCATTTGCGATGATGTGGATGGAACTAGAGGGTATCATGCTTAGTGAAATAAGTCAATCAGAGAAAGACAACTATCACATGATCTCCCTGATATGAGGAAGTGGAGATGCAACATGGGGGGTTAGGGGAGTAGGAGAAGAATAAATGAAACAAGATGGGATCGGGAGGGAGACAAACCATAAGTGACTCTTAATCTCACAAAACAAACTGAGGGTTGCTGGGGGGAGGGGGGTCGGGAGAGGGGGGTGGGGTTATGGACATTGGGGAGGGTATGTGCTATGGTGAGTGCTGTGAAATGTGTAAACCTGGCGATTCACAGACCTGTACCCCTGGGGATAAAAATACATTATATGTTTATAAAAAATTTAAAAATTAAAAAAAAACTTATTGTCTTATGTCTTCAATAATAATGTAGTGTGTCAAAAAGCTGGGATCCCATGTGATACAGTGTCTATATAAAAGTACATCCAAAGCGCAGTCCAACAATTAAAATATTTAGAATATAATTCCAGTTTGTATTTTCATCTCCATTTGTATCTGCTATCCAATTTATAACCCACAATAAAGCTTCTCAAAAAGTTCTTTTGCCATTTCTTAATTCTTTCTCATTATCTTCAACTGCTCTAGAACAATTCACATGGTAAACCCTCACCCATTCATCCAATACCCATGATGTGGGGAACAAAGGCAGAAGGATATGTAGATAAAAATTAAATGTCCTTATAACCTGCAGCCCACTGACAAATACTTGAGGCAGGCAGAGTATAATGTTCCTCCAGGAAGCTCCCAACTTTCTTAATGTTAATGCCTTACCAGAGCTAAAAATAACCTTGGTTTGACAAATAGCAAGGCCTTTGGTATCCTGTGAGTCTTCTCTGGCATCTAAAAATCCTTTTGGAACCTCCCTTACCTTTACTTCCCCCAACCTCAAAGTGTATCATCAGTTGCTCCTCACAGTCCCAGGGAAGCAGCTCTTTCTGCCCGTGAGTCCTGTCCCGTGCTTTAATAAAAACATCTTTTTGCAATGAAGACATCTCGAGAATTCTTTCTTGACCTTTGGCTCCAGACCCCAACGACACTACTTCAAAAACACATCACCCATGGCTTTTTTTTTTTTTCTTAACCTTCTAGATTGAATTATCTTCTTATTTATCTGTTGTCTGGTTTTTGCATCAGTATTCAGATATTCTTAATTCTGTGTGTCCCAAAACTTGGAACGTCCCTGGAAAAGACAGAATTCTTTTAAACGTGACAGGATTTGAGTGATATAAACTTGAGACTGAAGAGGAAAATTACCCAGAGCAGGCCCAGGCCAGCAGGCCCTGGAAGATGGTTAGTTACTAGCAATAACAAGAGATAACCAGAAGCTCCACGGGGAGCAAGAGATAACAAGCTATTTCTGCTTCTGTAGACAGGCTTTCTGCCACGAGCCCGCACTCCCCTAACCGCTATTCCTACCTAAAGCAACTCTCCTCCCCAATTTAAAACCACCTACCAGCAGTCAGCACAGCCCTTGGAACCTGACCTCCTGCACTGTCCTATAAAAGCTCTGTAACCCCACTACTCAGGGCCCAGAATTTCGAGTGCAAGCTCATCTGGGTCTGCGAACATAAAATAAACCTGAGTTCTGCTACTTCTCTGAGTGTCGCTTGGTTTCTCACCAGTCTGATTTTTATTTTCTCCAACAGGACAAGGAAGAAACCGATAACACTCACATATGAAGAAATCACATCATCACAATTTTAATTACATGTGTTTTCTTCCCCTTAGTTTAAAATGGTACATAGAGGGAGTCTCTATATCATTTGCATTATAAAGCACCAAAGCACCCGTAATTCATGCATTTATTTGTAGAACATGCAGTATACATCATGAAATAATAGAAACTGAGATGCAAGGGAGAGGAAGAGGAAGAAAGAAGAAACAGGATCAAGAAGGATATTGCTCTTGGAGAGCTTATGACAAGTGATCAAGATCAATATGTCTAGCACATTAAAGACACTCAAAACTTATATACTGAATTGATTGCACTACCCCAGCTACTATTCTCTATTTTGCAGCAAACTGGCATACAAAATTTCATAAATAACTTGCAGTTATCCTCAACGTAGGTGCTCTAATTGGCTGTGAGAATTCTAAGAAGTAATTTATAATAATAATAATTAAATGTTTGAAGGGCTTTTAATTTTTAAGATAAATTAGTTATTTCTGTAACAAGATCACTTTTACCTATTTGCTTATAATATACATTCTTAGCTCAAAGAAAAATGAATAAAATTAAAATTAATATGCTGTAAATTGCTCATAAACCTGGGTACATCCATGAGTGTGTGCCTTGCATGTGACCACCATTCCCATGTGTGTTCACAGTGGGGAAAAAACAAAAGATAAGAACTGGTGATCTAATAAAGGCCCCATATTTACTACTTCTCATAACAAATCAGCAAAAAAGCCATCACAATGATTAAGAAACTCTGGCATTATCATCTATTCATGTTTTCCCTCACCTTTTCCTCTTCTTTTTTTTTTTTTTTAAGATTTTATTTACCTATTTGACAGAGAGAGGGAGAGATCACAAATTGGCAGAGAGACAGGTAGAGAGAGAGGGGGAAGCAGGCTCCCTGCTGAGCGAGAGTCTGATGCAGGGCTCGATCCCAGAACCCCAGGACCATGACCTGAGCCACAGGCAGAGGCTTAACCCACTAAGCCACCCAGGCGCCCTACCTTTTCCTCTTCTTATACTCATTTTTATTCCTTTCACAAACTCCATTTCTTTCCAAATGCCTCATTCCCCACTTGAACACTTTTTATTTTAAATGTTCATCTTCCTTCCCTTTATATTTTCCTTTTCATTGCCATGCTTTCTCTGCTTCCTGCCCTACCTCACTCTCCAGCTCCCTTCTGGGACTGGAAGTGGCTAAAAGCAGCAGGAGTGGCTGAGAAAGCTGAGCAGGAAGGAGAGAGTGAAATAAAATGGACTAGCTATATGAATATGTCATTCAAGGGCTTACAACCACACAGACTTTACTTGGGGAGGTGACACGGAAGACTTTTAACCCAAGGGGAGATTCGGCATATGCTGAATAACTAGTTAAGACTCCTCTGGATCTTATTTTCCTTGGAAAGACACTTCTGGATGTTAAGAATTAAAACCCACCATCCTCTTCATCTACTCTCAGGCAGTTCCTCCTGTACAATAATTGGAATGCCCTCTTTACTTTACCTTCTTACCTTACTTTGGAGGCAAATTCATGTGTCATATATATTATTCTAGAATTTTCAGTGCTTAACAAAGAATCTTGCATGTTGTCAGCATTTCATAGCCTACGAATTGGTCTTCTGTCCAGTTTTGCTTTGATTCCCCACTTGCCAATATTCTTCACAGGAAACTCAGAGTAATATTTCTAAAATACAAAGCTATATAAACTGTTAACTGCTTTAAGATATTTAATTTCCCTCTAGGGACATTGTCCCTATATCTTCTCTTTAGGACAATACCTATCTCTCCCATTAGTCTATACACTCAATAAGTGCTTACTCTTCCATGTGTTGTATGGAGCACTGGGTGTGGTGCATAAACAATGAATCTTGAAACATTGAAAAAATAAAATTAAATTTAAAAAAATAAAATTAGGGGTCCCTGGTGGCTCAGTCGGTTAAGTGGCTGCCTTCAGCTCAGGTCATGATCCCAGAGTCCTGGGATGGAACTCCGCATTAGGCTCCTTGCTCAGCAGGAAGCCTGCTTCTCCCTCTCTCATTCCCCCTGCTTGTGTTCCCTCTCTCACTGTGTCTCTCTCTGTCAAATAAATTTTAAAAAAATAAAAATTAAAAAAATAAATAAACTTTTTTTTAAAAAGAGCTTAATCTTCTTGGGGGACCTGGGTGGCTTAGTAGGTTAAGTGTCTGCCTACAGCTCAGGTCATGGTCTTGGTAATGATCTCAGGGTCCTGGCATGGAGTTCTGCCTCGGGCTCCCTGCTCAGAGGGGAGTCTGCTTATTCCTCTCTCTCTGCCCCTCTCCCTTTACCCATCTCCTTTGGCTCATGTGCTCTTGCTCTCTCTCAAATAAATAAATAAAATCTTTTATTTTTTCTAAGATTTTATTCATTTATTAGAGAGAAAGCATATCCATGAGAGAGCGACAGAGAGAGAGCACACATGAGCAGGGGGAGAAGGAGAAGCAGAATCCCTGCTGAGCTGGAAGTCCGATGTGGGGCTCAATCCTAGGACCCTGAGATCATGACCTGAGTCAAAGACAGACACTTAACTGACTGAGACACCCAGGTGCCCCTAAATAAAATCTTTTTTTTTTTTTAAAGAGCTTAATCTTCTTATAATTCTAGTGGTCAGCAAAGAATCTAGCACCCAAATATTTGATTCCATTTATACTGGTTGTATTTGCTTAAATATTGGTTGAAATTACTGAATGGATCTTGGGATCTGACTATGTTTTATTCAAAGACATGTTAACTTCCCTGGATTTGGAACAATTAGGACAATACTTGTATTTTATCTAGCTTATTTGTTTATATGTCTCCAATATTCTGAGCAAATCATGCTCACTCTCCTAGTTGAAAGGGACCATGATTTATTTACAGTGTGCAGGATCTAGCACAGTAAAATGTTCAAATATACAGCAACTGTTTACAGTGGTGTAACACTTGGGTTAACTGCCTAATTTTTGAGAATGAGACAATAACAAAAAAACAGATTTTCCAAAAGCCATATTTTTTAAGTACATTCTCAATTTTACATTTCCCAGGACTCTGATAAATATTTTACAAATAACTAAGGATATACGTCTTTCTCTAAAGAGCTTAAAAGTAACTGTCATTCTTCTTTATCACAGGAGGGTACTGAGACAGAGAGAATGAGTGATATGACCAAGGTCACAAATATAATCATGAGGTGCAGATGACACTGACATAAACAGAATCAGATAACGATTCACAGAACACAGGAAGGAAGGCCAGGAATACTAAGCAGGGAATAATGATGGGGATATCAGACAGATAGTGCTACAAATTAACACGCCTCATCCTAAACAATAAAATCCTTGACCATACAAAGCAGAGACCAAGTCAGGAATAAGGGAAGCAAAATCTGAAAGCACATGTGAAATAACTGTCATCTCACTGAGGTTTTAATAAGACAAAATCTTACAGACAAAAGCCAAAGATCATGCCCCCAACATAGCCCCTCCTAAAAGACAATGCTCATCAGGAACTGTCATATGCATTCCTTAGGACAATCAGTATTATGTAGGTTTAAAGTAGTTAATTTAACTACTATTTAGTACCTAGACTATCTAGTACCTAGACTCTTCCTCATTTTTGCTTCGGAATGCTTACTTATTGTTCCTACTGAACCTATGGCCTGGTAGTTGATCTCACAGTCCATTACAAGAAAGTTTCAGGTTTGAAATGTTTTTTTAAAAGGGCATGATCTTGGGGCATCTAGGGGGCTCAGTCTGTTAAGCATCTGCCTTCTGCTCAGGTCTCAATCCCAGGGTCCTGGGATTGAGCTCCACATCAGATTCCCTGTTCTCAGTGGGAAGCTTGTTTCTTCATCTTCCTCTCCCTGCTGCTCCCCCTTCTTGTACTCACTCCCTCTCCCTGTGTCAAATAAATAGATAAAACTTTTAAAAATAAAGTAAATAAAAGGGCATGATTTCATACTACTTTTTGGAGTACTGGCATTCCTTTATTCCCTATTTTACTATAGTCATGCTCAAAGGCACACTTCTTTCTCCACAATGGGCTTAGGTTTTCAAAATCTCTTTATTCTCTGCTCTTTCAGGAACCTAATCAGGTGCATCACCTGGTGGTTGACGTCACAGCCTTGTCAGCCCTGGCCAGAGAGGAGCTGGTCCTTCCCAGTCAATTCTGAAACTTTAAGGAAATCTACATTGTGAAGGGGTGTTCCAAGAATTTATGAGAAAGGCCAAGATGTGCTAAAGATCACTGCAGTTTTAAGAGTTATAGTTCTGTCTGGTCTGGCAACTAAGACAGCTATCCTTTAAATTACTTTTTATAGAACCAGAGAGGACAGTATAAAGAAACAAGTCCTAGTCAGAAAAAAAGTGAGGGTTTCTGCTTTAGGTCTGCTAATTCTTCTTTCTGAAAAATGATATGTGGGAAGGAGCTGATGGACTCCCTTTTCCCCTAAACTCCCCTGTTAACTGTCAATGGCCCATATGCATGCCGCTGGAAATATGTGTGTCTGTGAGAGGTACTTCAGAGCTGAGTCGTCAAGAAGGAAGAATATATATTTCATATTATGACTAACACTGAGATTCTAGTAACAACACTCATGCTACTATAAACTACCCTGTCATATATAAATTCTGTGACTTGAGCTAAATGAATCCTATTCTTAAGGACTCCTACCTTTAGCCTCTCTTATCTTCAGAAAGCCACCCATGCCCTGCCTATCTTTCTTAGAAATTATTTTTTTTACTCATTAACCATTTGCTGCTTTCTTTTTCATTATATCTATATACCTCAACCAGAAGAGTGTTTGATTATAATTATTGAGTCACCTGTGCATACTAACAAACTATAAAATTTCCCCATGTGTGCCTCTAAGGTGAGGTCAGCAACCTTCCAAAACAACCAGATTAGTTAATCTTCAGACCCCCTTTTTCCAGCATTGGAACAGAAAATATCGAGGCTTTTAAGAGGACCCATAGGTGAGGTTGGTTGGGGGACAGATACGGAGGAGGCGAGTCCTCTCTCTGAAAGAACAGATCATGGTTAATACATTTTGGTTTGAGAAGGCTTACCAAAAATGTCTTTCCCACCTTGCCTGAAATCACTTTCATATTGTCACACAGCTCGACAGTCTACAAGCTAGATCCATCTGACTTAACACACTTGCTTTTAAGATGCCAACACTCCCAGGAGGCTCATTCAATTGCTCTGTTTCCAAGTCAAACTGAGATCAACCTTCACACACAAAACATGAATATGAATATGAATATGAAAAGAAGAGAATGGATTTTGCAGCAAGCAAGACCTCATTGTAGAATACTAAGAAAATAAGGTCTTCAGATAGCCAGTGGTCAGCAACAGGGCAATGTAAATAGAAATTTGAGATGGGACAAGAAAGACTGACCACATTAAGTACCACTATTGGCTCATTTTAATCCCAAACAAAACTACAAGGTGTTATTGTTCCATGTTCCTTTTTTTCACAAATGAAAAAGTGGAGCTCAGAGAGGTGGTCATTTTTCCAAAATATCTTTGTAATAAATGGTGTAGCTGGAATAGGATTCAACTGTGACTGGCTCCAGACTCTGTACCCTTAACTATAGTGGGCATTGCCTGGAATTGTCCAGTGGGAGGGGCAGGCACATCTTGGGAGCCAGGGTAGGAGCAGGAGCCACCAAGATCGGGCTCTCCCTTGCATTCTCCCCTATTCTTCTGAATTGCTCAACCCTAATCTCCTATATTCTCTTTAATTGCTTTCTAGGATTCTATAGAAGAGTGAACTTGGGAAAATACCATTTTATCTTATTCTGATAGAGTATAATCAAAGTAGCATAAATAAAGTAACAAATTTTTTAAAATATAGATTCTACTTTCTTTTGGTCCCTAACTCATATATTACTGCATGGAGGTTAAGATTATGACCATAGCATCAGACTACCAAGTTCAAATCCCTACTCCATCGTTTGCCACCTGTGTGACCTTAGGTAAGCTCCTCACCCTCTCTAGGTCTTCATTTCCTCATCTGAAAAATGGAGATGATATAAATGTAGACCTCATAGAATGGAGGTGATGGTTTAATGAGATAATGTATATAAAGCATACATGACATAGAATGAGCCCTTCATAAAAGCCAACTATAGATTGCTTTACTTAAAAACTCCTTTTAGTTCTTGGGGCATTTTTAGGATCTAAAGATTTTTAGGATCTAAAAATTTAGGTTGCTTATCTTCATATATAAATATAGAACACATTCATTTTCTAAAATATTCTACTGATTCATTTAATGTAGTAATAAATAAAGCAGAATTTTAGAGACAAAGGAAAATTACATCTTCTAGCGAAAATTTTTTTCAAGGGGCTGAGCATTAAAGTATAAACTGTACCATTTTGATGTGGGTCTTTTCTCAAATTTAGGAATATTCTTAGGATTAAAGGGGCCTGTGGTCTAAGTGACTAAGTATTGCAGTTTGGCTTAGATTGTCCACATTCAGTAAATCTAGACATTAAAGAGTGCCATATAAATTAATCTTGATTGATCTACAAAGGTATCTCTGTAACTTATGTCTTCTTAAAATCGGTTCCATTCTTTAACACCATTCCATTACGCTTTAGTATGTAGTTTAACGGTTTTTTCCTTCTCAGTATAAAATATAAGCTAAGAAATAACATGCTTAAGGCAGCGTTTTTGATCTGGCAGTCTTCAATTTTACAGTCAAGAATGTGTTCAACAAGCCAGAGATGTACAATTCCCCAAGCAGGTGAAAAAATGTGATTGTGAGGGCTGACATGACAGTTTTCTACTATTTTCAACGCATGTCCTCTGCATCTGTTCTATATCTAGGAATATGTTTTTACATTTTTTTCCAGAGAAAATTAAACGAGCATTTCTATGTTTAGTTTCCCAGTTATCATAAAATATATAAAAGAAAATACATAAATTAAAGGCCAAGGAGATACCTATCTGAGTGCAAAGAAGTAAAATTTCAAGGTTGGTTATAACCCTAGACAATCTTTGTCATCCTTACAAGTGTTTCTTCAAACAGTGATGAAATTAATGCCTATAATGGGCATGAAATAGAACCTTGTGTTTATTTGTTTAAACTGAATACATTCATTAATTTGTAGATAAATTTTGCAAGACTCTGAAGTCTCCTTTCAAATAAAGGCAATGAAAAATTAAAAACTCATTTAGTTGGTGCTGTAAGTTTTGTCTTGAGTTTAACTGGATTCCAATTAAAACTCTAATCAGCTTAGAGATATGATACCCATTACAAGACGTCTCACTTTTAAATATTTTAACACCATTATACACACACACACACACACACACACACACACACACAAGAAAACAGAGCCATGTATTACTGTTTGATTATTATTTTATATTATAATATAATATATACTGTATTAATACTATTGATTACAACCTGAGGCTTTTAAGAGATACTTAACATTTGTATAGACTACCCATATGTTTGTAATTATTATTATAAAAGTATTACTAAAAATATTATAGTAGTCAGTTATTTGTAATCTTTTGGAATTTTAGTTAGTAAAGACAATTGAGTAAAATATGCCCCTGCTATTCTATTTTAGTAAAACACTTCAGAAAGGAAAAATTTAATTAGAAAATAGGGCGTAATCTTAATGATTGCTATGGACTGAATGTGTTTCTTCAAAATTCATATGTTGAAACTTAAATCCCCTATATCATGGTATTTGGAGATGGGGCCTTCAGTAGGTGATTAGGTCATGAGGGTGGAACCTTCAGGAATACTATAAGTGACCTTGCAAGGATACTCAGAGACCAGAACTCTCTGCTCTCCACTATGTGAGAATATAACAAGAAGATGGTCATCTGCAAACCAGCAAGCCGTACTTCACCAAACACTAGATCCATGGAAGTATTGATCTTGGACTTCCCAGCCTCCAGAACTGTGAGAAATAACTATTTGTTGTCTAAGTCAACCAGTCTATGGAGAATTTTTATAGTAGCTCAAACTGACTAAGACAATAATATTCTTTCAAAAGTATTCATTATTCTTCTCCTTGACTTCCTCTTCGTTTTCCCTCCATTTCCTTCCTTTGCCATCCTGAGTAACTCAACCGAAAAGGCATTAGATGTGGCAGGCAAGATAAATACTCACTTGGGGAAAAGGGTTAGAATGCATGGAGTGACAAGACTCAAGAAGGGTGATGAGGGATAAGATTAGGGTTTCAGAAACAAACAGAGTGAGAAGGTCATCCATGTTGGAAGGTGACCTGGTATAGGATGTCACAGTTCAGTTAAAAGATTCTCATTTAAATAGTTGCTTTACTACTATTATATTCTTCCCATCTTTTTCTATTATACCTGCCTGCTCTGAATAATTTTCAACTCTTTCCAGCTACATATTCATGAATAGTAGATTAATGAAAAAATTTCTTTTTCAGTTGTCTTTAATTTTTTGTGCTCATGATATTGCTCATTATAATGAAATATTTATGAAACATGGTCTCTTAGAGAAGATAAAATGGGGAAAATGAGGGGCTTTCCTGAGGATAGTTGGGACAAAAGCATGGCCAAGCTTTGGCTTCTCGAAGATGATGCCAAGGAGCTGATTATGGACTATTTGCTCTCACATCTGTAAAAAATTAATGCTGTGTGTATCTTATGTTATTGGAATAGATTCTCTTCATTAACGGACATATTCATATACATAGAAAATCAATGGCGTTAACAAATTCTTGAGAAGGCATGAGGTACAAATGTTGAAATGTTGATATGGATACTTTAAAAGAGTTCTAGATATATGGAATTTAGGTTCCTTTTAACTTCTTAGCCAGTATTCCTTGTCATGGCAAACATACTGGTGCACTAGTTTTGTCATATGTGCCAACACATTTGGGTAACTCTTCAATAAAGAGAATGAGCAATCTTGCCATTGAGAAAGCAAATTTGCATAGTGACTGAAAGTATGGGCTTTGTCTTCAGAATAGCTTAGATTCAAATCTCATCTCTATCTCTTTACTATCTATATGATTAAGTAAGTCACCTGAGTAATGATTTCTTTAGCAATAAAATGGACATAATGACAGCTAGCTCAAGGGGGTAATGTGAGTGTGAAATGAGACAACGCTTTCTGATTGTACTTAGCACACTATCAGGCACATGGCCATCACATAACACACTGCAGCAGTTCTAGTTGTTCTTTTAATTGTTCATAGAAGACAATGGGATAAATGGGGAATCAGTCATCTAGCCAGGTTTGAAATCCAGAAACCCATTTGATAGTAATTTTCAACCACAGGTTCTTGATATAGCAGGTAGACCATAAAGGTATAATATAATTTAATTAACACATCCATGGAAGATAGGAGAGAATCTAAGTCCCTAGGTACTCTTGACTGGTGCTCTGACCATTCAATATTACAAATAAAAAGCAACTGTTGCCTCTGCTCCTAAGAAAAGAGTCTAAAGAATGTACAAGGCCACAGGTATTTTTTAGGTGAACATACTCTTGGTATTTTGAGTTCACAGATCTGGTACAGTTTCTTCAGCACTGAGACCCTAATTGAGTCTGTAGACATCTTGTCTGGAAACTTTAAAAATCGGTTGGCTTGGTAACAGGAAACGGTGATTATTTTGCAAACCTTAAGTCAGGCTTTCATCCAATGTCCATCTACAATAGTGAATGGTTAATGCACCAATCCCTAAAGCCTAAATACAGCCATAAACTAAAATGCCAGGCAATAGCCAGGGACTAGCAGTATTGTGATCAATAGCCCCAGCCCTGGTAGATTTCCAGCCTTAATATTCTGAGCCTGTTGCAAAAATAGCAGCAAGAAATTTGTCTTTGGGGAATTCTAGGTCAGGTTCTGCTGAAAGGGTGATGATTAATGTAAATGTATCAGTCAAAGAAGTAAGTGCTTTATTCTGGCATTGCTTCTGAAATACATGGTAAGAGACTCAACAGGAACACAGAAAGAAAACATGGAACTGGAGACAACTTTGAACTTCTTCCTGAAAGAGAGGCCAAATGATGTTGCTCATCACATCTCAAGCCAGAGAAACTTTTTACTGGGTAAAGGCAGTCACCATCTGGCTACCCTGGGTCATATCTCAGCCAGACCACCAGATGATGCAATAATCTTCTTACCAAAACCTAGGTAACTAAGAACAAGTGTCCTGAATGAAAGAAGTCAAGCGGAGAGAGTCAGTTATCATATGGTCTCACTTACTTGCAGAGCATAAGGAATAACACATAGGACATTGGGAGATGGAGAGGAGAAGTGAGTTGGGGGAAATCGGAGGGAGAGACAAACCATGAGAGACTGTGGACTCTGAGAAACAAACTGAAGGTTGCAGAGGGGAGGGGCGGGGAGGATGGGTGAGCCTGGTGGTGGGTATTAAGGAGGGCACGGATTGCATGGAGCACTGAGTGAGGTACATAAACAATGAATTTTGGAACACTGAAAAAAAAATGAAATGAAATGGAAAAAAAAAATAAAAAAAAGAACAAGTGTCCTCCTTAGCACCACAGAAGAGTTTAGAAAGAATTAAAACTAGTGTTTCCTGTGTCACCTTTAAGAGGTAACACCCATATGGAACTTTAGCATCATCCGACTATGGCAAGAGGGAGCAGAAACAACATTAATTTCTCTGGAGTTATCAACCTAATTTTGGAAATAATTCAACATAGATCAAGTGCAATGATGACTGACAATCTCACTTACCAAAGTGTATTTTATTCAATATTTCATTATTTCCTTTTATAGATTTTAATTTTAAATTACTTTTTTATTTTTCTATTTAATAAACATTTACATAGCATTTACTTTGTCAGGCATTTCTAAGCCCTTTACAAATATCAGCTCATTTCCTCCTTTTATAACTTTAGGAAATAGATACCCTTATTAACTACATTTTACATATGAGGGTATTGGCAGTGGTGTGGTTTGAGATTCTAAAAGTGTTTCTAAAATCAGTGAAATAAAAATACTCAAAAAGACTCTAGGTTTCTCTAAAAATTGGCATTCTAAATGCAAAAAAAAGTAAACAGCATTCTTATCAGCATAAAACAGGCCTAGAATCTGAAGACAAGAGTATAAAATATCCCAGATAAGCCCTTAAAATGCCAAGTCCTGGCTATTTTAATGGCATACTTTTCAACATACTTTTCATACTTTCAAATATTTTAATGGCATAAAATTTGGTGAGGTAGATTCAAATGCCAAATGGCTTTATACTTAGTACCCATTTCGCCTTCTGGGATTCCTGCTCTCTTCTTCTCTGCCTGTCTTTGTTTTCTTCTATGCCTTGATTCTCTCAGACTCCCTCAAAGAAGTAATTATCAGAGGATTTTTTCTCTCTCTGATAAACTACAGGGGCTAATAAAGAGATTGGTGAAGAAGGGTACAAAATATGAAAGGACTTACTTCAAAGGCATAGCACATCAAAGTGACTTTTCAGGAAGTCAGGAGATGTTGCTGAACAAAGCTCGGGTAGCTTCCTTCTCCCCTCACCTCCTTGCTCAAACCACCACTCAGGCAAGACTCCACAATGGAAGGTATTTCATAGCCCAAGCCGTCTTCCTCCTTCTGCACCAGCTGGTGAAGAGTGACAGATGCATACCAGGTGTCACATCTTTTATTTTGATTAAGTAAATGCTCTCAATAGATATCACTGAATAATATTATCACCTAATTCTCTTGGGGTTTCTTTCTCTTTCTTGAAGTATTTGACAGTAGTTTTCAAATTAGGTAGCATAAATGCAAGGAGGATTTCTGCCAGTGTAGCCTAGTGTGTTGAGCGATGAGACTAACAGATGAATCATCTGTGATGTCATCAAAAGCATATTATTGGAGCTGCAACAACACATTTTATAAGAAAGGAAACAAATGAGCTATAAAGAACATATCATGCTACAAAACCAAATGAAGACTTTACCTTCAAAACTGGACAATGTTGACAATATAACAAATACCCAGACAGAAACTGAAAGGTTCTGATTGTCACACCAATTATTTCAAACATATGGACTTAGGTTGTCACAGAAATGAAGCATTTGGATGCTTTTCTTTGTCACTTTTCATCCATATCTTAGCTATACTTACGCCATAACCTCAGAGCTATTTCTGAGTCTTTCTTTCTCCTTAGTACCAAAGTCCATCACCCATTTCCCTTTGCATCTGCTCCACTTCCCAGCCCAAGCCCTGTCCACAAGAAGGATGAATAACACAGAGAAAATATAAATGAAGACCATTGTGTGCAAATATTTCATGGCTTGAAGTCGATCTGGAAGACAATGCTTTGGCATGCATTGTCTAATTCCAGCAGGACAGCCCATTTTATGTCAAACTTGAGAGGATTTTTGCTAACAGTTTACTTTGCATCTTATCTTTCTAAGAATGTGAATTGGAATTATAAGCAGTTGATGACAACAAAAGTCTGTATTACTTTTTACTCAGTCTATCAACTACGTGATTCCATAGGACAAAGTAATGGGAAAGAATTTAGGAACAAAATGTCTTCTCCATCTCTTTAAAGATTGAAACATATGACTGACTGACTCATGCCCAGTGTTACCTCTAAGGACTTAGAAAAATTCAACATTAGATTTTTAGTGCTGTCATCATTTTATACCTGCTGCTAAAACCCATATTTTTCTAAACCTCCTATAGCTTTGGATTTACAGGGCTATCTACAGTAGAGATTTACTTTCTAATGTGTTCAAAAACTGTAATAAACGACGACTACTGTCAGCTGAAAAGCCCAGAACTTAGTGCAGAGTCTGTTTCTTTTCCTTTGCTTCTGAAGACAAAAAAGAAAACAAAACAAAAAAAAAACTAATCAAATTAAATGGTCATGTCATTTGGCATAGAAAAAGCATTTGACAGAATCCAATACCTCTCATAATAGCAACTCTCAGTAAGTTGTTAACCTCAATTTGATAAAAAACATCCACAAAAAACCTACTGCTAACATCATACTTAATGATGAAAGGCTGAATGCATTCCCTGTAATATCAGCAATGTAAGGATGTTTGACACCTACTCTCACCACTCTTACTCAATATACTACTGGAAATTCTAGCCACTGCAATAAGGCAAAAAAAAAAAAAAAAAAGGCATATAAATTGGAAAGAAAGAAATAAAACTGTCTCCCCTTGCATGTAACGTGGTTATATACACAGAAAATCCCAAGAAATCTATAAAAATAATCCTAGAACTAACAGATGAGTTCAAAAAGTTCAAAAGATAATAAATAACATAAGAAAATCAATCACATTTCCACATACAGTAAGCATGCAGAAACCAAGATTAAAATTACAATCCTATTGACAACTGTTTGAAAGTAAATGAAGTACTTAGGTATATTCAAAATACAGCATGTATAGGATCTATATACTGAAAATCACAAAATACTGATGAAATGAATCAATGTCCTAAATAAATGGGGAGACATACTGTCTTTATAAGTTGAAGACTCAATATGGTAAAGATACAAATTCTTCACCAATTGATCTTTAGATTTAATGTAATGCCTATCAAAATCCTATTGAAAATTTTTTGTAGGCATAGCAAGTTCCTTCAGAAATTCATATAGAAAGGCACAGCTCTTAGAATAGCTAAAACAATTTGACAACAAAGAACATAGTGGAAGAAATCACTCTGATATTAGGGCTTATTATATGGCTATAGTAATAGAGACAGCAAAGTCTGTGGAGGGACAGAATCACAGATCCATGGAAGAAACCAGAGAATCCAGATATAGACTCACACAAATATTCTTAACTGTTTTTAACAGTCTGCCTTTGTGTCTGCCTTTGGCTCAGGTCATGATCCCAGGATCCTGGGATGGAGCCCCACATTGGGCTCCTGGCTCAGTGGGAAGCCTTCTTCTCCCTCTCCCACTTCCCCTGCTTGTGTTCCCTGTCTCACTGTGTCTCTCTCTGTCAAAGAAATAAAACCTTAAAAAAAAAAAGAAATGGGCAGAAGACATGAACAGACATTACTGCAAAGAAGACATCGAAATGGCCAACAAACACATGAAAAAGTGCTCAATATCACTTGGCATCATCAGGGAAATACAAATGAAAACCACAGTGAGATACCGCCTCACACCAGTCAGAATGGCTAAAATTAACAAGTCAGGAAATGACAGATGCTGGCAAGGATTCAGAGAAAGGGGAACCCTCCTTTACTGTTGGTGGGAACGCAAGCTGGCCCAGCCACTCTGGAATACAGTATGGAGGTTCCTCAGAAAGTTGAAAATAGAGCTACCCTATGACCCAGCAAAAACACTACTGGGTATTTACCCTAAAGATACAAATGTAGTTATCCAAAGGGGCACGTGTACCCGAAATGCTTATAGCAGCGATGTCCACAATAGCCAAACTATGGAAAGAACCTAGAAGTCCATCAACAGATGAATGGATAAAGAAGAGGTGGTATCTATATACAGTGGAATACTATGCACCCATCAAAAGAAATGAAATCTTGCCATTTGCAACAATGTGGATAGAACTAGAGGGTATTATGCTAAGCAAAATAAGCCAATCAGAGAAAGACAACGATCATATTCTCTCTCTGATAGGAGGAATTTGAGAGGCAGGGTGGAGGTCATGGTGGGTAAGGAGAGAAAAAATGAAGCAAGATGGGATTGGGAGGGAGACTAACCATAAGAGACTCTTAATCTCACAAGACAAACTGAGGGTTGCTGGGGGGTGGGGGAGGGACGGATAGAGTGGCTGGGTTATGGACATTGGGGAGGGTATAAGCTGTGGTGAGTGCTGTGAAGTGTGTAAGCCTGATGATTCACAGACCTGTACCCCTGGAGCAATAATACATCATATGCTAATTTAAAAAAAGAATTGCCTAGAGATGCTTATATATGGGATGATACTAATTTTTTTTTAATTTATTTGGATGTAGTTGACAGATGATGTTACATTAGTTTCAGGTGTACAACATAGTGATTGAACTTCTCTGAATGTTATGCTATGCTTACCACAAGTATAGCTACCATCTGTCACCATACAATGTTATAATAATATCATTGACTATATTCCTTATGCTGCACCTTTTATTCTAATGGTTTATTCATCCCATAACTGGGAGCCTACCCTGCTTCCTTTACACCTATTTTGTCCATCTCCCCCACCCTCTGCCCTCTAGCAACCATCAGTTTGTCCTCTATATGTATAGATCTGATTCTGCTTTGTGCTTGTTTGTTTGTTTATCCATTTAGATTTTTTGTTTATCCACATAGATTCCATCATATGGTATTTGTCTTTCCTGGTCGGACTAAAATAAGGGAAAAGCAAACAGGAGAAAAGATCCAGAAGGAATACAGGGAAGTCCAAAAAGCTAGAAATTTCTTAGTTCTTAAACTGGAAATGGATTCAAAGTGTTTACGTTATCTTGCTTTATAACCTTAATGTATCGTGCATACAATCATTCCTTATATGAATCAAATATTACAAAATAAAATTCCCAAAAAATTAAAAGTTAAGGGGAAAATTAAGAATAAAGTAGGGAATAAAATGTAGACTTGCACTCTAAATTTCCCAGTAATCATTTCAGTAAAATAACCTTTAATGTAAGCATATATTTGAGTGGAAAGACTGGTTTTTGAGTTTAATAATATTGGATATAAATATTGGCCCAGGGAATCCCAAGTACGTGACAAAAGTTTGGGCAAGAGCTACAGCTTCCTCCTCCATAAAAAGAAAATAACTGCATCTACCTCACAAGCATATCATAAGGCTGACTTGTGAAATAACACAAGAACAGCTAGCACAGAATCGCTCAGTATGTTCAGTCAATGGTAGCTATAATTTCACTGATGATCTCCTACAAATTGGTTAATCCTTTGAGGCACTAAGCAGTTACCAGTCTCCAAATTGTGGAGAACATCTTATTTTCATCACCAGGAATGAATGAAGAGTAGAGGAAGGTGGAAACTACCATTTTAGTAGAACAGCTACTATTTGCTAGGTGTGGTTTAGTCCTAAGAGTTCTACAGATGTTCAAACATTAAATCCTCAGGCAATTACAATGAGGAAGGCTCTATCACCTCTGTGATACAAATGAGAAAACTGAGCTTAATTACTTTGCTGAGGATAATCCTCTGGTCATTGACAGAGTCAGAATTAGACCTAAGTGGGCTCCCTCATCCACATTCCAGGGCCTCCGCTGGAAGAAGAAGTGCTAACAAACAACCTTTCTCCTGCTAGAACCCAAGTCATCCCCTACAATTTTACCCTCCAGCTCTTATTTTGGTCTCAGGGTCCTCTATAGTTCACAGCCCATTTTCCGAGAATGGAAAGTTGATGCCTTTGAGCTCTAAAGAGTTCTTAAAAACTGCCTTGAGTTCCTTACTTCTCTCATTTTTAAATTTTGAATTAGCTTTCATGAGTCTTCCATGAGGAAGTGACTGAAAAATTCTCGCCGAGTTTTACAATACCTAAACCTCCACAGTTTGTGTACATACCATAAGAATAATACACAAACAAGGTTATTACCATAAGACAAACCTTAAATCTTATTACTAAAACTCAGCAAAGACCTTTGGACTCTAGTAGACATTTCACTGAGGAAGAAAATAGAGAATGAAAGCAAAGCAGTGAACCAGATGGGAAAAGATGGGAAGGAAAACTGGAGGATTCCAAACTGAAACTGAGCCTGCTTCCCAATACTGCCAGTGGCAATTCTCACTCTGTATGATACACATCATCATCCTCATCTCACCACTCAGAGCTTCCCACTACATTCTAGTCCTTGGCTTTCTAAAAGCCTGCACAGTTTATGTTGTGCACATTTCCTTTAAGTCTGTCCGTTTTCAAATTTTCCTCTCTGAGATGGTTGGTGGGTAGCTAACAAATCATATTGCTGAAGAGTGTAGGCTCTGGAGTCAGAACTCCTCAGTTCTATTTTTTATTAGGTAGACAACTTGGTCGGTTATTTAAGTTTTCTGAGGTTCAGTTTCCTCATCTTAAAATGGATTTTAATTTTTATTTTTCCAAACATTTTATTTATTTGAGAGAGAGAGAGAGAGACAGAGATGGCAACAGAGATAGTGAGAGAGAGCATCAGCAGGGAGGAGAGGGAGAAGCAGGCTCCCCAGTTTAGCAGGGAGCCCAATGCAGGGCTTGATCCCAGGGCCCCAGGATCATGGCCTGAGCCAAAGGCAGATGCTTAACTGACTGAGCCACCCAGGTGCCCCTTAAAATGGATTTTAATAATAGCATCTGCCTCATTAGAATGTTATGAGCATTAAATGAGGTAATGTAACACCTCCAAAGGGCATAGCCCACGACCCTGGTACACTGTAAGTGCCAGACATTTATCACCAACATTGGCATCAGCATCTAATCATGAGTTCCAAATTGAAGTCATACTAATACATTTTATGCAGAATAGGACCTTCTGTGATGTTTGACGATATTAATGATATGAGGTGATGGTGTTACAAGAAACTAACCAATGGGACAAAATCCCTTAAGAGAATTTTTAAAAAATATAATTGCAAGATAATTCACAATAGTTCTGTACATAATGAGAGCTATAGGCAAACCCTGGCCCTCACTTTTTGTTTCTGTATATTGTATCCTTTTCTTTTTCCTTTTTATATTGCCTCAACTTGTAAAATAATTCATCTTACTATAAGAAGGATTCCTAATTACTTCATAGGAAATAGGAATACTAGGGGAAGAAATCAGAAAAGGTGACACAACAGCATATTCTTTCATATTTTTACTTTGTTTGGTACCTTTCCCCCACCCCAAATGTGATATAACTGTATGTCTAAAAAGATGTATTCTTGATGATTTCAGGCTCTACAAGAGCACGAAAAAAAACCCTCATGTTAATTTATGGCAGTTTATTTTACATCCATATGGGAAAGTTCATTTGGCTTGAACTTTTTTCCAGACACTGATGAGGCTGCTATTGATTTAGCACTCTCCTAGAATACAAACCCACAAAACACATAACAGGGGAAAAGCTAATTATGGTAATAAGAATCAAGCATGCATAATTCCATTAAAAATAGTCACCTCTCTTTGTATATCATGACTTTTTTTTTTTTTTAACAACTCTTCTGTTCATTAGGAGAAAATTACCTTTTAGTGTTAAGTGGACTATAAATGCACTGTTTACATTGAAACCGGAAAAAAAAAAACCTAATGTCATATTTTGTGTCAAGATGATTATTGCTATTGGTGTTTCCTGACTACATTACTTCAAAACAGTGTGTAATGAACATCTAGTTTGCACATGCTGATTCACTGTCTGAGATTTCATTGCAGAAGAACATGCCCCTCCCAGTCTTTGTGGGTAGACAGTTGAGTTGAGGCTCATTTAAGTCTCAAAAGTTACGTTACTGGTTCTTACTTTCTATAAAGAGCAGGTGTTTTCTAACAACTCAACTACTGGGACAAAAGTTTTGTGTGTTGTTTTTTTTTTTTAATTTCTCTAGGAACCACAGTGCAAAAATTCAGAGGGATCTCGGGGTTTCAGAGGTTGAAGAGACGGCCAAATTTATCTATTCCAAACTTCCAACAACTGAAGAAATCCCCAAAGATGGATGCTTCCAGCAAGAAGTCCATTGCCTCAAAAGGTAAACTATTCTATATGAGTATCCTGTTAGAAATTTCTTTGCTGGTCTGAACAGCTCTGTTATCCTTATCTGTTGGAACAAGTTCTTCTATCTAAGCATAGATAAAGACCAGGAAGACACAGAGTAATGATGTGAGAAAGATGGAAAAGTTAAACAAATTGAACAAATACCACAAGAGAGGTAGGGAATATTTATGTGCTATAAAAATGTGAAAAATTGTCTAAATTTCTATTATCAAAAAGACACAAATTAATAAAATAAATTGCCACTTTTTATCTATCAAGCTGACAAATACTTTTGAAAACTAGTAAATGTTAGAGGGTTGAATGAAGTAAGGAATGGGAAATAGGATCACTCATACAATGCCAGCAGACTGTAAATTATTACACATTTTCTACTGTGCATTTTTGCATTAAGTATCAAAAGTTTCAAAAATATATTTATTTTCTGACCCAAACTTCCATCCCTATTAATTTATTCTAAGAAAAAATGTACATAAGGATGTTCATTAAACTTATTTAAACATAAAATTAGAAATCATAAATATTAGGGCACCTGGGTGTCTCAATCAGTTAGGCATCTGCCTTCAGCTCAGGTCATGATTCTAGGGACCTGGGATCAAGCCTGCATCAGGGCGGTCTCACACCTTAGCAGGTAGTCTGCTTCTCCCTCTCCTTCTCCTCCCATCCCCACTCGTGCTCTCTCTCTAACAAATTTTTAAAAAGAAATCATAAATATTAATGATATTTTTGTGGCCTTGTTTAATTCAAGGGACTTCAAGGGGTTTTCAGGGTCAAGGGTGGTTTACACTGGATGCCTGAAGCTCTCCTGTCAGCTTCTCTTTTGTGGAAATCACTCTCTGGGGAATTAGTCAAAGCAGGTCCAGAAACTCACAGAAAAAGAAAGCAAGAAATTTTGAACTGCCATTCTGGATCATTCTCCTTCAAACTGGAATCTGCATGAAATTTTGTCTTCACAATGGCAGCAACCCTAAGCTAATGCCTCCTTCTTGCTCATCAGAGTGACCATCATTTAAATCTTCATAAAGATCTTCAAAATCAGTTTCCAAAAAAATAATTAAGTCATCATGCATATCACTGTTGTCTAAGTAGTTGAAATTCCCCCTTCAACATTTTAATGTGGCTTACTCTGCAATTTTAACAGGAGCATGCTACTACAGATAATTATGTTATCATTACTTTAAATTGCATCAAAGTTCTTAATTGCAAAAAAAATCTTAATTGCTCATATTTTGTCTTTCTGTCTTTTACCTTTCATTTGTTCATAAGTTAACCTTTCAAAAATGATCTAGGAAAATCTTGTAATACTGTGTGGTTTCCTGACAATCTGTTAAGCAGGAAGTAGATGTTCATTGAATAGATTGTAGGTTGAAGATATGTGGGAATTTGGAGGTGTGTCTGACTGATTTTGGGTCAACTTAACTGATAGTACACAAATCCTCTTTATTTTGGTTTGCTCATGGTAAATGATAGTATTCATGGTATAAGGTATGCAATGATAAAATCTCTTACAGAAAGCACTAACTACTTAAATTACTATATTACTTAATTTAAAAGGGATCTCAAATGAGAAAAATTGCTTGTTGAGTACAAAGAGCACAGTGTTCTTTCATTGAGCCACCTGTATGAATGAAAATGCCCACATATTACTTTAAAAGCAATGTAAATAAAATAGAGCTAAAAATCAATACGAGCAAAACTAAAGGGACTAGAAAACTGTGCTACTGTAATAGTGACTAGATTTGTAATAACCTGGGGAAGGAAAAAAATAGGCATTTCTTTAGAGGAGGCATCGAAGAAATATGACATAAGAGCCAAAGGCTATACTGAGCCAGTGAAATTGTCCATTATTTAAGCTGCAGGTGGTGACACTCACATAAACTGGTATAGCAAGATGCATCTAAAGCAAGTGATGGGAGCGGATTTAGTGTGAAACCCACTGCAGGATTCCGTTCTTCATGGAAGAGCGCAGGTGAGCTCTGCCTTAGGAGAACATGGTCCTAGAAATGCCACCTCTGAAAAAAAACAAATTAAAGTCTAAGTACAATGAATCTATAATTTAAACCCTATTTCCCTATGTATGTATTATTAACACCTTGGCAGAAAACTTTGGGAGTTAAGATTCCTGAGATAGCAAAGAAGAAAAAGGTAGCAAGGGAAAGGAAAAGAAATGACACAAGAAGATGAAGAGGAAAGCAAATGCAGTGGGAGGGGGGCTGAAGAAGGAAAAAGTGAAGAGTGTGGAAAAGGAGAGATATCTAGGAGACAGGTAATAGAGGTAAGATCCAATGTTACCAAAATATTGAGACTCTATTAATGGAAATCTCCAAAAAAGTCTTCCTGCTTCCAGACAAAACTGTAAAATTGATGCTACTGGTCTTCATCATGTCCACTCTTAGTCTCTATTTCAGTGATCATATTTTCTGTAAAGAGGCTGATAATAAAAGTTTTTGGCTTTATCAACTACTCAACTCTGCCGTTGTGGGATGAAAGCAACCTCAGGAACGTGTAAGCATATTGGAATGGGTATGTCCCAATAAAACTTTATTTACAAAAACAGGCGATAGGCCACATTTGCTCAACAAGCCCATACTGTTCCAATCTTACTATATGGTTTTGCTTCCTCTAAGACTTTCCACTAATGCCCCATCACTCGATGCACCACTGACTCTTCATAAGTTTTACAATTATGTTCCCTGTCTTTAAACTTGCCTCCCCATTTCTTTTTTTTTAAGATTTTATTTATTTATTTGACAGAGAGAGATCACAGGAAGGCAGAGAGGCAGGCAGAGAGAGAGAAAGAGTGAAGGAAGCAGGCTCCCTGCTGAGGAGCAAGCCTGATGTGGGACGTGATCCCTGGACCCTGAGATCATGACCTAAGCCAAAGGCAGAGGCTTAACCCACTGGGCCACCCAGGTGCCCCCCCCCATTTCTTGTCACTTAATATTAAGTCTTTCTGTATCTTTCAGGTAGCATCTAGCCACCATAATAAAATTTCCCTCCTTAGAAACTCCCAAGAGGAAGACAACAACACTCGCGAGAGCACCACAGATCCTTTTATCACTACCAAATGCATCCCAAGTGAACTGCATTTGGCTCCTATCCAACATCTACATCATTATTTGTTCAATCATTCAAGAATTGAGTACCTGTTATGTGATTCATTCTATAAACAAAGATAATTTTTAGAAATTAATTCTTGGCTTCAAGTGACTTAATCTACAATAGTAGAGATTACTTACATGCCCATCACCTTCTTAAATCCAGCCCACCCCATTATGTCATTAGGAAGCTATTCTTTACTTCATAGTGGCAAAATCAAACTGGGACAGGGAGGCCAGAAGTAGGAAAAATTAATGGAGAAGATACTTGAGGACCAAGGATTTGATGATATAGCAATTATTTCTCCCCACACGAGTTTTATTTCTAGTCAGTCACTAGGATATGTCAGGTAGCAGGCACCAAGAATGCTCTGTCCTGATAAGGGAGAAGAGAAGAAACCAATTTATCAGATAAAAGACTGCCTTTGCTCCTTCTTTAAGTTTATATCATTTTGTGAAGAACAGGAGAGAAATGCTTCATGATTACCAATCCTTGATATCAAAACTAATTTAAAATTTTTATTAAAAAAATAAGATGCAAGAGTCTGCTTATGGCTATGGAACATTATAGTATATCAGATAAATCTTCCTGCAAGTTCAAACTGGAAAAGCTGGATAGCATGTAAGAACATCTGCTTGGAGGCAGCAAATGGCTACCATGGTAGCAAGACAAGCATGGAGGTACACATTCCAATCTCCATTCAAGAGAGAACATGCTGCAAAGATTGCACTTAGCTAACAGCTCCACACTTCAGGATGTGCTGAAGCACTCATGCTGAGGCCATGTACTCTCCAGGCTGCTCCTGCCCAAAGGGAACTCTTCTAATGAGCATTCTACTCTCTAGCTCTTTATCAGCCTAGCTGAGCCTATCTCAGAGCTGCACTAGTCTGAGAATCTTCCTGTCCAGTCCTCCTGTTTCCTTCCTTCTCTGCTCTCACAGGCATCAGGTCTGCATTGCAGTCTCTCTGCCTACTCCTGCTCTCTCTATGATTCACATTTACCAACCTCAAAAATGATGACACTTTCTCAGTAGTGCAGCCACATTCCACAGGAGGCTAACAAATGGTATTTTAATCAAATACTTTGCTTTGGAACATAACCAACAGCTTATATAAACATAGCAAAATACTTCCTACCATGTGAACTTTTGGAGTGTTTTGCCAAGCAAAATGGTTGCAGTTTTCTATTAGTGGAGAAGTTTTTCCTGAATGGAAATGCATAATTTAAGTTTAATAAGACTTTTCAACATAAGCTGTACATACAAATGTGTATTTTCTTCTTTCCTTGTGTTTACAGCATGAGATAAGCTATAGACCAATTTTATGCAACCATTTTATATGCAAATAAGAGGTTATTTTTACGTGTCTACAGTTTTATAGGAGACAGGCAAGAGAATTTCAAATAATGCAGTTTTCCACTCTAGTCAGAGAACTGACTTTTATATTTCCTGCTTTCTGTGGACATCTTTATCTCTTGACAGCTGATGACAAAATGTTTAAACACTAAAGGTTTAAGACATCAATACAATTTTATAAACAATTTTATTATTTCAGGTTAAATGACCTCATTTTTGCTTTTTGAGCATGAGTTGAAATGGTCAGTTGACCTCTTCCTAAATTCAAAAGTAAGCAGCATCTTCTGTATGAATAATTTCCCAGGCTCCCCACATACAGGTAAATCAGGTCAATGACGTCACCTCCCCCTGTCCTCATAGAATGGGGAAGAGGAGTTAATTTATTGGATGGCATTAGTGGCCACAAAAGGAATTGAGGAGAGGATTCTGACATGAACAGATTACAGATCCCATAAATGGAGCTTCATTTTTGGCAAGATGGATAGGTTTGGAAGGACCCACAGACCTAACAGAGCTAATACAGACAGCATGCAGTTGATCCAATGATTCTCCAGCAGGAACAAAATCTGCTTTGGCCAATAGTACATTGAAGGAGCCAACGGCCATTAGGCAGAGGCTCAAGTAAGCAGGTGGTTGCTGTCAATGAATGTCCTACAGTGGACAAAACAGAGCATGGAAGAGGAAAAGGAAATAGGTACACAATAGGTAGAGATCTGGGCAGGGAGTTTTAATGGATATGGTATGGCAGAGGGAGCAGAAACATGAGTTCAGCAAGACTTCTGTCCTGATATAACTGAACAGAAGGTAGCACATAAAATCAAGAGGGAAAGAAGTTCTAAATAGGGCTTGTTCGACAGGATTGACCAAAATCTACTTACTAGAGTCTACTTACTATATTAAGGGCCATAGAAGAATGACCAGCAATTCTTTTCATGTGCTCCATACTCAGAACTCTTCAAATCCCCCCTGAAAAGTACCAGGTCTGATGGAGGGAAGGTGGCCGGGAGAACTGCTGGAATTCACACCTGTGGGATTCTAGGGGCTGCTATAACAGGAAGCCAGACAGAATGGATAGAGGGAAGGGCTGTGAGGGATTGGAAGAGAATAGGTCCTAATGAAACTCAGTATTATCATCTGAAAATAGAAAATAATGTCAACTTCTAGAATTGTGGAAATGATTGAAAGCCAGGTGGTTAGCTCACAGTTAGAACTCTACGGATGTGAGCGAACCAGCCCTTTCAGCTACCCTTAGAATCATACAATGACCAAGGAAGGATGTTCTCTTAACTTTGGAGTTTTTAACAAGTTATGAACAGTGTGGCAATTATAGCTAACATACATTGAGTACTTATTATGAGCCAATCACTACCTTGGTTCTTTACAACTATTATCCCATTTAATCCTCTCAACCTTATGAGATGAGAAGCAGTATATGAAAACCAAAGAACAGAGGAGAAGTGACTTGTCCAAGGTCACACATTAGCAAAGTGGCAGTAGCAGGATTTGAACAGACACTCAGGAGGCACCACTAATAGCTGAATTACACATAGCATCATACTTCTACTATGACGGGGAGGGAGGATAGAGAAAACAATGTAAAAGCAAGAATTAGTCCATTTAGTACCTACTTAGAATACCAGTGGTAGACCACAATGAGATATGTAGAAAAAGTAGTCAAACTGTGGCAGCACATTTTTAATGTAATTTTTCCAGTGTTCATTCCCCTAACTATGTTCCTGGCATGGCAATATGTTAGCACAACCATGCCAGGAGCAGGGTTTATGGCCAGAGCCTTTATTACCAGCATGAGCAATGGTGTTGTAATGACCAGCATCAGGAAGATTTAATATGGTTTGCAAAGGCATCGACTCAAAAAACCTTTCAATGATAATTCACCAAAAATAAAATAAAAGTAGAAGAATGTTTTAAACAGCAGCCTGACATCTATGATATATCCACAGTGTATTTAATATGTTTTGATGCATTTTTTACTTTTACTTAAGCATTGTATGCTCATTTTAGATAACTCAGAATAACATAATTTAAAAATCACCTGAAATATTACCACCAGAGATGATCATTATAAATATTTTATTGTTGGGTGCCTGGGTGGCTCAGTGGGTTAAAGCCTCTGCTTTCGGCTCAGGTCATGATCCCAGGGTCCTGGGATCGAGCCCCACATCGGGCTCTCTGCTCAGCAGGGAGCCTGCTTCTCCCTCTCTCTCTCTCTCTGCCTGCCTCTCTGCCTACTTGTGATCTCTCTCTCTGTGTCAAATAAATAAATAAAAATCTTTAAAAAAAAAAATAAAAATAAATAAATAAATAAATAAATAAATATTTTATTGTTAAGCCTTCCAGAATTCTGTCCTGGTCATTTAACAGTTAGTAAAAATAAAAATATATTTGTCACACTATATATCCTGTATAACTGCCACACTCATTTAGCTATATTATGAATACCTTCCCAAGTCCTATATGAAATTACATTTTTATGATTACATATTTTTATTTTGCTTTATGGGTGCCCATAATTTATTCTGTCAATCCCCCATTGTTGTATATTTACATTATTTCCAATTCTTACTTATAAGACTGCTTCTTACACTTAGCAAATTAACATTTAATCTATTACGTAGAAGTATTACATAGAAGTATTGAATCTATTATGTAGAAGTATTGTTGTCCAGTCTCTAGTTTTCTTTTTAACTTTATAGTAGTTTGCATTCAAAAGTATTTTTTTAATTTTTGTGAAGAAGTGTATGACCATTTCAACTGTGAATTTTGCCTTTAGTGCTACTCTGAGAAAGCCTTTCTTTCAATAATGAATAACACTCCTACCCTGTGATATGTGTGTATTCATGGGTGTTTTCCTCCAAGGCTTTTATGGCTTCATTATTTTTCATTTAATATGTTCTTGAAAGAATAGATACTAATATAATCCTGGAAAATCACATATCAAGAACTTCCAGATAGCTTGCTTTGTAAAAGAATATGAGATGACTGCTTCACAGGAGAAATGAGCCCTTGTATTTTACAAAAACTAAAAGTAGAAGACATTGGAGAAGTGAAGTAAATGATTTGAGTACATTTCTATAAAAGTTGTTAAGACTGTGCTATAAAGACAAGGAGATACTATCTTGTATCCAGGAGATATCCAGAGCAGGCTACCTGTGATTAGTAAGCACAACCATTCCCTGCTCCATTCGTAAGGACTCTTTTCTAAAGATGCTACACCATCCCACGGTTTTACTATAATTCCAAATGGACTGCCTCCATGACTTCATCTATTTCTTAGGAGAACATGAAAGATATTTTTACATCAGAGTACACTGGTCAGAAAGAGAGAATACATACCATGGCTGCTACTCCTAATAATAGTACTACATTTCCACACCATGTAACTTGACTACAGAGATTTTTTATAGTAGCAGCTAAAAAGTTTGACATGTAACATGCAAATTGCAAACCTTGACAAGATTCAACATGCCTTTTTCTTTCCCTGATTTTATTTCTAAATTATTTTTTAGGATCCTACAATGCCTCTATGATTAAACTTTAATAACATTAAAAATCTATTCATTATTCCATGGCCACTTTTAATACATCAGCCAGTGATATCACTAACTTCCCAGCTTAAGAGGTTTTTCCCCTTGGAAGAATCTGTTCATTACAATAGTTAACAACTACTCAGTTAGCAAAGAGCCCTAAGACAAGGCATGGGACAAGTTAATGGTGTAACAAATCAGTCGTTAAGCTAAATGGTCAGTTTGCACAGTAGAGTATTATTGCTTTATCGAATCCAGCTTAAAGATTTACAGAAGTTACACTTTATTCCAGGTACAAGATGCCCAAATGAAATACAGAGGGGTGCAGTTTTGTTTTACGCTGCTTTCATTAAGAACCCAATTGCATGGCAAAATCAGTTAGTATATATCTCGTTCCATGTGACAGCCAATTTTCCACTGAGATTGGAAACTCCTGGAGCTTTTTAATCCTTGTCCCTACTCTGGGAGTACAGGAGTGGGAGTTACAGCATGTTTTTAAATTGTTTAAAGTAAAGCATCAATGGTAACAAGGGCTTATCCCTGACTCCTGAGCAATGGAACATCTCTGGATGGATGGGGCATGGCCTGAACTCTAGGTCTACTTTGATGATGAAATCTGTCTGGGACATACTCTTTGGCCCAACATACTAAGGTGGGTTTTTTTTCCAGTGAATTTCTTTTCAGAGAAAATATGTAGTGTTTTAAACATAGCTACATTAAATAACCTGTGACACAGTCAACTTGACCACCTAAAGGCTCAAAGCTGATAGCATCATCACTCATTTAACAAATATTTTTTGTATCCCTAATACATGCCAAGTACTTGCAAAGATCTAGGGATCTAGTAGGTACTAATTCTCGTGGGGTTTGTATTCTTGTGGAGAAGGCAGCCTTCAAAAACAAATAATTTTACATTAATACATTATCATATTACATTAAACAGGATACATTAAGTACATAAAACATTACACGAAACAGGATAAAATACATTAAACACAAACATTAAACAGAATAATTTTGCAAGTAATGAGTGTTATAAAGAAAAAATATGTCCAGGAAGAGTGTTGAATGGAATTCAACTGTTCATGTAAGGAGTGGAAATTATGTTATTTGGAGGACTGCAGACAATCAGTCAATCAGGGGTCCGTAAGTAAAAAGAAAGATAAGTAAGTATTTCACTGAATACTTATAAAGCATCCTTCTACATGCTTTCAAAGTCCTGTCTGCTGCTTTTAGTTTCTCTGAGCAAACCTTTCCCTTCAGAATAGAAGAGCTACAGCAAAAGATTAAAGCTTAGAGTTTAGGGATAGTGCATGCTCAAGATTCCTGCTCAGTGCCCAGCACTACATACATAATGCTTTTTATAGCACTAACAACAATGACGAGAAAGGTCAAATAGCGAGGTTTTGGAATAATTGTTTGGTTCAGATCTATAAAAAGCTATTAAATCAGTCCTCTAGAGAATAATATGTTTTGTTATTCTATAAGGGCATAAGTGTAAAAGTTCCCCAGCTTACAGACTAATTGTGGAGCTCAGCTTACTATCACTTAATAAATTTATGTCCTAGAGTTGCAAACCACAAACTCACTTTTAATGTCTTTAGTGGGAATAAAATACCACAAAATAAACTGTTAGATTTTGTGTGTGTATGTAATAACATCTGAAAATTGTCACTTTCCAGACTGAGTACTTATGAGCCAGCAACAAAAAAGAATTTTTCAGAAAGCCTGTGTTTGAAAGTACACATATCATTTGAAATATTTTAAAAATGAATTCTTTTGGTAAGAGTTATTTCATTTTCATATTGTGGTTGGCAAGGTAAACCCTTGCTTTGACAACGAAAAGACTATTTATGAAAAACTAATGACATCATGTGTAGCTCACATCATATGGTATATTTGCATAAATGTAAATGACATAATTTTAGGATCCTTTGTTTCTTGCTCCACTGGTACTCTTCCCAGATACACCCTGACAATGTTCCTATACTAATTAATCCATTTATTAAAACAACCATAACAAAGTAAAACCTGTTGTCCTTACCTCATGGAACTCACTGAAAATTAAATGAGAATTCCCTGTCATGGTTCTTAGTCCTCCCGGCCTTAGAAGAGGAAGCAAAGTGTATCAGTCGGGGACCCAGCAGGAAACAAGTGGCATTGTCTCAAAGGTAACTCAATAGAGTGTAAGGAATGGGACATCTTACAAAGGTGGGAGCAGGTTAAGGGAGACCAAGGGGGTGGTACAGCAACCCGGAGCTGGCAACAGCAAAAACAGTTTCCACTATGCTTACAATGGCAAGGGGAATGTGTTAGTTTCCTATTGCTGCTGAAAAAATTTACCACACTTAGTGACTTAAAACAACAGAAATTTTTTTCTTATAGCTCTGGAGACCAGAAGTCCAAAATCAATCTTACTGAGCTAAAATCAAGGTGTTGGCTGGCAGAGCCACTCTCCATCTCCCTTATGAGGCGATATGGAAGAATCTCTTTTCCTGTCTTTTTCAGCATCTTCTTTAATTTTATTTTTTCAGTGTTCCAAGACTCATTGTTTATGCACCACACCCATTGTTTATGCACCACACCCAGGGCTCCATGCAATACATGCCCTTCTTAATACCCACCACTAGGCTCACGCATCTCCCCACCCCTCTTCCAAAACCCTCAGTTTGTTTCTCAGAGTCCACAGTCTCTCATGGTTCATCTCCCGCTCTGATTTCCCCCAAATCACTTTTCGTTTCCTTCTAATGTCCTCCATGTTATTCCTTATACTCCACAAGTAAGTGAAACCATATGATAATTGACTTTCATTCCTTGCATTTAGGCTTGTGGTCCCTTCACCTTCTAAGCTAACAGTGTAGCATTTTACTCCATCTGACTTTGCTTCTAGCACATATTTTTCCCCTCATCTGTATATAGTCAAATCTCCCTATATTCTCTTCTTTTAAGAATATTTTTAACTAGGGCACCAGGTTGGCTCAGTTGGTTAAGCATCAAATTCCTGGTTTCTGCTGAGGTCATGGTCTCTGGGTCATGAAACTGAGCCCCATATCAGGCTCTGTGTTCAACGGGGGAGTCTGCTTGAGATTCTCTCCCTCTCCTTCTGCCACTTCCTCCCTCTTTGCCCTTCCCCAGCTTGCATACATGAAAACTCTCTCTCTCTCTCAAATAAATAGCTAAATAAAATCTTTTTGTTGCGGGGAGTGCTAGATGGTTCGTTCAGTTGCTTAAGTGTCTGACTCTTGGTTTCTGCTCAGGTCATGATCTCATGGGTCATGAGACTGAGCTCTGTGCTCAACAGGAACTTTGCTTGGGATTCTTTCTTTCCCTCTGCCCCTCCCCTCACCATGCCTGCCGGTGTTCTCTCTTCTCTTTCAAATAAATGAATAAAATATTTTCTTAAAAAAAGAAAACTGTATTTTCTATAGGGCCCCCTTGGATAACCCAGGATAATCTCTCTATCTAAGATCCTTAACTTAATCACATCTGCAAAGACCCTTTTTTATATGCGGTAATATTGATGAGTTCCAGAGATTAGGATCTGGATATCATTGGGGACCACTATTCATCCTGCTGGAGGGTGAAGGGTCTGGAACTGTAACTGGAACCCAGGGAGATCTATAGCAATAGGGAAAAACCATCTGACAGAATATGTGGTTTATAACCACTTACCACATATGTCAGTAGAATATGGCCACTACCAAGAGATGACCAAACAAGAAGAGAGTCTGGGAAATAAGTACCCCAACCTCTCTCTTATCCCACCCTCCAATTTCTGCCTGTGACTTCCACAGTCCAACCTCAAATGGAATCCAGAGGGCGAGGAAGACCCATCCATAAAGGTCAGCCTGCTAGCACGCAGGATGCCACAGAAAACTGACCAGTGGTCTCAAGAATCAAATGAAGAATATCCAGCAAATGTGCACTGGAAGGAAAGTGACAACAGTTCTGGGGCCATGTGTAAGAATGAACACTTCCACAAGAGATTGGGGAGATATGGATCAGATTACCACTGCTTAAAAAAAAAAAACAACCAAGCAGCCTGAATGCAGAGAAGTAGGTTCATTTCAGCACCCACCATAAGGGCCAATGCCAGAGACTGGGAAATCATTCTAGACTTAATTCACTGTGCATTCATGGAACTCAACCAGGCTTTAATTCTGCAAGACTCATTCCAAGATTTTGGAACTTTAACCAGGTTTTTCAACTAGAGATTTACAGTTTACAAATGCAAATAAAGAATGTATTTGTTAAAACCACTAAATCAAAGGGATACATGCACCCCTATGTTTACAGCAGCATTAGTTATAATGCTGAAAACTTGGAAGCAGCCCAAGTGTCCATCAGTGGATGGATGGATTAAAAAAAGGATACTTTTAATATAATTTTAAATATAATTATATGTGTATATATATATATATGTGTGTGTGTGTGTGTATGTATGTATATATACACAATACACACCCATACATATAATGGAAGTATATATATATATAATGGAATATTATTTAGCCATAAAATAGAATGAAGTCTTGTCATTTGCAATGACATGAATGGAGCTAGAGTATTATGCTAACTAAATCAGAGAAAGAGAAATACCATATGATTTTACTCACATGTGGAATTTAAGAAAAAAACAAAGAGAAAAAAGAGAGAGAGAGAAAGAAACCAAGAAACAGACTCTTAACTATAAAAAACAAACTGGTGGTTACCAGAGGGGAGGTAGGAGGGAGATGTGGGAAACAGGCAATAGAGATTCAGGAGTGCACTTGTTGTGATGAGCGAAGGGTGATGTATGCAAGTGTTGAATCACTATTTGTATACCTGAAACTAATATAGTACTGTATGTTAATTATACTGGAATTAAGATTTAAAAACTTAATTAAAAAAAGAAATTTGTATTAATTGTTTTAATTGGGTGGGAAGAATCTAACGCGTCTTATCTTGGGTTGTATTAAGGGCATCATAAAAGTCAACGTGGTGTTCGGAGCCTCCTCTTTTTCTCTAGAGATACTTAAGCTGTACTTGAGGCAGATGGGATTAAGGAAGGCAAAACTTGGTTCGATTTGACATCCCACTGCCTTTATGGCCAGAAATCAACTTGCTTATGTCAGAGACCAAATTAGTGTCACTTCTAGGCCAAAGTCTCTGCAGGGAATTCAGTCCATGCTTCCAAAACTTTGAAACTCAGGATGTTTGGCCTTGGTGGTCTGTATTTCACTGGTCATGATATTAAGATCCAAAGAGCGCCAATCCCTTGAGCAAAGCCTAAGGACAAAAACTTTGTGATAAAAGGGTACCTAACAAATGAATTAAATATTAGCATTTGGAAGAAAAATCATTGCAGTTGGTTGTGAATAGTAGGAATTCTAAAGACTACTTTACCTCACTCCCACTTTAGAAGTTATTAAAAATTATTTTTGAATAAAAGAGATAAATGTAAGTTAAAACTCTGCCAAAACAAAATGGTTGTAATATAAATGATTTGGTCTATAGGTACAAAATACTTGTTACTTAATCAGTACAGTCCCAAATGACTATGGTTTTTAAACCCTCCAAGTTGATCATAGTGTAACTCTTTAAAAAAAAAAAAAAAGATTTTATTTATTTTGAGAGAGTGAGAGAGAGAGAGAGAGCAAGGGGCAGAGGGAGAGGAAGAGGAAGAGGGAAAAAATCCCAAGCAGACTCCACGACAAGTGTGAAGTCCCACCTTATAACCCTGAGATCATAACCTGAGTGGAAATCAAGAGTTGTTCACTTAACCCACTGAGCCACTCAGGCACCCCATAGTTAAACTCTTACGCAGAGAATTATAACCGAAAAGCATAGATGAAGTATAATGTTGGTAACACTGCCAGAACCCCAAAACATGGACAGGGACTGGACACTCAACTAGCCACACAGGGAGCCTCCTCTCTTCTCTCACCTTCTTCTACCACTCTTGGTAGTCCTGTGTGCCACCCTCTGGCTTGGAGAGGGGCCTGGAGACGGGCCTGGATGGTGGCTGCCAGTGGTGCGATATCTTGGAGTAGAGGAAGAACAAGTGAAAGATTCAATAATAGAAATGAAGAAGCTGAGGGTTAAAAGAGATGAAGCCACAGATTTCTCAGAAGAAGGAAGAAGATGTATTTGGGGAACCTAAAGACTTGACAAAGGCAGATGCATCTATCATATTTATAAAAGGAAAAAAGAGACGAGCATTGTGAAGTTCCTTATAGACTTGATACATAGGGTACGGAACTTTGGTTGTTAATGAGATGTTTCATTTCATTAGCCTCAGGATCACCAATTTTATATCCAGAATAGCACAATTCTTCATCTAAACACTGTAGGGCCATTTCAGAAACAGGCAACTTAGAGTCCCCTTCATTCCTCTTTGAGAGTCCATGAGTGGTTGACCCTGTGATCTACTCACACATCTAAATTCAAAGATTTGAATGGCAATGTATTCCAAGATGCTACTTTGATCAAACAGTTACAATTAATGAAAGAGAATAGGTTAGATGAAGAAACTATTACGTATAGTAATATATGTAACATATATAGTAACATATTTACATATGTTTCTTGCTGGTTTTTAGCTACTGGCTATTGGACTTCATCAATTCCCATAATCTAGACATCAAGAGATTTATACAGCAAATAGAAATGTATACATCAAACCAGTGTGATGCTAATGGGAATTCATTCTTCATAAAATTTCAAATCAGATTGATAAAGCTTCAACCAGAAGTTTTCCCAAAATACAGGCACAGAAGAAATCAATGGAATCTGATGAGCAAATGGTCCTTTGTTCAACAATTCAGACTTTACTTAACTGTTCCAGTAATTTTCAGTTTGGAGGGAATTAACACAGAGAAGCAATATCACCATAGAAGGCAACTGCAACAGATGTGTGGACTGAGCAATCAGAGTCAATGGTCATAATGATGCTGAAAATGTACCACATTCACTTCTGCAAAGTCACAAATTTGCTTTTCTACAACCACTGGAATCGGTGTGTGTGTGATGTGTGTAAACAGTTGGCTCATCAGAATCATTATTGTGCCACTTGAAGCACACCTTTAGAATACTAAATATAGCACCTGTGTCTCTTCTTATTCACAGTTTCTAATAGTTCTCTCCCAAAATGCCGTATATATTTGCCCAACATGATGGTAGATTTCATGCCTCAAACTGTATCAAAGAAAACAATCGTTTTCTTTGAAACAAATCGTTTCAAATCCACATTGAGGACACAGATAAGCTTGTTGTTGTTTTACAAAATAGTATTCTAAAGACACAAGTAATGCTTTTTAGCATTTTTTAAAAATGCTACTTTCTTTTCTTGCTCTTTAACATGCACATTGAGAAATTCTCCCAAGGGATCAAGAAATTTGGGGACCTTCCAGTGACAAAATTGTGAAGCATGAAAATTTCTGCTGACTTTGCTACATAAACCTCATCTCTATTTTTAACAAAAACTAAATAGTGCCACACACACATACACACACACAGTGAACAAACTTTGGGTTAAGGGGAAAACATTAACTTAAGTAAGAATAGTTTATAAATGATCCATAATTAAATAAACATTGATTAATGAACTATTTTTAAGTTCCAGAAAGTATTTAGTTTTCCTAAATTCTTATATACATAAATTATATTTTATAGCACTTATTATAGAAACTAAATCAATAGGTAATTTCACTGAAAAAAAAATCTCAGGGACATACTTCCAAATCAAAAGCTGCCCTTTCCCTCTCTAAACATCTCCCAAGTAGGATACACGGGACATAGACAGATAGGAACAAGTGTCTCACATGGAGTAATCTTGAAAACTTCTGGTCCAAGATAACAATTGGAATCCATATCTTTAATTCTAGCCCCTCCATAAATTATCCCACTTACATATCTAAAGAAATATAATTAGCAATTATCACTGGAAATTAGGTAAGAGTACCACCCACATTCTAGAAAATTTTAAGGACTTTCCATAAGGGAGGGATGGGTGGCTGGGTGCTGGACATTGGGGAGGGTATGTGCTATGGTGAGTGCTACGAATTGTTTAAGACAATGAATGTAAGAAGATGAATCACAGACCTGTACCCCTGAAACAATAAATTATACATTATTTTTTAAAAAGATATAGTAAGATTAAAGAAGATTGAGGTAAAGACCTACCAAACTACAACCAATGAAAAAGGCTGTCTAAGGAGTACTTGAAAGAATTTTCCAGTGTAACTTAATAAGCACCCCTCCCCACTCCTCAACTCAAAACAGCAGAGAAAGAGGGTTATCAGCTCCTAGAAGGGATTAATAACCTAATCAGTCACACTAACATTGAGAAAGTGGCCAGATTCTAGAATTCACACAGATCCTGCTGAAGATCCCTGACTTCCATGTGGTATGAGCAAAACAGCGAGTTGAGCAAGCAGGGGACATTACTATTTCTTAATATGGGTGTTTTTGCCTATTGGAGAAGGCAATTACCCACAAAAGACTGAGGAAGGGCCCTCAACTGATAAGAGAAACACGGAGAAATTTTGCCTTTGTGCTTTTACTTTCATAGGCCATTTGATTGTTCTGCCTAAATACCAACAGATTTCTTATTTATCCTTAAAACCCAAAAATGTCAACAATATTTATCTAAATGTAGGTTAGGTTTCATCATTCTGCTTTATATTTGAATCTTCATCACCGTTTTTAATTTCCTTGACAATTTCTTTCTCATATTTCCTGTTTTCCTCATACAAATTTTATTATATGCATAGTTGATATATATTCATCATATCTCTTTTCTTGAATTTCCACATACTGGTTCATGAATTTTGTAGAAATTTTTGAGTATAAGTTTTAATAAAGCAATTTGCTTTTCATTGGATGCTATCTACAATTCACTGTTGCCCTTTTAATTAGACAAACACACTAAGAAGTCTTTCTTGGTCTTACATTGTTCCCTTGTTATGTCATCAGCTGTAGTTTTAGAACAATGTCTTCTTAATGTCACTAAGAAAATAGAGTATGATAAATGTTTACTCTCATTTCTTTATTTATAAATGACCATTTATCCAAATTTTATTAGACCCTTGTGTTTTAAGTTATAAAATCTGCATTTGCCTCTTGGTTTTCTTCCATTTGATCATCCTTACCAGCAAGAGTTCATGTAACGGAAAATGGGAAATGAGATTTACTAACTTCTACTTCCCAAAATTAGATTTATTAGTCTGCTCCTTTTTAATTAAATAAAAATGAAGATAAATGAACAAAATATTTACCTCAAAAATTTAGAAATGGAACTTAAGAAAGCTAAAATGATGTCATTAATAAAGATTAAAAGCTGATAAAAAGGTAAATTAGTTAGAAAACAAGAATTCAGTAAAATCAATTATTCAAAGAGCTGTTACTTTGAAACAATACAATAGATAAAATCTTGGTAAGGCTAGTTGAGCAAAAGTGAGAAAACAGAAATATAACCAGAATTATATTATTTTTGAAACAAAATCATTTAAATGTTATCTCAGTATCTTTGAAAATAAAAAATTTTCTAAGAAAACATAAAACACCAAAACTAACTAATCAAAAAGACAGTAGTTCAGAACAGCCCAGTATTCACAGAAGATATTTTAAAAGTTACCAAAGGAAAAAAAAAGTTACCAAAGAATTACCGCCTCCCCCACTTCTGTTCATCTAACCTGGATATAATCATGGTTTAAAAAAATGTAATCATTCCTATAAGTATTACTGTCCTGAAGCACCAAAAATAATAATAATAATAATAATAATTTTTAAACTAGCTAACCTGCTATCAAAACCAACAAAACAACCATAAAACAGAACTACAGAGAAACCTTATTTGTGAGTATATATTAAATACTGTAAATACATATTAACTAAATAAAATATTACCATTTGAATCCAGCAGCAAGTTTGGTATATTGATTGATAAATAACTAGTTTTATTGTTGGTATTAAAGGTATACATTCTTCTTGAGGAATGGCAGGAAAAGCAAAAATCCTTCTAATTTCCACTATGAAGATATAACCACTACTAACATTTGCTTCTATTTCTATTTCTATTTCTATTTCTATTCTTCTTCTATTATATAACCACTACAAACATGCTTCTATTTTCTTTCTAAAGAGGAACACACACATACATAGAGCACAATGCAAATAACTTTGTGTGAATAAATCATAATATATGTACATAATATATGTAATCTGAGAGTTTCATTCAACAATATGTCATGGACATTCATCCATGTCAATAATATAGATCGATACCATTTGTAATGGTCACCTATTATTCAATTGTACTTATGTACCATAATTTACTTAACCAATTTAATGGGTGTTTGGGCTGTTTCCAATTTGGTGCTATTATGAATAGCTCTGTACTATTATTCCTTGGGCATAAATCTCTTCCCATTTTGTGATGACTTTGTATGTGTGTGTGTGTCTGATGAGTTCTAAAAGTAGGTTTGCTGGATCATATAGCACATACGTTTACATCTTCTTTTTTTTTTTTTTTTAATTTTTTATTTATTTTCAGCGTAACAGTATTCATTGTTTTTTCACCACACCCAGTGCTCCATGCAATCTGTGCCCTCCCTAATACCCACCACCTGGTTCCCCCACCCTCCCACCCCCGCCCCTTCAAAACCCTCAGGTTGTTTTTCAGAGTCCATAGTCTCTCATGGTTCACCTCCCCTTCCAATTTCCCTCAACTCCCTTCTCCTCTCCATCTACCCTTGTCCTCTATATTATTTGTTATGCTCCACCAATAAGTGAAACCATATGATACTTGACTTTCTCTGTTTGACTTATTTCACTCAGCATAATCTCTTCCAGTCCTGTCCAAGTTGCTACAAAAGTTGGGTATTCGTCCTTTCTGATGGAGGCATAATACTCCATAGTGTATATGGACCACATCTTCCTTATCCATTCATCCGTTGAAGGGCATCTTGGTTCTTTCCACAGTTTGGCGACCGTGGCCATTGCTGCTATAAACATTGGGGTACAGATGGCCCTTCTTTTCACTACATCTGTATCTTTGGGGTAAATACCCAGCAGTGCAATTGCAGGGTCATAGGGAAGATCTATTTTTAATTTCCTGAGGAATCTCCACACTGTTCTCCAAAGTGGCTGCACCAGTTTGCATTCCCACCAACAGTGTAAGAGGGTTCCCCTTTCTCCACATCCTCTCCAACACACGTTGTTTCCTGTCTTGCTAATTTTGGCCATTCTAACTGGTGTAAGGTGGTATCTCAATGTGGTTTTGATTTGAATCTCCCTGATGGCTAGTGATGATGAACATTTTTTCATGTGTCTGGTAGCCATTTGTATGTCTTCCTTGGAGAAGTGTCTGTTCATATCTTCTGCCCATTTTTTAATATGATTATCTGTTTTGTGTGTGTTGAGTTTGAGGAGTTCTTTATAGATCCTGGATATCAACCTTTTATCTGTACTGTCATTTGCAAATATCTTCTCCCATTCCGTGGGTTGCCTCTTTGTTTTGATGACTGTTTCTTTTGCTGTGCAGAAGCTTTTGATCTTGATGAAGTCCCAGAAGTTCATCTTTGCCTTTGTTTCCTTCGCCTTTGGAGACATATCTTGAAAGAAGTTGCTGTGGCTGATATCAAAGAGGTTACTCCCTATGTTCTCCTCGAGGATTCTGATGGATTCCTGTCTCACGTTGAGGTCTTTTATCCATTTCGAGTTTATCTTTGTGTACGGTGTAAGAGAATGGTCAAGTTTCATTCTTCTACATATAGCTGTCCAGTTTTCCCAGCACCATTTATTGAAGAGACTGTCTTTTTTCCACTGGATATTTTTTCCTGTTTTGTCAAAGATTATTTGACCATAGAGTTGAGGGTCCATATCTGGGCTCTCTACTCTGTTCCACTGGTCCATGTGTCTGTTTTTATGCCAGTACCATGCTGTCTTGGTGATCACAGCTTTGTAGTAAAGCTTGAAATCAGGTAACGTGATGCCACCAGTTTTATTTTTGTTTTTCAACATTTCCTTAGCAATTCGGGGTCTCTTCTGATTCCATACAAATTTTAGTATTATTTGCTCCAGCTCTTTGAAAAATACTGGTGGAATTTTGATTGGAATGGCATTAAAAGTATAGATTGCTCTGGGCAGTATAGACATTTTAACGATGTTTATTCTTCCCATCCAAGAGCATGGAATGGTCTTCCATCTTTTTGTGTCTTCTTCAATTTCTTTTAGGAGTGTTCTGTAGTTCCTCGAGTACAGATCTTTAACCTCTTTGGTTAGGTTTATTCCGAGGTATCTTATGGTTTTTGGTGCTATAGTAAATGGAATCGATTCTCTAATTTGCCTTTCTGTATTTTCATTGTTAGTGTATAAGAAAGCCACTGATTTCTGGACATTGACTTTGTATCCTGCTACATTACTGAATTGCTGTATGAGTTCTAGTAGTTTGGAGGTGGAGTCTTTCGGGTTTTCCATATAAAGAATCATGTCATCTGCGAAGAGAGAGAGTTTGACTTCTTCCTTGCCAATTTGGATACCTTTTATTTCTCTTTGTTGTCTGATTGCTGTTGCTAGGACTTCTAATACTATGTTGAACAAGAGTGGTGAGAGTGGGCATCCTTGTCGTGTTCCTGATCTCAATGGGAAGGCTGCAAGCTTTTTCCCATTGAGGATGATATTTGCTGTGGGTTTTTCATAGATAGATTTGATGAAGTTCAGGAATGTTCCCTCTATCCCTATACTTTGAAGCGTTTTAATCAGGAACGGATGCTGGATTTTGTCAAAAGCTTTTTCTGCATCAATGGAGAGGATCATGTGGTTCTTCTCTCTTCTCTTATTGATTTGTTCTATCACATTGATTGATTTGCGAATGTTGAACCATCCTTGTAACCCAGGGATGAATCCTACCTGGTCATGGTGGATAATCTTTTTAATGTGCTGTTGGATCCTGTTTGCTAGGATCTTGTTGAGAATCTTAGCATCCATATTCATCAGTGATATCGGTCTGAAATTCTCCTTTTTGGTAGGGTCTTTGCCTGGCTTGGGGATCAGGGTGATGCTGGCTTCATAAAAAGAGTCTGGAAGTTTTCCTTCTGCTTCAATTTTTTGAAACAGCTTCAGGAGAATAGGTATTATTTCTTCTTTGAAAGTTTGATAGAATTCCCCAGGGAATCCGTCAGGTCCTGGGCTCTTGTTTTTTGGGAGGTTTTTGATCACTGCTTCAATCTCGTTACTAGATATTGGTCTATTCAGGTTGTCAATTTCTTCCTGGTTCAATTTTGGGAGTTTATAGTTTTCCAGGAATGCATCCATTTCATCTAGGTTGCTTAGCTTATTGGCATATAACTGTTGATAATAGCTTCTGATGATTGTTTCTACTTCCTTGGTGTTAGTTGTGATCTCTCCCTTTTCATTCATAATTTTATTAATTTGGGCTTTCTCTCTTTTCTTTTGGATTAGTGTGGCCAATGGTTTATCGATCTTATTGATTCTTTCAAAAAACCAGCTTCTAGTTTCGTTGATACGTTCTACTGTATCTCTGGTTTCTACCTCGTTGATCTCTGCTCTAATCTTGATTATTTCCCTTCTTACGTGTGGAGTTGGTTTGATTTGTTGTTGATTCTCCAGTTCTTTAAGGTGTAGAGACAGCTGGTGTATTCTGGATTTTTCAATTTTTTTGAGGGAGGCTTGGATGGCTATGAGTTTCCCCCTTAGGACCGCCTTTGCTGTATCCCATAGGTTTTGGAGTGAAGTGTCTTCGTTCTCATTGGTTTCCATAAATTGTTTAAGTTCTTCTTTGATCTCCTGGTTGATCCAAGCATTCTTAAGCAAGGTGGTCTTTAGCTTCCAGGTATTTGAGTTCCTTCTGAACTTTTCCTTGTGATTGAGCTCCAGTTTCAAAGCATTGTGATCTGAGAATATGCAGGGAATCATCTCAGTCTTTTGGTATCGGTTGAGCCCTGATTTGTGACCCAGTATGTGGTCTATTCTGGAGAAGGTTCCATGTGCACTTGAGAAGAATGAGTATTCTGTTGTTTTAGGGTGGATGTTCTGTATATATCTATGAGGTCCATCTGGTCCAATGTGTCATTCAATGCTCTTATTTCTTTATTGATTTTCTGCTTCGATGATCTGTCTATTTCTGAGAGAGGCGTGTTAAGATCTCCTACTATTAATGTATTCATATCAATATGACTCTTTATCTTGATTAATAGTTTTCTTATGTAATTGGCTGCTCCCATATTGGGGGCATAGATATTTACAATTGTTAGATCATCTTGGTGGATAGTCCCTTTAAGAATGATGTAGTGTCCTTCTGTATCCCTGACTACTGTCTTTAGTTTAAAATCTAATTTATCTGATATGAGAATCGCTACCCCGGCCTTCTTTTGAGGCCCATTGGCGTGAAAGATGCTTCTCCATCCCTTCACTTTCAGTCTGGGTGTATCTTTAGGTTCAAAATGGGTCTCTTGTAGACAACATATGGATGGGTCCTGTCGTTTTATCCAATCTGCAACCCTGTGTCGTTTTATGGGTGCATTTAGGCCATTCACATTGAGAGTGATTATTGAGAGATACGTTTTTATTGACATTGTGTTATCTTTGAAGTCTTTCTTTCTGTCGATTGTCTCTATATTTCTGTTCAATGCTATTCTTAGGATTTTTCCTCTTTTATAGAACCCCCCTTAATATTTCCTGCAGTGTCGGCTTGGTGGTTGCATAGTCTTTCAAGCCTTGCCGGTCTTGGAAACTCTTTATCTCTCCATCCATTTTGAATGTCAGTCTTGCTGGATAAAGTATTCTTGGCTGCATGTTCTTCTCATTTAGTGCCCTGAATATATCTTGCCAGCCCTTTCTGGCTTGCCAGGTCTCTGTGGACAGGTCTGACGTTATTCTGATGGGCTTTCCTCTGTATGTAAGGAGGTTCTTTGTCCTAGCAGCTTTCAAGAGATTGTATCTACAATTATGATTCCTCAATTTTACTATGAGGTGCCTGGATGTTTTTTTTGAATTTATAATCTTGGGGGGGGACCTTTCTACTTCTAGTACATGAACACTTGTTCCATTCGCAAGATTGGGAAAATTTTCATGAAAAATTTGTTCCACTATATCTTCTAGACTTCTTTCTTTCTCCTCCCCTTCAGGGATTCCAATAATTCTGACGTTGGAACGTTTCATGGCATCATTTATTTCCCTGATTCTGTTTTCGTGGCTTCTAAGCTGTTTGTTCCAGGCTTCCTCCTGATCCTTTCTCTCTATTTGTTTGTCCTCCAGATCACTAATTCTATCTTCTGTCTCAGTTACCCTAGCTTTTAGAGAATTTAGATTAGATTGGAACTCATTGAGAGCGTTGTGAACCTCATCCCTGGTGGCCTTCAGCTCTGCCCTAACATTATGAACCTCCTCTCTGGTCGCTTTCAATTCTGCCCTAATCAATTTGTTTGGTCATCCATGGCTTTCTCCAACCTAGCTATTGCCTGGATAATTGTTAGCCTGAATTCTCTTTCTGACATATTGTCTATGTTGATAGCCATTAGTTCTGTTGCAGAAGGCCCATCCTCTGTATTTTTCTTCTGTTGGGGATTCCTCCTCCTAGTCATTTTGGTGAGAGATGACTGGACAGATGTAGCTGGATGTATTGACCGTGGTGCAGTCAAGGTGCACCCTGGAACGCTTCTGAGCACTCAGGATTCCCCACCCAAATGAGAGAAAAAAGAAAAGAAAAAGAAAAAAGAGGGAGAGAGAGAGACAGGAAAAAAAGGGAAGATAAAAGTGAAGGTTCAGCCCAAATGGGCCCCAGGGTAAGGTTTATGACGTATACAAACAAAAACAGACAAACAAAAAGACTGATGAAAGTATATGACGAGAGAAAAAATATATATATATAAGCAAAAAAAAGGAGGAGCCTCGTCAAGAAGAACCCCAAGTATAAGATTTATATACTATCCAGACAAACATAAATACACAGAGACACTGGCAGAAGAAAAAGATGGGAGCATGGTTATAGATTCTCGGTGTGGGCGAGGAAGTTTATTTTGATTCTTCCTGGATGTATCTTGATATCTTTGTTAAAGGACTCAACTTTCCTAAGAAAAAGGGGGATTAAAAATTGGTTCACCTATAGGGGTAGCATTGCTTGGAGAAAGGGGGTTACCTTGAAGTTTAACTCTATATGAATATTAGAAAATAAAAATAAAAAAGGAATAAACTGGACTAAACTAAATTAAAAATTTTTTTAAAAATTAAGAAAATAGAAAAGCAAAAGAAAAACACATGTGTATGTATCAAAAAATTCAGGTTAGAAGTTTATCATGGAATTTGATGTACTGGACATCTCACTGTGATGGTAAATAGGTTAAAAAATTATCTATATAAAAAAAGAAAAAAAATGAACCAGAATAGTGGGAAAGAATTAAAAATAAAAGTTCTATCTATGACGTAGTGGTGGTTGTTCTCTTGTAGTCTTTTTTTTTTTTTTTCCTGATTTGTTTTCTGGGGGAGGGGGCTGCCACGTGGGTTTTCAGTCAATGATGTTCCCTGAGTTAAGTCCTCCCGACCCCCTCAAGGGGGTGGGCTCTGAGAAAAACGTTTTTTTCAGGTTTTTGTTCTCTGGAGGTTTTTATGTTTGTTCACTTCTTTTCTCTCGCCTTGACAGCTTTTGATGGTTTTTGGAGGTTTAGAGGAAAGAAAACTGCACCCCAACCTCCCTCTCAGAGAGAAGCCTCAGTCTGCTCCCCTGCAGGTGCTGCAGCCGCTGGGCCGCTGGCAGAGCAGGTTCTGAGTCACGGTCCCTGGGGACGCAGGATCTCCTGCTTGTACGCAAAACCAAGGCAGCTGTGGCTGTCTGGGCAGCTCCAGACCGCCAGAGACGTTCCAAGCAGCGGTCGCACACTGAGATTTTCCCGCTGGCTGGGGCTGAGAGCTCAGGGCTTGCGCGCACCTCTCCCAGGGGATGGTTTGGGGCGCGGCGCCTCCAGCTCTATCGGCTCTATCGCCGCGTGGGTCTATCACCGCGTGGGTCCCAGAACACCAGGCTGGGCGTTCGTGCACCTCTCTCAGGGAAGGTTGAGGCACGCGCACATCTCCAGGAAGGTGCGCGTTCTGCCTTCTGGCGTGGCCCCAGCCCCTCACGGGAGCCGGACTCCACCCGTTCTCGGGCGCACTGGCGGCTCCGGGACAAAGACCAGGTTTCTCCGCCGCACTCTCCGGCTCAGCGCCAGGGGATGCTGCCCTGGGTCTGGGGACTTAAGCCCCTATCCCTATCCGCCCCGATTCCCACAATTTCCCCGCGTGAGTCTTTGCTCTTTTGAGTGCTTTCAACAAGACTCCAAGTTAATGCTGGTCCCCAGATGCCGGGCACTCTCGTATTGGGGTATTATTTTCCAGTCGGTCGCCTCTGGTGGCTCCCTCCCCCTTTTGTTTATCTTCCAATATCAGTCCGACGTTCCCACTCCACTTTACCTGCCCACTGGCGTCTTCTGGCCCCCGTAGAGATCCAGACGTGTATAATTCTGATGTCAGGCTGATTTCATGGGTGATCGGAGTTCTTTGGTAGGTAATCAGCTCACTTTAGGGTGCAGGTTGAAAAGGCGCCTCCTCCTACTTCCCCGCCATCTTGTCTCCCCCCCACGTTTACATCTTCTATTACCAGATTGCCTTCCAGAAAAGTTCCACTATTTATAGTTCTATTGACTATGCTTGAGAGAGCAACTGCCTCACACCTTCAACAGCACAAGGTATTGTAATCATTTAGTAATAGATAATGATTTGATAAAAAGAAACACCAGTTGTCCAATAGTTTACTCACCATTTTGGGCATATAGTTTTTCAGCAAGTAAGATATTAAATGTCTACAGATGCCAGCAGCTGAGACAGGCCTAGGCACTGAGAATTTATTAATTGACAAGAGAAATGTGGGCACTGGCTTTAAAAAACATTTTTTGAGAGAAGTGAAGACACTAAATTAACAAATAAATAAATGAAGAAAATAATTGCATGTGGAGATTATTGGACTATAGGAAATAAAGATATTTTGAGAATAACAGGGGAAGGACATCATTTGGTGGGGAGAGTTAGAAATTGCATCTCTAAAGAAGCAATATTTAACCTGAGATAAGAAATATGAAGTAACATAGTTCTAGGCAGAAGGAAGACAAAGGCAAAGATTCCAAAGCAGGAAAGACATTATGTGTTCAGGGAAAGAAGGGAGGCCAGTATAGCTAGCGTGCAGCAAAATGAAAAGAGGGAGGCACCAGACTATGCACAGCTTTGACAACTACAATAAAGATGATTAATTATCTTTTAAGATCTGTGGGAAGACACTGAAGCAATTTAAATTTGATACAATTAGAACCACCCTGTAAAAAATCCCACTGTCAACTCTGTGAAGATGACTTGGGTAAATCTTGGCTTATAAAACTGAGTCGGTAGTGATGCCACTTACTGAAATGGGGAAGTATGGGTGAAAACAGGTTTTAGGGTAGATGAATACCAAGTACATGTTAAGGTAGAGATGCCTATGACATATCTAAGTGGAGATGCAACATTAGCAGCTGTATATGTAAGTCTGGGGCTAAAAGAATTGTTATATATTTGGCAGTCCCCAGCATATGCATGATACTTAAATCATGCAATTGGGATACACCCATCTAGGGAATGAATATACATCGAGAAGAGATTTAAGAAATGTTCTTAAATTAAAAAAAAAAAAAAAAGGGCACACCAGAATGTAGATCTATAGTCAAAGATAAAAGACCAACTAATTACTTTAAAAAAAAAATCAACAAAAAAATGTAAAGTATGTTAACCAGCATCATAAGGGGTCAATATTCATTAATGAGGAAATAACCAGTGTCATTTTCCACACTAAAAAAAGCATGGGTTGTTTGTCTTTTACATTTTACTGCTTCAAACTTTGGAGGAATTGCTACTGAGTCCTTCAAGGTTGCTGTAGACAAAGGAGAAAATGAGGAGGCTGCCTCAGCCCTATGAGGTAGGCTGTGTACTCCTCATAGGGAGGCCAAAGTAGAGACAGAGGGGAGGTGGGATTGTGCTAGGAATGTGCCAGTGATGACAAACTGCCCTCCCATTTTCTTCTACCCCAAGAGAACTGTGCAACATTCCACCTAGCCATGACCCCCAGTACCAGGGTTGTAAGAAAGAATCCCTGCTTCCCACTGTGGAACTGGGAACCTTTCTTCCTCAGAAAGAAGATAAAGCACTAGGCATCACAGTGCAGCATCATAAGATTCTGATAGAGAACACTAGCCACAGGTAACAATAGTCTTCTCTGACATGTTGAGAAAGTTACCATTATTACTATTACTATTATTATTATTCCTCATTGGCATATAATTCAGAAAGGAGAGCTCTGAGGTGATTCCTGATAAGAATCATTAGTCTGTATTATAAAAAGATGTAACTAGAGATGGTGGCACCTGTACAGGCAACTTTAGACATTGTAATACAGCGAATTACAACATTCCAGCCAAAACAACATTTAGATAATGATCAATTCCTATTATACCAGGTCAAATACAAGCCCCAAGAATGGAAGATAAATTTATCTTTCAGTGGCCTGTGTAAATCCCTTGGTTGAGAGAGGGGGAGGGGATGTGAAATATCACGAAAAAAATCAATATCTTTATTGATTAATCAGGCTACTGTGATTTATTGGGCACTCATTCATTTGTTTGTTACCGTCATTTCATGCATTGCCTCTGGCTGTGATAAATGGTCTGGACTCTTCTTTGGGAAAGAGCAAAGCTTTTTAGCAGTTGTTCTTGTAGTGTGGGCCTTCCAGATACCTACATATTTACTTCCATAGCAAATTGAAAGCTTACAGATTGCATTTATGCATGGCCTTGAAAATATCAGAAAATTTTCTCAATGTAAGGAACCCAAACAGCAGTGCACACAGACATCAACTCTGGATTCTTCCAAAATGGAAAAAGAAAACTAACGCAGAAGTATCTAAAGATATGATACTTATTCCTCATTGGCATATAATTGGGAAAGGAGAGCTCTTAAAACATATGATACTTGCTGACATGGTTAGGACTTACTATCTCAGAATAGGCCTGGCATTTTCTGTATTATTTACTGGGTATGTGTTTTCATTAGGATGTCAATAGCCTACCCTCTGCAGGTGCTTTGTTTTACAAATATTATGTAACCTGACTGTTGTCTTCCAGGGCCCTTTTAACTACATTCAGTGGACATAATCCTCCTTTACCTCTGGGAAAAAAACTGTCTGTTGCAAGGCATCATTGTTCATTCTTGGGGAATAGGTATACTCTGGTTACTTTAAAACACAGTAAATAAGAATGTACCATCCAAGGTATCAAAACACCAGACTTGACTTAGTATTATATCCTCCCTTGAGTTAGTATTACTACTACATCTTCTTCCCTTCCTGCAAGGGAAAGGAACATGGTACTTCTCTTCAATTTCATCCAGCAAACTTCTGCCCCTACTTGACTTCCAGCTGCTATTTCATTCTTGGCCAGAGATGAAGGAAAGAGTATGAAAATGGGCCAGTTCTTCCCTGACTAGGTGGCTTCCCATGCTTTGGGCCCACCAGATGGTAAAAGCTGCATCTCCAAGTGGTACCTGGCAGACCAATAAAGGTGACTCTTTCTTTCCAAGGATATGCTTTCACTGGATCTTTAGAGGTTCCCCGCTAGATTGTGCTGGCCTACAGTTGTAGCGCCCCAGGCCAAATAAGTACCTATTCCAAGAGGCCACTTGGGCTCCTTTCTCAGCTCTTGCTATGTTCCAGAATGCTTTCTACTGATATTCCCCTGCCCCTCCAGATGGCTGTACTGGATAAGTCTCAAGATGACCCCATGCCTGTTCTCTCCCATGTGGTTCATATCTAGACTACAGAAAACAGTCAGGTCTCCGTTCCCTCGCAAATGCTAGGAGTGCTGATCAATCTTAACACAATATCAGAGTGACCAGCCATCCTAGTTTGCCCATGACTACCCCAGTTCTATTCCCAAAAGTGCCATGAATCAGGAAACTCCACAGTTGTAGGCAAACTAAGACCCTCTAACTGCAAAGTTTTCTTGGCTCTGCCTTCCAATTGCCTCCTACAGTCAGACCCACCCAACTCTACAATCTTACTTGAGCTTTTTTGGTCCTAAGCCTACCATTAGTCCTTCACATCTCCTAACCACAAAGTACGGCATTCAAAGCTCAAAAGGGATCTTCTTTTTTTTTTTTTTAAGATTTTATTTATTTATTTGACAGAGAAAGAGAGATCACATATACACAGTGAGGCAGGCAGAGGGAGAGAGGGGAAGCAGGCTTCCCATTGAGCGAGAGCCCGATGTGGAACTCAATCCCAGGACCCTGAGACCATGACCTGAGCCAAAGGCAGAGGCTCAACCCACTGAGCCACCCAGGCACCCCTCAAAGGGGATCTTCTTAAAGACCCTTTCATTTGGCTGAGAATATAAGGTAGCATCCCTTTCCACTAAGCTATGGTGGTACTTCTCACACACCTTCAGAGAGGGGCCACGATGAGCCCAGAGCCTTCTCAATTTATAAAGTTACCCTAGGAGATGAACTGGTGTATTGAAATCATCTTTCTGGGAATTTGTTCCCAATTAAGTTCAATTAAGTGGAAAGCTTACATCTTGTTTAATTTGTGACACAGATTCACTCATTCAAATTCAGGAAGACATAAGCAACATACACCTCTGGGCTTCACTCTCGATTCCTTCCTAATAAAGTCTCCTGTTATCAAAAAAGTTGTACTTTCAAGGCACCTGGGTGGCTCAGTCAGTTAAGTGTCTGACTCTTGGTTTTGGCTCAGGTCATGATCTCAGGGTCATGGGATCGAGTCCTGCGTCCAGCTCCTGCTTAGCATAGAGTGTGCCTAGGATTCTTTCCCTCTTCCCTTCCCTCGCTCTGTCCCTTCCCTCCCCTCCACTCCTGTGTGCATGTTCTCTCTCTCACTCACTCTCTTTATCTCTCAAATAATAAATAAAATTGTTTTTGAAAACTTTATACTTTCTACTTTTCACCTATCATTGGTAGACATGGACAAGCCCTGTGGATTGCGTGTGGATGATTAAGCCCCCAACCAACATGCCTCTTCACATGGCACAAAATGACTCAAAATACACCATGGAATCATCATGGCACCCTGCTAAGCAGACTGTAGCTACTGACTGGATTTGGTGGTCAAGATGAAATATGGCCCCAGAACATAACAGGGAGAGAGAGACTGCTTATATGGATAACCATTTGGTGCCACCATCTTAGATTTTCATAAAAAATTTCTCCTCCATGGAGAAATATTTATATATTTATATATTTAATATTTATATATTTATATATTCTCCTCCCCATTTCACACTACTCAGCTTAGCAGAAGTTAAAAAAAAAAAAGTGCCTTGTTCAGCCACTCTTTTTCTCATGCACTGTTAAAACAGCTGTACTAACAACTATAGTGACATTTGGGTCTATGGGACTAACTTCTAAGTTCCCTTAAAATTCTACCATCAGTCAAAGGCTGAACTATTTCTTGCAGCCATTTTCATTGTAAGACTTCATGCCCTTTGCTACCCAGGACCAAATTCACACAAGAGATTCAATTTGAAATTTCCTCTGTAGCCATTCAAACCCCAAAACTGTAATATTCTCTTGATACCCCTCATGAAATTCTTTGACCTCTCCTATTCTGGGATCATGGCCAAATTCCCACATTTCATGACTTTGTCCCTAGAACACTACACATCTGTTCCTGCTTTAGAATTTTTTCTAATAGGCTGGTTGCTCAAATTCTGCCAATCAGGAACAACTCTTTCTGATTCTTCCCAAGCTCTGTTCACTTCTGCAGAAAAAACCTTTAAGTTATTTTCCAACTACCTTCTTCAGCATCATTATCACAGGCTCCCACTGATGTCTCCAGGATGATTACACACACCCTCAAGAAGCCACTACTCTTATCTGGGCATACAGCTCTTCCTAGGCAGCACTAACATTAAATAACAAAATATAAGAAATTAAAATACCCTTCAGTTCTTCAGGTTGCAGCCAGATGAAGGTAATCTTGATTTCACATATGAATTTATGATGGTTGTAATATGCAAAAGATCTGGTGCCAGAGTTCACATGTATAGAGTGTCATAAATTATTCATTTTCCTCAAACCATCATTAATACAAGCTGATGCCATAATGACCCCAAACTCCTCCTCTACTTGGCAAGACAGAGAACAGGAACTTTAAGATGTCTATATGCCATATACCCAATATGTGCAGAGATAAGAAAAATAAGCTCTGGTAAAAGTCTGTAAGTTAAAGAACAAAGGGTTATAAATCTCTGGTCCCTAGGTGATACTCCTCATTGATAGCTTCTGAGTAGAAATGCCTCCAGTAAGATAGAAAGAGAGGGTGTGGGTTGCAACCCTTTGGACCTGCTGCTGTCTTCAGTCTCGTCTCTTATGTTTATTTCCCTAGGGAAAGCTTTCTTGACCATCCACCACCCCTAGACTGTTCCTTACATGTTCCTGTATGTTTTTTCCTATATGTTCCTCTAACAACTATACTTGTCTTATTACAGGATCCATCATACCTTGTTACAATTTCTTGTTTAATACTAGTCTGCCTGACTCTAGTCTGACCTTTGAGCACTGAGACCATATCTACCTTGGCTCCTGCTACAGTCTTTCTGACAAATAGCAAAAGTGCAATATTATTTGATGAGTGACTAAGACAAAGAAACAAAGAAACAAACAATGATTGGTTGATCACCACCACAGATATTCAGGGCACTTGAATCAATTTTTTGCTTCACTACAATCATTTGATTTTGAGGGTATATAATTAGATAATGTGCCACTGAACTGATACAATCACCCCTCATATGTTGATTCTTTAAACTCATCTACCTATCAGGCAAAATAGGTATAAAACACTAAACTAATTATTGTGATAAATAAATCTTAATGCCTATATATAGTTTACAAATACTTACTTTGCTTTATACCAACTTGAAGTTCTAGTAATTTAAAATTAAAATTGGAAGGGTATAGTTCTTTTTAGACTAAATTTTCCATTTATTTAATTTTTAAAATGTACTCCAGAAAGAACCATACATGAAGACTAAGTTCTAACTTAGTACTTTCTTAGTAAGAGTTGTTTCATGAACATTTTATTACATCTCTGGAAAATTTCAACTAGTAATACTTTGTCTCCACAAGTTCAGAAAGGCAAAAATTAATATTGGCAGCCCCATTAAAATGGAAAGAGGGAAGCCTTCCACAAAAGTAGAGAATCTTTTCAGACTCACGACATGTCCCAGTCCCTGGCTGTGTGCCTCCAAAGCAGCTGGAAACACAGCCCATGTTCACTGCCAGAGTATCTTCACCTACAGACAGGACAAAAATGTTCCCAGAGACTGACCATGTTTCAAAAGGGGTAAACATACTTCATTTTTTACGAAGTAGCATTTTTTAAAAGATTTTATTTATTTATTTGACACAGAGAGAGATAGAGAGAGGGGGGGAAGCAGGCTCCCTGCTGAGCAGAGAGCCCGATGCAGGGCTCGATTCCAGGACCCTGGGATCATGACCTGAGCTGAAGGCAGAGGCTTTAACCCACTGAGCCACACAGGCGCCCCTGAAGTAGCATTTTTAATGCTACTTCTAACTTGCTTTCTTCCCCCATCTTTTAGGAGAACTCGAGAAATTTGTCTCTGAGGCATCTGCGTGTTTGTTCATTTTAGATCCTGTCTCATACTCAGAGTGACAGGAGCAGCCAGCATTAATTTGAAATGGTCTTATAAAGACATATTTTTTCCCTGTTTTTGGCTTGGAAAGGCAGTACTTTCCTTTAGCGGATGGATTATGTGTTAAATGACCTACAGCAGATGGGTTTAATAACATCAGCTTCACTTGAAGAATTCTGCACGTGTTGAAAAGTCATCCTAAAGGCATTTGTTTTCATGATTCTTTCACATCCACTCTAGCCAAAGGCTGAGTTTCCTCAGGATTCTGTGAAGTCAGTGGCTACTGACATTCCTCAACCAACCAAAAAGTCACCCTGGATTGAAATTAACACTGTTTAAAGACAAAACCGTGATACTCTTCTCCTAAGAGAAAGTTGTTACTTACCTTTGTTTCTGGTTTGAATTCTCCTCTCAGGTCTAAGAGTGTTCTCAAAATGTTTTCCCCATGACCCTTCTCGGTCCCCAAGTATATAACTCAAAAAACCATCCAACCTTCATCTGAAGGTACTTCCAATATGGGGTAAGAAACTGCTGAAAGATTTTCATCAGAGACATAGTCTAAGGACAAAAATACTGAGTATTTATAACTTGGAGAACTATCTCTGGCACCCACAAATATGCCCCCATTAGGATGATGGAATTTATTTTTCTTATTAACTGTAATAATTATCTATGTTCACAGTTTTCTGAAATTGATGAAAATACATTCAGTGGCTATGTCCTTATTTAATAGGAAGATCTTTTCTCAAAGTTCAACTTAACTCCAACTGCATGAAACAATCAGCCTAGAATCAGTGCATGTCTAAACAAAATCATTAGGACTCGTTCTGGTGGGAAATGATATGGTATGCAACATATCATCACGAGTTAGGAGGAGTCTATGCGTTGAATGTAATCCATCTGTCTGATACCCTCAAGAATCCAATAGCAAAGACCAAGATAGACACCGAAAACTCTAGAAAACCCTCATGCCCAACATTCACAGCCTGGCCACAGTTAATGGCCTGAACATCACTAACTGATAATCAAGACAGTCATATCATGCCAGTCCCAGGATACCCAGGCCATCCCTCAAGACTCTCTAATCAGCATAAGTTTCTTCCCCTACCTTGCCTTCTGTTCAAACTTCCCAGATCTTCTCCCTTCCTTATTCTCTGCAATGATCTTGAATTCCCTGTTAAAGCAAGCAATTTTAGAGAACTCCACAACCTCCTGCCATCACATCTACTCACCCTCCTGCATGCGGGCCCAGATCCTCAGTTCTTGCCCGTTTCTATGTTCTTTCCATGCCCCTAAATTGGCCAGTCAATCTCTCAGTGACTTAAATGCCAGATCCCAGTCTCATCTTCCCGGTATTAGCACTCCAGCAATTTTCCCCTCTTTCTCTTACATCGTCAGCCTATCATTCTCACTGATTTCTTCCACTAACATACAAAATACTATTATTTTTCCCACAATAAAATAAAGACAATCCCCTCATGATCCCACTTAACTCTTCAGCTACTGACCATTTCTTTCCTCCCATTTACAGCAGAATTCCTCCAACAGGTTGTCAGTCATTGTCTCTAATTCTCCTGTTTGCTTTTGAGCCTTCTGTAATCAGAGCTTTGCTTCCACAACTTCACAAGACCAAACTGTTCTTAGTGCTGTCACCTTTGTGCTCTATCATACCATCCAAAGAAAGCTTTGGGGATCATCCTTACCAAAAATTAAGTCATTTTTGTGATTTGAGGAACATTGAAAGAATCCATTGGCCATCTTGATAAATTGAAAGTTACCTTTCTGGAATGTCCCCTTTTCCTAAACTGTAGGTTTTTCTATAACCGCACTTTCCTACACAAACATATGACACAGATTAGCAGATATATAGGTCAGTGAATACCATCCTGAAAAACAGACAAATGAATTCATTCCATTCTATGCCTGTTAATGCAAATATACCATGAAGGGATTGGTGGGGCACATCAATCAGCCTACATGTTGACATATAATCCTCTTTCTGCCATATGGGGCAGTGGTCAAAAGCACAACATTAATTTATTTGAACAGATTTGTGTCATTGTCCCTCTTAGGGAAAAGGGCCAGAAAAAAAATACAACTTTTGTTGAAAATATTCCCCTCCCCTAACCAGATCTATAATTGACTAAATTGCTAAGTGTTCACTTTTAAGGATTAAAACTTGCTGTGCAAGAAGATAATTAGTTACCTAGCTAACACATTAGCATAGATTTCTTAAGGTAATTAATAAGCTATTGCCATCCACTTATACGTATCAGAAAAGTGGGGTCCAGAGGAAGGAAAAACAGTATGTGAGAGAGAAAGAACCCTAATAGGATGAGGCTATGATGGTATGTGAAGGAGAAACATTCTCTTAGGAGAATGTTTGGCTGGCCATGGCATCTGAGAAGCAGATACCATGAAGGAATGTGAAGGAGAAATATTGCAAGAAGTGGTAGAAGGCTACCTGGGGATTTCAGCTTTCTTCACACTTTTGACCAAGAGTAAACCCGCTTCTCAGATGTTTGACCTTCTATTTTCTTTTCAAGTCTATTGTCACTAAGCTCCAATAAGATTAAGTTCTGATAGAAACTACATCTTAAGAAACTTAATAATGCCCTTTTTGAGGAAAATAAAGTGACAGTAAAGTAGGTTTTATTTGTTGACTAAAACTGACTTCCAATCATCCTTTTCCCATTGAAATGTTTATTACTTAAATTTTAAATGTCTTTTGATCTTTCAGGCCAGCTTCCACTTATTTTGCTCTCTTCAACTCACCATGAAAAATGTCCATCTTCACCTTCTTCTCCTCCAATTTAACAATCCCCCTTTGACTTGTGTATATATTTTTTCTCTCACAAATTACCTTTACTGCTTAAACAAATTGTTTTAATAAAGCCAGTGTATTGTTAATCACTGGCACATTGACTGCTCTCATCTCAGCTGGTACTAGAGATGATTCCTAAAAGGGTGGTGTTGGAATTAGAGCTAATCCTAGAAAAAAATGGGGATTTACCTTCTCAGGACTGCAGTACCCACTCTGAACCCCAGGAGAAGAGTTAGAGCTGGGATCTTAGAACATGAAAGCTAAAGGGAAATTCAGAAATCACAATCACAGACCAGCCATCTCATCGTGCAGATAAGATGGACACCCAGAAAGATGGAGAGGTTTTTCCCGAGTTTTAAAGAAAACTCTCACAGAAGTTGTTACTAGAGAATTTTCCAGGGTCAGAGACCCCGAAAGCAAATTCTGAGGCAAAGTGTCATAAGCAAGTGATAAAGAAATGCTCCCAGAAGCTAGTAAGATATGTAACTAAGGTCTGTGGTGAGGGTCAGAAGGAATCAGTACCTCACAGAGGCTTCTGGTTCTCTGTACATGTGCAGGCAAAGCAGCTCCAGGAGCCCTCAGGCTGCTGGCTAAGGTGGTCTGAAGGTACGGGCTATTAGACTGAAAGCACACAGGAGCTGGGGGCCAGTGTAAGGACCTGAAGAAATCTGGGTCCAGCACCAACAGTATCTCTGGGTGTTCTGTCTCTAACTCCACAAGTGTCATCCTGTTGCGATGGGATGGGGGAAAGATATTTTCCCCTTTTGTACCTTCACAGAATTCTTATAATTACCTTACAAAATTCTACTTTTAAACACTCAAATGTCACCTTGGTCATGTTATCTTCCTGCTGTGGCTCCTGTTAATTTGAGATACAAGTCTAAACATTTCAGCCGGACATTCAAGACCTTCATAAATGTTATCTTAAACTCCACAAAAGGCCTACTTTCCATCTCAGAAAAAAATGTATTTGAGGCAAATTATTAGCCATCTGTCTTAGATTTCACACCTTTCTACTTCCGTGTTTTTCTCATACTAAGCACTGCCAAACCAGCAAATCCCCATCAATCTAACTCAATCCTCCAAAAATATCAAACTATGTATTTTGTACGATCCATTCTGACCACATTCACTTTAAGTAATACCTCCTTCCTCTGAGTTTCCATTGCAAGTTTTGTCTAAACTGTGCATTTGGCAACACTATTCTGTGAAATCATTCCTACTGCGTTGTTCTTCTATTTTACTTTTAATTAATAGACTTTACATTTTAGAGCAGTTTTAGATTTAGAGAAAAATTGAGCAAAAAGTAAAGAGAGTTCCCATATATTCTGTGTCTCCTCTGCCCTCAGTTTCCCTTATTATTAACATCTTGCATTTGTCTGGTACACTTGTTACAAGTGATGAAACAGTATTGATCCATAACTACTGTATAAAGTCCATAGATTACATTAAGGCTTACTCTTTGTGTTATTCAGTTCTATGAATTTTGCATAATGCCACATAACCACTATTACATTATCATACGGATGAGATTTACTGCCCTAAAAATCCGCTGTCCTTTATCTGTTCATCCCTCTCTACCCTCCCCTGAAACTCCTGGCAACCACTGATCTTTTTACTATCTGCATAGTTTTTCCTCTACCAGGATGTTTTCCTCAGCTTTTTAAAAATATCCTACTACCATTCCAAAGTCCATGCACTTGTGCCCTGCTTCCCCATACAGATTGGAAAATTCTCATTATATTCCCACTAGCATTTACTAGTGAATAGACCATGTACATGTAGACTTCAGTAAGTATGTATTAGTTTTATTTAAATGAGTGTGAATTCAGGTTCTTTTTTTCTTTATGAAAATTATTAGAATACCTACATCTTGATGTAAAGAACTGACTTTCCAGTGTGAGGCAGAAAAAGTTTGTTAAAGATTTTAAAATGTTAATTCAATAAAGAGAATCAGCTGAAGAAATTTTTTTAAAAAACCTAGTAAGGTGTAAGTAAACACACTAAAGTCAATCTTTCCCAGATGCCAGAAATAAATTGATTCAAAATATAATGGAAAAAAGATTGTGAATAATCCTAAGAAAAGTAAATATTTTAAGAAAATTATAACTATGATATTTTATGGAGAGACATGAAGAAAAGATGTGAATAAGTGATAAGTGAACTATATTCATGGATGGAAGGATTCAGCAATATAAAGAGGTCAGTGTTTCCAAAACTAGCTCATGACTTACTTTTGAGAACCTAAAAACATATTTCTGAGGTTCATCCAAAAAAAAAAATAAACTATACGAATACCAAAAAAAATTTTTTTAAAGAAAAATAAGGAGCTAAAAGAGAAGTAAAAGAAAAATAAGGAGCTCTTTTCTGACAGGTATAAAAACGTAGTAATGACAAAAGTAAAAAGTATTTAAAATCTAAATGACTATAACCTTTATATTTTCTAAATGTGTCACAAGCTAAAATATGTCTCATAATTTTGAAAAAGTAATAAAGGGAATTAATCTGTAGCCTAAAGAGAAGAGATGTAATCCAGAAAATAGAAATAAATTTGGAAAGAATAAAGAATACTAATAGATATACTAACACAAGGGTATAGTGGCTAAAAACTCTTAGTGAAGGGGTTATTAAATACTTAATTTCAATTTTTTACTTAATTTAATTTGAATACTTAATTTCTATTTTTTTACATATTTTACATTCTTTACAATTTTTTTGCATGCAAAAAGTATTTTGCATAAGACTTTCACTAAAAATCTGCAGTGAACTATGTACATAGACCTGTGCAAACATGCCACAAAGAGAATCTTAAAGACCTGAGAAACAGGCAATGTATCAGCCATGTCTCAGTGCGGGGAACAGAAACCATCTGAGATATTTCGAACAGAAAAAATTTAAGAGATACTTTCTAAATATTTTAAAGGGCTGGGGAAATGATAAACAGGGAGCCACAATACAGCTTCTGCCTTGAAATCTTATTATTGAGTCCAGGATCCAAACTTTGCTCTGCTAAGAACTTTGCTGCTAACATCACACATGTCCCCCATTCATGAAGGTGCTAATAACAATGGAATGTGGAATCTGGGTACCATCAACTTCCACACCTCCTGGAAGCCTCTAATTCACCTGTAATTCTATCTCTGTAGCTTCGCTACAGAAAGGTGGAATCAGTCCCCACTTCCACCTTTCAAAACTCATGTCCTTTTATCTGATTGGTACAACCTAATTCACATTTAGGGACTAGGGAAAAAGACAGATTTTAGTTTCCCACCTACTCTGAACACGAAAGTAAAATGGAGATGGAAAGAGCCTTCATAATTATACAAGACCAACAAACTGCTAAAGAAGAAATCTGAATGGTACATTTTTATGAGAAAAAAATGTTCAGTTTTACTTGTCATTAAAGAAACACCAATTAAAACCCAAATATAATTTTCTTTGAATATTTAATAACAATCTGAGAAAAGTACAGTGAGATGAAAACTCTCGTGCACTACAAAAGAGAACAGATAAAACTTACCTAGACAGTGATTTGGCAATTGGTATCTAGAACCTTAAAAATTATTCCATCCTTTGGTACAGTAATCTACGTGTAGGACTCTAACCTAAGAAATAATGTGGTCTATTATGCTCAGTGAAATAAGTCAGACTGAGAAATACAAATACCATATGATTTTATTCATATGGAGAATCTAAAAAAAAACACAACAAATGAACAAACAAACAAAAAGTAGAATCAGACCTATAAACACTGAGAACTGATGGTTGACAAAGGGTAGGGGAGTGGGAAGAAGTTGGGCAAAATGGATGAAGAGGAGTGGGAAAACAGGCTACCCCTTATGGAATGAATACAGTCACAGGGATAAAATGCACAGCATAGGGAATATAGCCAACGATACTGTAACAGTGTTATATAGTGACAAGTGTTAGTTACACTTGTGGTGAGTGTAACATAAAGTATAGAGAATCTGAATCATGATGTTGTACACTTAAAACCAACATCACATTGTGTGTCCACTATACCCAAATTTAAAAAAAAAAATTAAAAGAAAGAATGTTGTCTCCAATTTATGATCAGAAATATTGGCAATGGGGAAAAAATAGGCAGCTTTATTTATGTGTCAAAAATTGGAAAATAACTAGTACCAAGCAAAAAGGGCCCAATAATTAAATAAGTTACATTACCCCTATACAATAGGTTATTCTAAAGCTTTGTAATGACAATGGAATTTTTTTCATGTTATAGAAAAACAAGTAGGACACAAAGATGTTTATAAAATATGGAGCTAACTTTGTAAACTCTTGACAAAATTGATGTAACAGAGAAGGGACTAGGAGAAAACACATCAAAGCCCTAACACTGTATCTCTGATGAAGAAGGGGTGGAATAATTAAATTTAATCCTCATCTTTCCAGACTCTATACTTTTGAAATACTCTACAGTGAGACTACATTTCTCAGAACTATTAAAAATAAACCAAAATTTATCATTAAAAAATTAAAGTAATATTCTAAGAAAAAAAAAGACTTACTTTTTTTTTCTTTCTCTCCAGTTTGAAAATGTATAAATATATTTTAGTGGATTAAGGATTTCTGTCTCAGTTTATAGCTAGAACTTAACATGTCCTTGATTTCTAGAAACTATACTTTAAATATGTCATGTCATGGCAGGGATGAGGGTGGGGGGACTGAAATTTAACAAAAACATGGCATAAAGTTCACAGTTAGGAGACTTCCTAGTCATCGGGATTTCTCCAGCCACCTCAGTGTGTGGTTCTCCTCACATTAAGACTGTAGTCAGCAAACCCACTAGACACATTTGTTTCCATGTCTATTTCACAAGTTCAAATTCCATAAAAAGTTAGGAATTTCTGAAAAAAGAAAAAAATAGTGAGATCTATTTGTAAGAAGATAATAGTAAGATAATATTGTAGCAAAACTCCCATGAAAATATACATCTACCAGATGTCACATTTTGTTACTCTCCTTAAGAAAAGTTTTAGAAAATGGTGAATACTAATCCTTCCATCTTCAGAGACAATTTCACAAGAATTGGGTGGAGTCAGGGTGGTCAAATGAGAACCAAGAACAAAAGTGAATAAAGAGCATTGCTTTATGCAAAAAGTATGTCAACACTAGATGCCAAGCAGCAACCCACACTCATGGGTATTCACAGCCACTTCCTTCTTCCTCGCAGGCTAGGCTACTCTTCAAGTGTACAGAGTGCCCTCCGTTGTTTCGTATCTTCCCTGCATCACCTCAACAAGTAACTCCACATATCCACCTCCTCAGCTCCTGTCTCCTCCAACTGATCAGGCAAATAATTTTCAGTCAGCTTCCTTCAGCCTTCCAAGTGACTGCTACAGCATGGGCTTTTTCCTAGGACACTGAAAAAAAATCTTTGTCTTCAGCCATATCTGCATCTATGTCCAAGGTCTTGATTGAGACTTTTCCAGACCATTCCTACATTTTTGGCCCCCATTTGTTATTTATATGCCAATTAATTCACATAACTAAAAGCAAAACAAGAACTACAAATCAAATGTCATCCTATTAGTTTCATTTTATTTCATTCAGTTAAGCTTCTCTTAAGAACTGCCCATGTTATAGATTCCAAAGACTCCTGGCTTTGACTGAGGCAAAGTTCCAATAAACACATGGACTCTGTTACCAGTCTGGGAATAAGACGGATACATTTGCTCTCAACATTAGCCCTGGCAGAGGTTCTGCTCTGGAGTCTGGGGAGTTTATGTAGTTTGGCCGACAGTTTTGCCTTTTATAAAAAGCTGAGATGATTGTTTCCATGTATAGTATTACAACTGTAAGAACAAAATGCACTTTTCCAAAACTCCATTTTTCTCATTTTCTAACATACTCTTGAATTAAACCATCATAGTTTATCGATCACAATCGTTCTGCCTACTTATGTACAATGTAACTATATATTGCTATACTAATGGAACCTAAAACCATGGTATAGTCTCATCGGAACAAAAGGAGCTTTCCTCCGTTGTGTGAATTTTACCTCAAAAATAAACCTCTATGCATCAAATTGATTAGATTTCTTCTAAAAGAGTAGCTGCCGTTGCAAATCCAAAGTAATAGATGGTTGACATGTGACACTAATAGTAGCCAATAAAACATCTACAGGAAAATTTTCCCAAATGCTTTGTAAATTGATTATCTAGAATACCCTATGATAAATTGACCCATAATGTCATCTGATGGCTATTTATTTAGGCAGAAATTCAGTCTGGGGAATTTGAGAAATAAAATCTCAGAACTGCAATGATGAAGGTAATACATTTCACAGTTCTCGAGAAGAACAGATATTGCTGTCTTTTACTAAGCTTTGTCTTTGCCCATCTGCCTAAAATAAGACTTTCACTAATACTAGTTTGGTCAAGAAATAAACCTACTCTGAGTAGGTTCTCTAGCAGCACTTCCAACTCCAACTGTCACCTCGCCCCCACCTCACTCCCCACCCCACCAAAATCGACTTCCTGATTTCTCTATTTCATTAATAGGACTAGCATTAGCCCACGATTCCAGGGTCAAAATGAGTTATCTCCAAATTAGTCTTTTCAGTGAGCTCGCAATTCAGTTATCACCAAGACCAGTTCTTCGTCTCACTGTCCCTCTCATACACCCTTTTCTTACACTCCCTCAACCCAAAAACAATTTCACTTATTAATTCCCATTCTCAACTCTGCAGTCCTCTGTTACTTGGCCTCTCCACCTCTACATTTCCCTCCATTCTGCCTTATGAATTCCACACAGATCTTCTGTGAGGGGTCACCCCCTCCCGTTCATTTGATTCAATGAGTCCCTCTGGCAAAGAATAGTGATTTTCCAAATTGATTTTCCACTGTGACATAAATGTATGTCATCCAAGCTGGAGCATAAATAAAATATGTAGTCTGGAACTAGAACTCTGCTCTTTGAATACTATCTTCTCTCTGCACCTCCACGCAGAACTGATTCCCCTCCCTAGTGTTTTCCTATTTTATCATACTCACTTCGAACACATCACCAATTGCTGTATATTGAAAATATTTATATATGTATTGTGGTAGGTAGAATCAGAAAATGGTCTCCAATGATTCCTACTCGCTAATATATGTGATCTTGTATAATTCTCTCCCCTCAGGTGTGGGACAGACATAGTAATTTCTTTCTAATAACAGAATAAAATAAAAATAAAGTGATGCAATTCTTTATCCAATTATAAAAAACTGACTTCCACCTAGGTAGCAGACTCTCCCTACTGCCTACTCAGCTTATACACTTTGATATACTGAACTCCAGCAAGGACCTAAAGCCCTCAATTCAATAGCCTCAAAGGAACTGAATCCTGCCAACAGTTATGTGAGTGAGCTTGGAAGTGGAACCTTCCCCTCCAAGCTTTCAGATGAGACCAAGCTTTGGCTGACACCTTGATTTCAGCCTTGTGACAGACCCTAAAGTACAAGACCCAGCTAAACTATGCCTGGATTCCTGAGCCACAGAAACTATGAGATAACTACTTTAAGTGCCAAGTTTGTGTTTGGCGGCAGGGATTTATAATTTGTTGCATGTAAGTAAATAAAATACATGTATCTTGTTTCACTTGGTTAACTATACAGTCTCTGCCAGGCACACACTGAATGACAAAACTAGGTGTGAGCACAGTGCTGAGTGTAAATCATAATGCACAAGAAAAGCTAATGTGCAGTAAATGCTAATTAGCAGTGATTGAATAAATTATTTTACTAACGTAATTTTCCCAGTCATTGTAGAGAGCAAGTATCACTTAATTTTTTCTGAATGTATGAACTACATATAAAGTTTACACTACCCCTCAATGTCAGATCTTATGTTTTGATTTTTGCCTATTTCTCTAACTCATTTGAATTCCTTCTTCCGTTCTTAGCAGAAATTTGGTCATGTCATCTTACCATTTACTAATCTAAAGGATTGCATAATTCACAGAATGATAAACAATAATAAACTTGGACTCACTTTTAAAGGGCAATATAAAACAAATATAATTTCTTCTTTGATATAAATGTGTTTAAATGATAAAAGGAATAGATATCTATAACAGGATGCTTTGAGCAGCAAATAACAGAAAAATGGAACTTGTGATTCACAGTAAGGATATATTTGATATATTAATAAGTCTGTTGGTTTCAGGATTAGAAATTTAAGTAGGTCATCAAGGACCCAACAGTTTTTTCTACTCTGCTCTGCTCTTCTCAGAATTATAAGGTAACTCATAATTATAAGGTAGCTGACACTACTCCAGTAATCAGACATAAGAATATCCAGTGGAAGAAAAGCATTTCTCTTCCTGTGTGTCTCTTTTTTAACAGCAAAGAAACTACTCCCAGAAACACCCAATAGACTTCCCTTTGCATCTCAATGGCCAAAACTGGATCACGTAACATATCCTAAATTAAACCCTGATAAGGGAACTAAGATAACCATCATTGCTAGGGAAGGGCTTAGATGACTCAAGAAAATTGAGATTTCATCAACAGAAGAAAAGAAATATCTATACACCCATGGAAGATAACATAAAGTACTGCATATTTCATCACAAAATGTGCTTATGAGAATTCAGCAGAAGAGGCAACTACTGTCACCTTGAGTGGTTTGGGATTATGATAAAAGACTTAAAATTAGGAGGTATAAGGGGAAGACAGCAGAACATGAAGATCCTAAACTCACCTTGTGTCACAGACACAACTAGATAACACCCACATCAGTGTAACTAACCCAGAAAATGACCCAAAGACTAGCAGAATAAACTCGACAGCTAAATGTAGAGAAGAGGTCACATCAAAGAGGATAGGAAGGGTGGAAATGCGGTCAGGAGCAAACAGACCTGTGGCCCTCCACAGTGGGGAGGGTGCTGCAGACCTAGAGAGGGGAAAGAAAGAGACTCTCACACTGGTGATCCCACACAGGAAAAAATAATCCCCATAACACTTGGCTTTGAAAACCAGAGGGGCCTAATTTTTCCAGTTTTTACAATCTGCAGGACTTAAAACCTGGAACTTTAAAAATCAGAAGACTCAACCTGGGAGAGCTGGGAGGATGAGAGGAAATGAGTCCCACCCTTAAGGAAATAGTACAACAGTCCCACTGAGATATAGCACAAAAGCAACAATTTGAAAAATGCCTGGTATACAGAAGTGTGTACTAGTGATGCAGGAATCATTGGGAGAATTCTCCAGGAACAAAGGAGCAGGCCAGCAACATTTCTCTTCCCTGCCCCTCATTTTAAACACTTGTTCACCTGAGAGTGTCAACACTTGCTACCTAACTTGCTAACACACGTCCTGCCCCCATGATCCCCTATGGACATGAGCCCTCCAGCCAGTCCTCCATTCCAGGTCTCCTCCCACAGCAGACCCCTGCAAACCTTGCAAACACTGCCCTCCACCCCCGCCCCCACACTTCTGCAGACCCACTCTCTCTAAACCAGCCTGCCTCAGTCCCAGTAGCTGCAGGTCCCCTCCTGCTGAGGGCCAGTACAGACCATGCTAATACCCACCTCTAGCCTCTACACACTTCTGCAGATCCACTCCCTCCAATTCTCACTAGGCCAGAGTCCATTTAAAGCAGTGCCACAAGTCTGACAGTGTGTAAGCAGCTAGGACAGGGACCAGCACCACTGTAAAGTGACCACTGCCCCAGGAAAAGAGAAAGATAACCACACACAACAATCAGACTATGACCATAGCAGTGAGCTGGGGGCAGACAACTGGTAGACTGCAGGCTCCACCAACCAAAGAAAGCTTCTCACAGACAACACAGAAAGAGTGCCCTGCAGTTCTGTGCTACTGCGTCTCTGGCCAATGACTGGTTCGACTCAACTCAAGCCCAAGGCAGCCCCACACTAGCCCACTAACACCACAGGGACTAAACCCTGCCCCATAACAGGCAAGAGAGCCATTGTAGATGAATGGACTGAAGAAAAAAGCAACTCAGCTACAACAGCAGGGTACACACAACACATATAGACATTCCTGAAGCACCAGGTTCTGGCAAACAGGGGACACTGCACTATAGCACCCTATAGGATTGCTTCTTCTTTAGGCCATTACTTTCAAGAGTGGAAGACATAACTGACTTCCCTAACACATAGAAACAGACACAGAGAGTTAGACAAAATGAGGAGATAGAGGAATATGTCCTAAAAGAATAGGACAAAATCACAGCAAGAGACCTAAGCGAGATGGAGATAAGTAATACACCTGATAGAAAATTTTAAAGTAATGGTCATAAAGACACTCACAAAAGAATGGAGGGCCTCAGTGAGACCCTTAACAAAGAGACAGAAAACATGAAGAAGAAAAAAATCAGAGCTAAAAAACTCAATAAATGAAATTAAAAGTACACCCAGTGGAATGAATAGAAGACTAGGAAAAGCAGAAGAATGGATCAGCAACTGGAGTACAGACTAATGGAAAAAAACCAATTTGAACAAGTGAGAGAAAAAAATACAAATGAAAACAGACTTAGAGAAATCAGTGATATCATCACATGTAGTAACATTTGCATTTTAGGGATTCTAAGGAGAAGGTATAGAAAACTTAGTAAGTGAAAACTTTCTGAATCTGGGGAAGGAAAAAGAAATCCAGATCCAGGAGGCAGAGAGCCCCCGACAAAATCAACCCAAGGAGGTCCATAGCAAGACACATAGTATTTAAAGGAGCAAAAAGTAGTGATAAAGAAAGAACTTTAAAAGCAACAAAAGAAAAGAACACAGTTACATACAAGGGAAATCCCATAAGGCTATAAGCTGATTTCTCAACAGAAACATTGCATGCCAGAAGAAAGTGGCATGATATATTCAAAGCACTGAAAGGAAAAAAAACCTGTAGCCAAGAATACTCTATCAAGTTCAGAATAGAGGAAGTGATAAAGGATTTCTCAGATGAAAGTTAAAAGAATTTATGACCACTAAACCAGTCTCACAAGAAATATTAAAGGGGACTCTAAGTAGAAAGGAAAGACCATACACAGGAGTAAGAAAAGTAGGATGCACAAAAGCAATGAAGAGAAAAAATATATATATATATACACACACACACACACACACATACATATATATGATATATATATATCAGTATATCAGTATATATCATATGATATATATAGATATATATATCAATAAATGGATTCACGAAAATAAAAGGATATAAAGTATGACACCTTATACCTAAAACATGGGAGGAGAGGAGTAAAGAATGGGTTCAAACTTAAGCAACCCTCAACTTAATATAGACTATATACAGAAGATGTTATATACAAATGTAAAGGTAGCCACAAATTAAAAACCAGTCATATATATGCAAAAAAAAAAAAAAAATAGAGGAAGAAATCCAAGTATATCACTAAAGAAAGCCAACCAACCATGAGAGAGAAGAGAGCAAGAGAAGAAGGAAACAGAGAAGAACTATAAAAAACAAGGAACAAAATAATGGTAAGTACATATCTAACAATAATTACTTTGAATGGAAACAGACTAAAAGCCCAAGTTTCCATCAATAGATAAATGGATAAAGAAGATATAATATACACGACCACATGTTCACATGGACATGCGCGTGCATGCTCACACACACACACACACACACACACACACACACACACAGGAATATTACTCAGCCATCAAAAAAAGAATGGAATCTTGCCGTTTGAAATAATATGGACGGATCTAAAGAGTATAATGCTAAGTAAAATAAGTCAGTCAGAGAAAGACAAATACTATATGATTTCACTCATATGTGGAATTTTAAGAAACAAAACAAAGAAAAAAAGAGACAAACCAAAGACAGACTCTTAACTATAGAGAACAAACTGATGGTTACCAGAAGAGAGGTGGGTGGAGGCACAGGTAAAATAGGTGAATGAGATTAAGAGTACACTTATCTTGATAAGCAATGAGGAACATACAGACACACTGCCCCACTTTACACTGTGTTGCAGCAGGGCACATCTCTCTCCTGCTGGTCAGGAAGTAGAGGCAGGAAGAAACCTAGACCCCCTGTTAAGCACATACTATTATTAAACAGATTGCTCACATCTTTGCCTCTTCATCCTTCTCCAGAGGGCTCAAATCTTTTTACTTCATGAACTACCTACACATTAGGGTTTGCCCTTCTAACTGAGGCTCTTTGTCTTTCCAAGTGGCTTCCATTCACTGGTCTTGGATGTGAGAAATGCAAATATGCATCTGCCCTGCTCTGTCCTCCTTCTGAATCTGGCATAGCTGAGAACCTCTTTAAACCTCAGAGAATATATTTAATTCTGCGATTTCTTAAGCTAAGTCAGCAGAATCTTCACTGAACACTGAATAAGGCAGAGACAAAGGACTTGAAAAGGTGTTTATTTCTTTAGCTTTTATTCAGATTTACAACTGAGTTTTTGAAAGTGATGGATATGCTGTAGTGAATCACCTTTATTCCACTTTAAAGGAATCCGAATCCATTCAAGGCTCCTTCTTGATTGCAAATCCAACCAGTTTAATTGTTTTTATCCATCATAATCATGGGATTCTGGTTTTAGAAATCTTATTAGTAGGCTGCAAAGTGTATTCAGCTCAGGCTTCAGATTGTTTGTGTGGCATAATCACCTGGCCAGATACAAGGTAACAACATTCCTAGTATACTTTTGCTATTTTTGTTCTATTTTGTGTTTCAATAACCATTTCCAATTATCTTCTAATAAAGCAGTATTAGTATATTTGAGTATGAATGAACCATTGTCAAAATTTTCTAAAGTGAATAGTAATTTTCACTGTAAATTCAAAAGTTAAAATCAGCATCTCAGAATTCTATTATTTCAATAATTATCTTACTTGCCCTGTCATACTGAATCAAAAGACAAACTTTTTAAGGCACCCTGCACTGAATTAGAAGAGCAATCCATTTTTATAAGAATCATAACAGAAATACTAATTAACATATGAAAGTCCTTTGAGAACCTTTTGATGAAGAACATAATGAAAAATTGAAAGTAGCAGCAAAGATGGGAAATGGAGATTTTCTTGGATAAAATATACAAACATAAACTGATACTGCGAGCAATCTTAACTGAGATTATACACCAAGACATTTTTTGAAAATTTGATGAAATATTTTTTTAACTTGCACTACAACCTAGTCTGTATAGATAAATAATGTCATCCTATACATGGCAACTTTCAAATATGAATAAAGCAAATCTTACAACATGTGTTGATATACACTTAATAATTGTGTTGTTGGAAACCAAACTAACCTTCTAAGGGTGAGGGCAGGATCTTCTCTGGGAAAAAAATCCTACTGCCAGTCTTCCTGAAAAGAAGTCTATCATGAGATAGAAATGATAACTCAGTGGAGCTTTAATTAAAATAAGGCAATTCCATGCCCTTTATCCGTGGAAGTCAGTACGGTTGGGAATTCCAAGGTCTGAAGACACCTGGAGTAGTTCTGGTGGAAAGAGAGAGAGAGAGAAGTAGATAAATGCAATGTCTGCCACTACACTATGGATCCAGGCAGCAGGCAGCCAACTGTGTAGTTGTTATAAATTATTCTCTATCTAGACTATCTCTTCCCCTGACCCCACAAGTTTGGGGGATTGGGTAAAGTTATAGCCTGACTTCTAGTGCTCACCAGAAGATAAAGAAGAGCTTACCCTACATTTGGATTGGGCTTTCTAAGAGGACAGTTGCAACCCACACACCCACACCCACACCCACACATACAGCCAGTGACTGCAGCATCAGAGGATCCCCTTCAGAGGAGAAGCAGCAATAGTGAGGAAGTAAGATGTATAGGTTGGAGCCCAAGCAACACTAGGCATCCACTGATGAACTTACTAGAAAGTAAAGAATTCAACTGCTATTTTGACCAAATTAACCAGATGATTCAATTTAGTCAAGCTATAATTTAATCTTTATTTTCTCGTTAAACTAACCAATTGTTTATTTAAGCTTATTGTACTAACTAGTTTTTTTTGTGTGTTTTATATAGATTCAAGAGGATCAAGAACTATAAGGGGAAGAAATCTCATAGACTTTTGAATGTTCCTCAGATTCAAGCCCCTCACACTTGAGCTCTTAATTCTCTCTGCTGCTATACTTTCATCATTACTTGAGACAAATTTAAAGAAAATTGGTGAAACGACTCTCTTTGAATACCCAACAAGTCAATAACAAAGAAAGAGGTCTCAACCTATATCCAAGGAAAGTATTCCAGTTAGAATAACCAACAAGGTTAATATTTCAAAATTTTCACATTTATCACCCCATTTTCCCTCTCAATATAAAAAGCCTTTTGGGGCGCCTGGGTGGCTCAGTGGGTTAAAGCCTCTGCCTTCAGCTCAGGTCATGATCCCAGGGTCCTGAGATTGAGCCCCGCATCGGGCTCTCTGCTCAGCAGGGAGCTTGCTTCCCTTCCTCTCTCTCTCTGCCTGCCTCTCTGTCTACTTGTAATCTCTCTCTGGCAAATAAATAAATAAAATCTTTTAAAAAAAAAAGCCTTTTAAGCTAACACTATAAAGATATTCAACTTATGTTGTCATTTAATCATTTCAAAAATATGTTAGGAAAGAATTAGTACTACCTATAATTTATAATTAAGCATTTTTCATTTTCATAAAATAATATATATATTTTAGTTTTTTTATGAACCTTAGATTAGTAAAAGCTTATAACCAACACAAAAAAGATAGATAGAAAAATGGAATTAAATATATTACTGGAATGATTCTATATATTGCATATATGTTTTATGTTATTTCTTATATCTCCTAGCCTACAAAAGCTAAAAAAAAAAAAAAAGACATACACAAAATTGAATATAATGTAAACTAAGTCATTCATTGAAATATTAATGAAGTTAGAAGAAAGGATGATTAATTCTATATATCAAAAAGTAAATAGGGTCTATTGTTTAAATGTTTGATACAAATAAGAGAAATGACAACTAACAAATCATGCACCTTTAAATTGTTTTCTTCTCCCAGGAACTGTGTTTGCCACCTTAACTGTTTTGTGTTTTCTACCTAGAAGGAACAGCCATCAAATGGAGACAAGTCTCTTTATGCTTGTGTAGGATCAAGTGCATTTCCAGAACTCAATAACTAATTCTTTAGGAATAATTTGCCAATGAATGGCACCTACAGGCTGAAGCTCTTCATTGTGTAGTAAAGCTTACCACAGAATTCAAATCATCTTAAATCTTAGCAGGCAATATCTGTGATCTGAAGAAAAGTTTCATTTCCTTAAATCTTAACCTAAGAAACTTAATTCCTTCGTGTTTTCCCAAACAACAAAGTAGACTAAATCGTGTAGTACACAAATTGAATATGATGTCTTGACATTTCAGAAAGTGAGAAAGCATTCCTCAGGGATAATTCAAGTATTTCTTTAGTGCATGTTTCATGCTTGTAACCAGATTAAATCTCAAAGAGAAATCTTATTTTGGCATAAATGATCACCTCAATATCTGTTACATTTGTTGCAAAGTTAACCCTTTCCATTTTGTACTTGAAACAACTGAACATTTAAAAAAAAAAAAAGGAACAACTTGAAATTTTTGTAATGGTTTCCATCATTCAACAAATAATTTTGAGACCCTAGTATATGACAGGCAATGTGACAAGCTTCAGTAGGAGCTGAAGAAACACACTAGGAAAGGTCCTTGCTCTCATGAAGATCATATTCTACAGATAGGAAAATAGGCAGTAAACAAGTAAATAAATAAATAAGAAGCTAATTACAGGAAACGTAAGTGCAAAGAACAAAACAGTGCCTTGGCAGAGGAGAGTTGAGGGAAGTGTTTTTGGCTAGGCTGCAGAGCCAAAACCTGAATGATGGACGTGTTGGCCCATCAAAGACCTAGAGAAAGAGTAGTCCATGCAGAAAGAGAGCAGATGGAAGACCCAACAGAGGAATGCAGTGGTCTGGTAGAGGAAAGATGCAAGGAAGGGCAGCATACCCCGAACACAGGGGAAGAGATTAGAAAGTTTCCAACTTTTGTAATCTTCAATTACCAGTTTCATTAAAATCAGAATTCTAAAAGCATCGTTGTACCGGTGTGGTAGCATTCACTGAATGAATTTGGTTACTATTATGGATTGAAATGCATCCCCCAAAATTCACATGTTGAAGCTCTAACTCCCAATATGACTATTTGGAGATAGGACCTGTAAGGAGGTAACTAAAATTAAATGAGTTTACATGTGTAGGCCCTAATTCAGTAGGACTGGTGTCCTTAAAGAAAGAGGAAGAGACAGCAGAGAGCTCTCCTTCTCTCTGCATACAAACAAACAAAAGGCCCAGTGAGGACAGAGTGAAAAGGTATCTACCTGCAAGCCAGAAAAAGAGGTCTCACCACAAAACAATGCTGCTGCCACCTTGTTCTTGGACTGCCAGGCTCCAGAACTCTGAGAAAATAAATTTCTGTTATGCAAGTACCCAGTACATGGTGTTTTGTTATGGGAACCCAAGGACAGTAACAATTACCATATCTCAAACAAATTTTACAAAACAGATTTTTCAAACTTTTTAAATAAATATTTATCTAGAATCACATTTGATTCACTTAGAACCAAATCATTTTAGTGGCAGAAGAAGCCTTAGAGATCATCTTCTCAATCCATTCATTTTACAAATGAGGAAAGTTGAGATTTAAAATGCAATGGTTAAAGGCAAACAAATTAATCTCTCCCAGGTCACCACGAAGGCCCCACAATCCATTCATGCTGCTGGTTTGTTACCAGTTATGTTCGGACCTCTGATGTCAACAAGCCAACAAAACAAATCATGTAGTCAGTGAAAAACTAAACTGCCCAGTCACATCCACAATAAAAAAGTAAAAAATTTTTTTTAAATTTTAAATGTAATAACAGTCAAATAATTGCATTAAATGCAACAGAATAAAGTTTCTCTTTAATATACAGAAAATACAAATGTATGAGACAAACAGAAAGACTACAAACATTACAGGGGGAAAAGACATCACAGATACTTCATATACAAATAGAAAAATATATATATGGAGAATATACTTCTCCATGATGAAGAAATGAAAATTAAGACAACTTTGAGAAATCATTTCATGCTGATAACAGTAGCAACAATTGTAGAACACCTGATGTCATTTTAGTGAAACAGATACACTGAATCAAGGCCCTTGAGATGAATTAAAACAACCCCTTTGTGAAAAACAAAATTACAACATGTAGCAGAAGCCCTAAGGATGTTATATCACCTGAGATTACTTTTCCTGAGAATTTTGTTGGAAGCTAAATAACAGAAGCATATAGAAATTCATGGCAGAATGTATATATTTATACCTATATCCTTAATATTACAGAAATGCTTTAAGGAAATTATTATATATCAGAATGATAAAAAACTATATAGTCACTAAAGGTTATAGCTTTAAGAATTTTTAAGAAAAGTAGGAGTAATATATCCTAATGGTTGAAAATAGAAGTATTGAAATCAAATGAACCAGGGCAAGAATCTGTCTCTACCATAAACAAATTATGTGAACTAAATTTTCTCAGCTGTAAAATGGAAATAACAGGGTAACAGTGAACATTAACTGACCACTTGCTGTGTGACAAAGTTCTAAATTTAGTATAGTCAACCCTCATTATTCAGGGGACCCCATATTTACAATTCTCCTATTCAATAACATTTATTTGTAACCCCAAAATCACTACTTCTGATGCCTTCAAGATCATTCAGACAGGCACAGAGCAACAAAAAACAATGTAAGGTACCTGAAATTTGCAGCTCAGCCTTCCTGTTCAGCTAATACGGAGGTAAGCAGAGGATGAAGAGCCAAGGGGTACGGGCTAGTGCAAGAAGTCCAGCATCTGCGGCCAGTGGGAGAGGGTTTGAGTCACAACTGGGGACACTATGAGTGAAAAGTAAGTCAAGGCAAGCCACTTAGATCTGTACCTCATTTTCTCTTTCTTAAAATAAAACAGAATCTACCAAGATGAGATTTTTTAAGATTAAGGATTATAACCTATGTGAGACAAATGTGTGGGGGGAAGGGTGCACACATGTTTCCCTATGGTTGATAGTTTGTTATTCTCTCATTTCACGTTCCTGGGGCTTTATCTAATTACCACAAATGATGAGAATCAGATACTTGCGTATTGACTCATTTCATCCTCACACAAATCCTCTGAAATTCAAGTGACATAAAAACTGGAGGAAACAGCTACCTCCCAAGGCTGCACAGAAATAAAGGACGGGATGTAATCTCTGGAGTTCTGGCACCTAAGAGCTTAAAGGAAAGCACATGGAGTGGGTGCTCTGAAGGGGCCATCACCCAGGTACGACTGCCTCTAGTCATCTGAGGCTGGTTTGTGGAATGGCAAAAGAAGGTGGAGGCTGGGGCTAACCACTACTGGAGTTAATTGCCACTATTCTGGCCACACTCTCAAAAACGGGGGTGGGGGGGGTTAGAAATCCCTTCTTCCTGCTTCTTTTCCAACTTCCAATTGCCCTCCAATCTTCCTATTGGTAGAACCTGTAAGCAAACTGGGCAAAGGTATCTGGGAAATGTAGTTTTCAGAGTTTCAGCACCAGAATCAGGTGGTGGGGAGCAGGATGACGATAGGGTAGTAAAAGGTAGTGCGGGGTTAAAACATTTAAGGTTACATTTATTAGCATGGGTTTCTAGAAACCAGAGCACAAACCAAAACCTTATGCGTTGCTATTTTTTTAGAACATTTAATCCCAGGAAGAGTGAGGAAATGCAGAATGAGGCAGAAAACGAGATAAATAGTGGCATATTATCAAGCTGGCCACCGCTTGGTATCAGGTGGAACTGGCTGCTCCATCTCCTGGGATGATCTTTCAAATTGCCTAGGAACTGCTGGGTCTCAGGAGGAAAAAAATAGTAGAACCCATCTGCTTGCTCCTCTCCTACACTGGTCAAGTATTAGCCACACGGGCATAAATTCCCCGCATTCCATATTGCCCATGTGTGGTAGCAGGGTCTTTTAGAGTCTCAAAGGCAACAGAAAAAACACAGGACACAAGGAGAGAGGGGGATGGTGTAGGCATGACGAAAAGGCACCACTGGGTTGCACTGAGATGGAACAGTTATTTCACAAGTGGCTGAGCAGAGCCATAAACATGTGGCCATTCAGAGGCTGAAATAAAAGACGTGGCCAGAAGCTCAGAAGACAACTGAAGCCAAGAGAACATACAGGGGTACAGAAGTATCTGATGTAGTCAATGACAAGAAGTAGGGGTTCACACAGATGCATGCACTAAAATATCTAGGTATGTCTAACATCAGGCAGGATTAGAGAATTCATATAATTCACAATTCAAACTGGACATTTTTCTCTAGGATGAATGCTAAACTGGACAGGATCCCCAGACAGGTTAATGTGTCCAGTTTCTTTAGATATAGCTAGAAGAACCACATAAAAATTGAATGGTTATCTAGATGAAGTATAAGGAAGGCTTTTTAAATATGTTTATTATTTTTTCTATAAAGTTTTAAATTTTACTTTTGAAAAATACTCATTAGGCAGATAAAGTTATAGAAATAATAGGCCATATGTTTAATACTCTGTATTTATGGATGTTCTTGGCCCTTATATTAAGAACAAATATAAATATCTCTTCTGGCTGTGGGTATAATCAGGAACCATCCCTTCCCTCAGCCACCAGTGATCCTACCTTCTAGCATTCATTATATTAAGGTTCTACCTATTTTTCAATCAGCTAAAGAGTCGATTAGCTTTTCTGTTCAAGGTATTCCTTCTGAATGCCTCTGAACACATTCACTTTTTACCTTTGCTAATTATACCTAAACACAAAGCATGTTGAAGGTTAAAGAAAAAATTATTCTGACACATGTAAAGTGGTAAAGGAGATTGGGATGCCTGGGTAGCTTAGTTGGTTAAGCCGCTACCTTTGGCTCAGGTCATGATCCCAGGGTCCTGGAATCGAGTCCCACATTGGGCTCCTTGCTCAGCAGGGAGCCTGCTTCTCTCTCTGCCTCTGCCTGCCACTCTGCCTGCTTGTGCTCTCTCTCTCTCTCTCTCTCTCTCTCTCTCTCTATCTCTCTATCTCTCTGACAAATAAGTAAAATCTTTAAAAATAAAAAAATAATTAAAAATGGTAAGGGAGACTTTATCCAAGACTATTGCAATAGAGAGAAATCAGGCTCAACTCCAAATACGACAAATACAAGTGGGGATTTATAGCCAAAGAGACGAATGAAGGAGTCAATGGGTGGAAAATTACTTAGGAGACATCAAGGGTAGTGATGTTTTGCTATACCAACTTAATAGGATTCCCCTGATTTCAGGCCAGAGTGATCAGAATGATTAGGGGTAGAGACTAAGAAGTTTCATCAGATATGAGGGTGATCAGAAATCAAGGATGAGAGGATTTTCTCTAAAATGATTCTGCAGGATTCCTCCTAAGACTAGACTTGGCAAAAACAGACATAGAAGCCCAAGGTCAAGACCAAAAGGTCAAAAGAAGGCTTAGGGGAGCCTAGGAAAAGTTTGATCAAGGAAAGAGTCTGAGTCACTGAGAATGTAACAGATACAGGGAAGCAACATGGAAAACCCTTCTGTCCATATGCTATACTAGGTCCTAGTATCAGCTCTCACTGACTGGGTGACCCTATCTTTATTAATATCTTTCTGTCTTTAAATTTGTTCTTTTAAAGGCCACATGCCTTGTACATATTTATAGGCAGCTATTTCTGGTATGATTTCAGAATGAGTACAAATCCTTTTTAAGGAAAAGAAGAATGGGCTATGCTGGAGTGCTAATGGATTTCAGCAGGAAGCCTATCACCCAGCATTCTGCCTGAACAGTCCTCAGCTGGACAGCACTCACAAGCCCAGATGCCAAGCTGTGGACAACTGTCTCCAGGCAGCACCATCTGCTTCCATGGGAATCTCCCCAGGCATTTGGTTGGCAGCTCCAGGTTGGCCTTGAGGTCGGCCATGTGGGAAGGATGCTGCTGGGAGGCTGTCTGGCTTTTCTTAACACTTGGGAACTCATTTCCTACCATTTAGTCAGAGTTAGCATTTGATTCAATTTCCTTTCTTTGAGGACAATAGTAGATAGTTGAGTTCTCCTTAGTAGGAACTTAGCAGAAAGTAAAACTGAGTTCAATTATCTCTCCTTGCTGTTGAGTAAATCGTGTTTTTTCCTTAGAACAGCCAAACACAGTGCATCTCCCAGAGTGTGTTGCAAACCTCAATTTTGCACAAATTGCTCCAAGAACAAAGGGTCTCAGAGTCAAATAAGTTTGAAAATACTTCACATCACACATCTTTAGAGATGTACCATGCACATTAAGTAGTGATACCCTGAGAAGTACAGTGAAAAGCAATTACTTTAACATGGTTTAACTCAGTATTTCCCAAACTTAGGAGAACACAGAATTTCAACTCAATTCAGCTACTTTTCAATCTGTAAATTGTGTAATTTGCACCCAGAAAAGGGATCATCAGAACACAGCAAGTCACCATCAATCATCAAAAGGGCTTGGTGGCCTTGGGGCAGCCAGCCTGGGCTGCACAAGAAGGGACAAACGTCTTCCATTTCTTTTATATTCTGTGGTTGTTAGAATACAGCATGTATTTTATGAGATGGGCAGAATTCATTTATTCTTTTCCTCCATTCAACAAACATTAACCATGTCCCTACTGGCCCCAGCATAGTGCCAGGTACTAGGGATATAGAAGCAATCCAAGTAATATGGCCACAGCTTATACTTAAACCATTAAGAGGCACATTTGAAAAGTATTTATAATGAAATGCTGTGAGCCCTTACCTAGAATCAGAATTTGCCTCTGGATGTTTTCTTTAGGTTCATTGATTAGCGAGAGTTAACCTAATCTGGAGAATAGGTAAGGCCTCCCAGGAAGCCTCTTCCAGCCCACGCAGGCAGTAACAAGTCCATCTGATGATAGCACAAGACATGCAAGGAGCCCTGAGAACAAAGATTAAAGACAAGGAACAGATCATTAGTGGTCTTTTAGAGTCAAAACAGAAAACTCCTGTCAGCCTACCACTGCATTTAACAACTCAACAAAATTCTGCACAACACTAGAGTAGATTTATCTTAAGGAAAGAGACCATTTCAAATAACTTTTGTACCCTCTTAATTACACAATAGTTCCCGGCATAGCAGACACATTATGAATTTTAAACAAAGAATAATACTGTATAATGTATACCTTCATATAAGTACTAGTAATAATGCCATATTCACACAACAGGTATTCAATAACTATTTAGTGGATGAATAAAAGAAACATTTGACACATTAAGGATCATTCAGAATTTCACCATTTTCAAAACCTTTTTCTTTAAAAAAGACAGCCCAGATTATAAAAACTAGGAAGGTAAAGGAAAATAGTATTTGTTGAGCCCCTGATATGCAAAGTAATCTGTAGGATCTAGACTTTCTTTTAATCTGTACACTCCTTGAGGGTACTGGCAAAGTTTATACCAATCACTACCCATAACCGTGGTACATGGTGCCATGCTGGTACTATTAAAGGCAGGGTAAAAAAAATTGTTGAATAGAGAAAAAAGAGAACAAATGAATTCTGCCCATCACATAATTTAATCCTCAGGATAGACCCATGAGGAAGATACCATACTCCCAATATTTTCAGGAAAATATTGCTCTGAACTCTTCTCAAGATTGTCCAGTCTTTGAGAGATAGGTACTCAGCAATCGATTAAATGTTTGTAACTTCTTCTAAACAACTCTTAGGTAACGGTTTATTTCCCATTTCTGTTCTACACGAATGGAGCACTAATAAGCACATCTGCCTCATCTTGTCAGCTATAGTTTCAAATTTCTAGGTATCCATTTGATTTCTTGGCAAATATATGTAGAATTCTAAGTTAAATGCATGCACCATGCTATACTCCATAGTTAATCATGAAAATGTATCTCCTCTTTCCCCAGACCTTGGCTAAGATCTCTCATTTTCTTACCTTGACCTGAACTTGCTCAAGGAACTATTTTGGTACAGGATCTGTGCCCAGGTTAATGGCTCATCCTCCTAGACTGGCCATGTCCACTTTTCGTCCCTTCTCTACCCTGACCCTCCTTATATGCACAAACACATACCAGCACACACAAATATGCTTCCTAAATCTTAAAATTGACTATGGGGAATCGTAAAGCACAAAAACAAAAGCAATCCAGCGAATGAGTAAGGTAGATAGCCTGCCACACTGCTAGTTAATTCCACCTGGTTTTTCTTTAAAGATCACTTCATATATACTTTACAGGTTATCTCCTTCATACTACATCCATAATGAGGTTACTTATCCTGAATATCCAATGGGATTGTCTCTTAAGTAACACATCCTCTATTCTAAGAGATGCCTGAGAGGGCAACCACTTCAACCACTAGAAGATGCATACTTTCAGCTAAGAAAGTGGAACTTTTGTTCCTCAAAACCAAAGATGTCACCTCAAGCTTTAAAGTTTTCTGACTGTCACAATTACAGATGTATTATTTAGCAGGTACACTAGAATTCATGCAAATAATGTACACCAATTAATTATGCTAAGTGCTTAATCAAAGAAACTCGGTATGACTTTCTTGAAAATCTCCATGCAAACAATGATGTGTGAGAGATAGAGATTAAATGGACATTTCATATCTGTATATACATCAACTATCTCAAATTAGAGTCAAATCAACTATTTAAGTAACATCTCCTATTTTCTCTGCTCTGTATAAAAGAACAGCGTTAATGAGTACTGGAATGTCTCAAAGTCTAGCAGCAAAAAGGAGGAGGAAAAAAAATGAAAGGATCAGCATAATTTTTTTTCTTCTTTTTTTCAGGACAATTTTTATCAAGATTTTTTTGCTCCCTGAAAAATTAAGGGTTGATGTTCAGTATGAAAGGCAGGCTTTGAAAAGAAAAGATTTTTTTTTTTTTTCCTCGCACATCTTTATATGACTGCTCAAGATTATCAAGAGCAGGTCTCTCCTCACTCTCCTTTATACAGAGAGACAAAGGCACAGGACTAGGAGTCTCCCCAACTCCCCCTTCAGGTTAGGCAGTGATTCCCCTCTTTGAAAGAGATTTAGTTCTGTGAAATCTCTATTTCAAGGAGGACATGGCAAAAATCCAGGTTGTTTCCCACAAATTCAAAGTGTTCTGTGTCTTTTGTTAAAAGATACTACTGGGTAGAGGTTGCAGTCATCTGCAGTTGCCTCCCGTTGGGTGATTGATGTCACCGTGGTGCGTGTGTCCTGGTGGGCTGGAAGACAGGCATGCTGCTGGGGAGAAGCCCGAAGCTCCACCCCACAGAGCCTCAGAGCAGGATGGATTCACAGGTAGAAGAAATCGACAGCTATAGAAAACGGACTGATTGTTGAGACAAATCAATAATGATTTTAAGAAAATTAAATGCTGGCTGAAAAGGAGTGAAAAGCACCTTTGAAAGCTCGAAGGCTTTAAGTAGCAATGGAAGGTCTAAATTTAGGACCTCTTGGGTGATTTCCCAGACCTGAGCATTTTGATTCTGTGTGACCATTCTCTAACTCCTTATCAGCTCATTATCTCAGATGACAGGGCTCCAGGCCTTCACTGTATAAACAATTGCTTAGAGAAGAGAAGCAAACCCAGTGGACCCAGCTATCTTTTATTTGTATCTGTGGGCCCTGAAAGGATTACTAAATGGAAGTCCCGGGGTTCTGTCAGGGCCCTAACACAGGCACACACAAAGCAGCCCACAGACATTTTTACAAAAGAAGGAATAACACAAACACCACGTAATCACCATCAGGGACTTTCCCCCTCTACTCTGTGACTCTCCTGTTATCTCACACATCTCCATCAGTCCCCAAATGCTTATTTGCAAGACATACACATAAGTGAATAAAAAAAAATTCTGAGGAATAGTCAACACTTAACTCCCTTCCCAAGTGGCATACAAAAGCCCCTTAATAACATTTAACTTGATTAACATGCTATTTAAACCCAGCCTCACAAATTAAAGTCTTTGTGTTTATTAGAGTATGGAAGATCCTAAAAAACGTAACTATCTTTTGATCAGAAACTCTCTCCAGTGTTCCACCTAGCTCCACATAATAAGAAATGATGTAATTCCCCAAAGCATGGGATAAAATAATACTCCCTTCACAGTCCTTCCCACTCACAGAGACCCTTAAAATGTCCAAGTTTGTCCTTATCTGTGTTCATAGCTATGCTGGCTCCATCTGTGGGGGGCTTGGAAACTCACTAGCAGTAAGGAGAGTATGGGGCCAGGTCAAGGAGGGCAAAGAGGCTGGCACTGTGAGGAGGTCTCTTTTAAAAAGACTATATTGGCCTTACTGTGTCTGCTCTACTCCCGGTGTTCTATGTTAACCTAAACCCCTCAAACAGCTACACTGATAACCAATATGATTTTACATCTGTTTGGCTCCTTGCCTCTTACAAGGCACGGCTTTTCGTATTATTTAACTGATGAACATAGCAATCCTGTAAGCTACACAGACAAGTATTTTTGTTAAGCACATACTTTAAATATTTTTTTCAAATGCTAAATGATTTTCCCAAGGCACCACAGCTAGAAAGAGGAAGAGTTTTGTGCAAGAATTCAGCCTCTGATACTTGGTCCAATGTGTCTTCTGCTTGCCTCCCACTATCCTTCACCAAGAAGAAGCTTAGATCATTCTCGGAAAATAGAATAAACTTTAAAATCATCCCCAAGAAAGAGAGGCAAATAGATTTAATTTCCACTCTGTAGTGTAGGAGAGTTCAGTGGCTATAATAAAAGCTTTGATTCAAATAAAAACTTAGCACTCATCATGTAGTAGGTTGAATAATGGCCACCCAAATATGTTGATATCCTAATCCTTAGAACCTGTTAATGATATTTTACCTGACAAAGGAGACTCTGGAGATGTGACTAAGATTCTTAAGATGGGGAGAGTGTCCTGAATTGTCCAGATGGACCCAATCTAATCACAACAGTCCTTTTAAGAGGGAGGCACAAAGGTCAGAAAGGAGAGTCAGTGATATGACCATAGAAGCAGAGGCTGGGAAGATGTAAGAAAAACAAAGATTGGAAGATCCTACACTACTGACTTCAAAGATGGAGGATAGGGGCCATGAGCCAAGGAATTCGGGTGGCCTCAAGTAGCTGGAAAAGGCAAGAACATGTATTCTCCTCTACAGCCTCCAGAATGAATATACCACTATCAACATCTTGACTTTAGTCCAGTAAGATTGTGTCAAATTTCTCACCTGCTGAATTGTACTATACTAAATCCGTGTTGCATTAAACCACTAAATTTGTGGTAATTCATCCAGCAGCAATAGGAAACCAATATACATCACATGCCAGCTTTCCTTATGTTAAAATGGATTCACAAAAAATCACAAAATGTGATTTCATAAAATGGAAACTGAACCTACAACTTGCCATCTAGATCCACTGAAATTTGAAATTTGAAAATAAGCAATTATTGTGGCTTACAGAGAAAATAACAGCTAATATTTATTGCTTCATATGTGCCATATAATGTTTTATAGCTGGGGGGGTATGTATCTCATTTAATCTTCACCATAACCCAAATTATTTAATCTTTCTGTGCCTCACTTCCCCCAACTAAAAAAGAAGGAAGCACCTATTTCATATACTCTGTTGTAGTCATCAGTCCCCAAGATCACCCCCAATGATCAACTGTGAATATTATGATTTATAAATATATGAAATATATATTTGAGTTTTGTCCCCTTTCCTGGCACATAGCTCCCAAAACACATGGAATTTCCTAAATGACTGGAGGAATAAGGGTTCTTTTTTAAATAATATTTGGGTTTTGTCCTGGGTTCCTAGTTTCAGTGATCAAGGTGACTACGATATGTTTAGTCATTTATAACAAGTCTGTTTCAACCATATCTGAGTTTATGTTAAACAAGTGATTTTGGGGACATTCCCGAGGATGGGAGCTGGTTCCCAAGGGAACCAAACTTGATTAGAGGGTTGGAAATTTCAGGTTTCCCACCCTCTGACCTCCAGGGAAGGGAGGGGATATGCTGGAGGTTGAATAGATCGCCAATGGTCAATTATTTAATCAATCCTGCCTACATAATAAAGCCTCCATAAAAATCCAAAAATCCAGAGATCTTCCAGTTTGGGGAACATGTGGAAGTGTTGGGAGAGTGGTGCCAGAGAAGGCCTGGAAGCTCTGGACCCCTTGCTACATTTCTTGCCCTGTATCTCTTCCACCTGACTGTTCCTGACTTATGTCCTTTCATAATAAATTGGTAATCTGATAAATTAACTGTTTCCCTGAGTTTTGTGAGTAACTTTAGGAAATTAGTGGAACTCAGGAAGGGGGTGATGGGAACCTCCAATTTATAGCCAGTTGGTCAGAAGCACAGGAAATCACCTGAACTTTTCTAACAGTATGGTAAGAACTGAGGCATCCTGCCAACAATCAGCACTAACTTATCAAGCATGGGAATGAATGATCTTGGAAGCTGATCCTCTAACCCTGGTCAGGTCTTCGGATAACTGTAGCCCCAACAAACATTTTGACTATAACCTCATGAGAGATCCTAAAACCAGAACCACTCAGCTAAGCTGTTCCCAAATTCCTCATGTTCAGAAACTGTGTTGGATAATATCTTTTGTTGCTTCAAGTTCCTGTTTTGAGATCATTTGTTATGCATCAATGGATAACTAACACAGTTTTATGAGAATAGAATTAAGTTCATATTTTATTAATACAGAAGGTGCTTAAAATAGTATGTGCCACAAGATACATACTATTTAAGTGTTTAAAAAATCAATTCCTTCATTAAAAGTATGGATACTATGAACTGCATCCTGGTGTGTGATGGGATTACACAGATGACAAATACATAATCCCTGCCCTCAAGTAGCTCACAATGAAGGAGAGGGAAGAGTAGGGGATGAACATAGACAAAACTGACATGTTTCATACAGCAGAGCTACAAGTGCATAGAGCAACAGTCACAGGTGTGGAAGGCAAGCCATGAAAATTAATATATTTCAGTAAATTTGTATCAACATAAAATCTTTCAACAATTACAATGAATGTTTCAGTGGTTTGATTTTTCTGCAATTGTTATTCTCCCACTTCCACTTATTTGTTCCCTTAAGTTTTTAAAAAGGTTGGTGTCTTCATGTAATAATAACTTGGTATTCTCAAGGAATTCTGAATACTAAAATTGCCCACATTAATTTATGCTATTAATTTTCACATTATTTTTAGGCCACGAGCCTTTAAGAAAACACCTTAACTCAAAAATAAGGAATATCTTTTAAATACTTAAAATAAAAATTTTTTGAAATAAAGGACATTTAAAATAAGGTAAAATAAGGAATATTTTTAAAGGAACTTAAGTTTGTTCTTTATTTACTCCTTTTGAGTCATTCAAAAGCAAACCCGCCATACCAGCCTTTACCAAAATAATGTTTGAAAACAGGGACAGTATTTTTCTGTGAAACATGAATCAAAATTATCTGAATGAGTCTAAACAAGATGTCTGTATATCTCTGCTCTTTTTGTGCCAAGATATCCAGCAATTTAGAGCGCTGGTCAGTTCAGCAATGTTTCCGCAGGTTATTGTTTTTTTACCCTGCCACTGAGGTTCTTACTACTTTTTTGCAAATTCTGCACTTGATTGAGCCAAAACCAAGATATCCTTTTAGCTGCTAAAGAGTATGTATTGAACATTTATTTTAGCTTGTAGAAATGCTCAAAGAAAAAGAAGGAATAAAAAAAAAAAAACCTGTGACTTTACAAGGACAATCTTCGGTTTCATGGAACACTGAGGATGTCAGAACTGTCAGCTCTTATAATACCTACCTGCAGTTAATTTGATTTCTCCATTCGAGTCAAAATGAATTGCATAACTGAGCAACCACATACTTTCCATCTTATTAAACCAATGAGTACATTATACACTGTACCCTTCTAGTCATTCTAACTGAGCTCTCCACTCACAGCTGAAAGGTTTTAATTGCATAACCAGCTGTTATTGTCACTTGAGGCTCTATGTGTAGTAATTAGTGAGGAGACACTAAGTCAACCCAAGAGAACTCTGATAGAATTACGTTCTGCCCACAGATGTGCAAATCATCGGGTGTATGTGTGTAGATAGTGGCTGAGATACAGCATTAGTCCCCCAAATCCCCTAGATACCATCAAAGCTGTATATTTAGGAATGGGAACAATTCCTGGGCAATAAAAGTTGATCCACCCAAATGGGTGCTCCAAAGGACAGAGCAATTCATATGGAAGAGTAAACACAAGAACAACACAGAATTGTGAAAATTATATTTGAGAACAGCAGGGAGTTGAGTTTGGTGGGAGAGAGGCAGAGCTAAATCTACAGAGTAGTTCCAGCATGTGAAGGGCTTACATATGAAGGGCTTACATGTGAAGCTAAGGAGGCTGGGTCCTAACCGGCCAAGGCATAAATGTTCAAGCGTGTGTGTGTGTGTGTGTGTGTGTGTGTGTGTGTGTGTGTGTTGGTGCGCAGATCGATTTGTTTCTTGAGAAGATAATATTGGCAGTGAATGTACTGGGAAGAAGAAAGATAGGAATGTACTATGAGAACTAATGAAATCTTGAGCCAAATAAGTAACTGGGAATGTTATTTAAGTAAATAGAAATGACTTAAACTCACTTTTGAATAATGAAAATAAAAATAGCTCTTATTAAAACTAAATACACTGGAACAATTAAGAAGGAAGGGAGAGAGAGACAAATATTAGTAGTGAAAAAGAAAAGAAAATGGAGAGAATTTTAAAATTTTAAATCAAATCTATTTGGTAGCCATTTCTGTGTATGAGAATGAATGAAAAGGCAAGAGAATGATACCTTGATAATCTAGGACTCAGTCTAGGAGAATGGTGAAGGTGTCTTAAGGAGATACAGTTAGATATTTACAGTCTACAGTTGGAAATGTGTCTCTAGAGCTTAGAAGAGGTCATGGTTTCCGAGAAAAAACTCAGTGGTCATTATAATAGAGAAAACTACATTTATTAAGCACTCATTCCCTTTCTAGAGATTCTACTATATACTTTAGATATATGGTCTCATTTAATTTTTTAAAAAACCCTCATTAATTAAAAAAAAATGCCTTCTACAAATAAAAGACCAAGATTCAGGAGGATAACTAATTTGCTCAAAATCATAAGGTTAGCAAGTGATTAAACTAGAATTCAAAATCAGTAGATACTCAGTTTAATTTCTGCTGAATCCAAGTATTTTAGAAGACTTCTTATTTTTCAAGATGAATAGTTGTTGGTTAAAGCAGGGAATCATTAAAAAATTGTTGCCTATAAAATGAACTATTGGGATTTCATCAAGATCAAAAGCTTTTGCACAGCAAAGGAAACAGTTAACAAAACCAAAAGACAACTGACAGAATGGGAGAAGATATTTGCAAACGACATATCAGATAAAGGGCTCGTATCCAAAATCTATAAAGAGCTTATCAAACTCAATACCCAAAGAACAAATAATCCAGTCAAGAAATGGGCAGAGGACATGAACAGACATTTCTGCAAGGAAGACATCCAGATGGCCAACAGACACATGAAAAAATGCTCCACATCACTCGGCATCAGGGAAATACAAATCAAAACCACAATGAGATACCACCTCACACCAGTCAGAATGGCTAAAATTAACAAGTCAAGAAATGACAGATGCTGGCGAGGATGCGGAGAGAGGGGAACCCTCCTACACTGTTGGTGGGAATGCAAGCTGGTGCAACCACTCTGGAAAACAGTGTGGAGGTTCCTCAAAAAACTGAAAATAGAGCTACCCTACGACCCAGCAATTGCACTCCTGGGTATATATCCTAAAGATACAAACGTGGTGCTCCGAAGGGGCACGTGCACCCGAATGTTTATAGCAGCAATGTCCACAATAGCCAAACTGTGGAAAGCGCCTAGATGTCCATCAACAGATGAATGGATAAAGAAGATGTGGTATATATACACAATGGAATACTATGCAGCCATCAAAAGACATGAAATCTTGCCATTTGCGACGACGTGGATGGAACTGGAGGGTATCATGCTTAGCGAAATAAGTCAATCGGAGAAATATAACTATCATATGATCTCTTTGATATGAGGAAGTGGAGATGCAAGGTGGGGGGGTTTGGGGGGAGGTAGGAAAAGAAAAAATGAAAAGATGGGATTGGGAGGGAGACAAACCATAAAAGACTCAATCTCAAGAAACAGACTGAGGGTTGCGGGGGGGAAGGGGGATGGGAGAGGGTGGTGGGGAAATGGACATTGGGGAGGGTATGTGCTATGATGAGTGCTGTGAAATGTGTAAACCAGACGATTCACAGACCTGTACCCCTGGGGATAAAAATACATTATATGTTTATTAAAATAAAAAAATTAAAAAAAAAAAAAAATTGTTGCCTATAAACTTTAAATACTTCATTTTAACTTGAAAAAATATATACATACCAATGGTTAGATGTTGAGCCAAGAGCTCTTCTTTCAGTATGGGCCCACTAATGGAGATCTGTGCCTTCATAAATCACACATATAAATCATACTCATCATCTATTGTCTGTGATTTCTACTTTGTATTTATTTTATTTTATTTTTTTCAGTGTTCTAAAATTCATTGTTTATGCACCACACCCAGTGCTCCATGCAATAAGTGCCCTCCTTAATACCCACCACCAAGCTTACCCACCCCCATCCCCTCCAAAATCCTCAGTTTGTTTCTCAGAGTCCACAGTCTCTCATGGTTTGTCTCCCCCTCCGATTTCCCCCAACTCACTTCTACTCTCCATCTAGTTTGTATTTCTTAAAGAGGAAGGAGAACCTAAATCCATTTGTAAGGCAATGTGAGTGCAGAGGGTTTTCCCAGTATATTTCTGTTGCATTGCCCACACCTAACTTGACAGAAACTTTTAGGAAGTCAATTTTGTCAACTCTTTCCAAAGTATTCAACTTTATTTTCACAAGATATGCTTTTTCTTTCTATATTCAAAGTTTAGCAGTTTATCCAATATTTAAATAAATATGTCACTACAGTACATTAACAACTGGAATCACTGGTTTGTAAATAAACACAAGTTCCTTGCTAAGAAAATAACTCAACTGTTAGGAACAGAAATATGCTGACATACATGGAATAGTGGCCTGCAGTGTACAAGGAATATTCAATGTCCTCTGGGCATCAGCACTTATGAGCCATAAGTGAATGAGAGCATCAGTGAACCTGTTGAGACGGTTCAGGGAAGATCTGTTAAGAAAGCTCCTACTCTAGCCTTATGTCATGGGAATTAACATTTGGAAAGATAATCCTGAATTATAAATATTTTTGAGCACATGAATCATTGTGTATTTTAAAAATGTGCAAGACCGGTTCCTGCCCAATGGGAGTTTAAAATCTAGTCACTGAAGTGAAAGATCTTTAATCATAATGGTATTTGTTGAGTACTTGTGAATACTCCCAGACAGTATTCCAAGTGTTGAACATAGATTATTTCATAATAACCTTTGAGTAGGTACATTTAAGACCTGATATGTAAGGAAAATAAAACACAGAAAGGTTAAATGATTAGCAAAATGTGACCCATTTATTAAGTGATGGGTTAATTTCAAGCCCAGACTCTCCCATCTCCACAGCCTGAACTATTAACAGCAATCATATATGAATAAGTTATATGCATATATAACTTATATAAGCATATGATTATGCCAGGAACTGGACTGTACCACTCATCTATTTTACCTAATTTTGATCTCCAGATAATACAAGATATATACTAATAGTTTCACTTTCAACATATGTCATGTCACAGAGCTGTGAAGTGGCAGAGCTAGAATTCAAATACAAATAAGTTAACTTTAGTTTTCACATTCTTCACTCTATATATCACTGTCTCACAATATTATTTATAAATAACTACATGCTCATCTGTATGAAAGAGCCCTGAAGATAGCAGAGAAGCAAATAAATCGCATTTATCTAACTAAAAAAACCAGTTGGGATGCTTCACAGTGTTATATACCACCGTAACACTCAGATTAATTACCCCTGTTCAAACTAATAGAAAATTACTTTCTCACACATACACACACACACACACACACAAATAGAATATATTTAGACTACTTTTTCTGATATGCTTATTGTAGAGAAAATTTTAAATTTAGAAAAGTGAAATGAAGAAAGTAAAAACTATTCACAATTCCATCATTAGATATAATGTCTGTTAACATTTTCTTATATTATCTTCCAAATTTTTGAGTGCTTGTATGTGTATAGAAATTTCTTCTGCAGATAATATTTTAATATTAATTGAAATTTAACTGAGTAATTAGGGAAGTTCATTATATTATGTGGAGGAGTGTTTTGTGACTGTTCCTTGTTTACCATCATTATGAGTGATTAATGTGCTGGGAATTTGACATAAAGTCTTATAGAGATGGGGAATATATCTTGGCTTTCTCCCTATCTCTTTCTGGCTGGCTGCTTTTTATTTTCTTTGGCACATTTTTATCCTCCTTTAACAACTACATTCTGGCTTGCCTCATGACTCTGAACTCAGCACTTGACTCTTCTTGCTCTGTATTTTCCGTAAGTGATGTGATCCACTTCTACAACTTCCAAATCACCTATCATCTGATGCCTCCCTCATTTGTATTTCTAGTCCATTCCACTTTTCTGATATTTATAGATATCTCCTAGGCATCTCCATTTAGCTATGTAAAATCCATCTCAAAGTCAACCCTAGCTATACCTCTCACACCTATTCCCTATCTTGTATTTCCTTACCCACACAGTTCACTAAGCCAAAACTTTGAGAAACTTTTGTGGCATGTCCCTTTCATTTATATTCCATAGTCAATCCATTACAAAATCTACAGGATGATGCTTCCAAATTTATCTCTAATCTGTCTACTCCCTAGCTCCGTCTTTGCTCAAGTAATCATCATGTGTCTTTGTTCAAGTAACTATGTATGACCAGGCAATAGTTGTATGTCCCACTTTTTCCACTCTTGAGCCCTAACATCTCTTTTCCACATAGAAACTGAAACAATCTTTCTAAAATTAAAAAAAAAAACAGATTAAGCCATTCCACTGTTGAAACTCTTAACATGGTTTCCCACTGCACATAGAATAAAATCCAAACTCCTTAACATGATCTATAATGTTTTACATGATTAGCCCCTCCTACTTCCCTGACCTCACTTCATACTCCATTCATTCCACTTCAAGTATCTTCTTCCAATTCTTCAAATACACTAGATCCTCTCTAAGGGAAGGAGAAAAACAATTTGGTATTATCAGAAGTTTAATGGTGACTCCTGGTCTGGACAAAAAGGCACAGACCCATTTTTCCCTGTTCCCACTAGACTCTATAAACCCTGGAAATAATGCAGTGGACAAGCAAAGAAGAACCCTGAAAGATGGCAAAAAGGCAAACTTGCACAGAACCCCAGGGCTGGAGGAACAATACAGTGCTGTGTGCCTCTCTCCTCCACAACAGAATTTGTAAGTCACTCAGACTCTGCATTTTCAGGCCCCCAACCCAGCAACAAAAGCCTAGCCAGGCTTCTTCCTTGCCCTGAATCAATGGGAGCCCTTCTGACAACAACAGGCATCCCTGAAAGAACTGGTAAGAAAGATCTTAATAATTAGTGGCCTGTGGAACTGTGCTTCTTGCTTAGCAGCCCAAAGACTCCCTTTTCTCACAGAAAGATACTAGAGATGCCAGGGGGCTGGAAGAGGGACCTAGGCACCACAACAGCACAGTCCAGAAAGCCCCTCTAACCATGCAGACATAATACTTCTCTTCCTTACTGGGAAACACCTGGCACCTGAGCCCAGGAAAACCCCTCATTCTCCTCAGCCAGTACCGGCAAGCACTGGTGGGAGCCCCAGCAACAAAAGATAAATCAAGCAGTCTGAAACAATACAGCAAAGGCTCTAAAAATTAATCTGTCATTGTAACAATAACCCAGGAAAGGAGGCTAGGATCTGCATGCCAAATAGGATGACCTACTAAACAGCCTACTAAAATGAAAACTTTAATTTTTTTTTTGGAAAAATTTAATTAGAACCCAAAGACTCCCAAAATAATAAACAAAACTCCTAAGACACAACCACATTCCTTGGCTTGTGGGCCCTTCCCCATCTTCAAAGCAAGCAGCATAGCATCTTTAAAGCTCTCTCTGGATTCTCTTACTCCTGCTCCCCTCAGCATATCCCTTTTTATGACTCTCTGCCTACTTCTGGTAAGTACCCTTATAATTATATTGGGCCCACCCAGACAACACACAATGATCTTCCCATCTCAAAATCCTTCATTTAATTATATCTCTAAAGCCCCTTTTGTCATATAAGGTAATGTATTCATAAGTTTTGAGGTTTAAGACATGGACATCTTGGGGAGCAGTTGAAGGAGGGACCATTCTGTTTTCTATACTAATAGATTGTGATAAGTCATATTTGTATATTGTAATAACCAAAATAACCATGATGAAAACTATGCAGGGATACACCATCTAAAGAAAAGATGATATCTAAAAAAGAAAAAAAAATCAAGTAATTTACAATAAGGCAAAAAGAGAAATAGAAGAACAAGAACAAGAGGGAGAGAAAACAACAATAAAATGGTGGATTTAAGGGCTAAAATATCAAGATTACCTTATATGTAAATGGTATAAATGAACGAATCAAAAGACAGTGATTGACAGTGTGGATTTAAAAAAAAATGTGACCCAACACATGCCTGTAAGAAACATTTCAAATTCAATGGCATAAGCATACATAAAGTAAAAGGATGAAAAAGTTATACCATGCAAAGGTTAAATTTAAAAATCAGGAGGGTATTTGATAAAGTAGAATTCAGAGCAAAGGAAATTACCAGAGACAAAGAAGGATATTACATAATGATACAAGTATCAGTGTACCAGGAAGACATAGCAAGTGTGTACAACTCATCAAAATACCTGAAGCAAAAGCTAATACAGCTGATGGAGAAACAGACTATAATATAGCTGGGATCTTAAACATCCTCCTTCCAGAAACCAATACACTTACTAGGCAGAAAATCAGCAAAAATATAGGTGATCTGAACAACACAACCAATAAGAAAATTTAATGGACGTATGTAGAACATTCCCCCTAACAATAGCAGAATACATTTTTTTTTTCAAGTACCTATGGATTAGTCACCAACTTAGACCATATCCTAGGTCACAAAACAAACTCAAGGTAAAAAAGAAGTAAAAGAAAGAACTGAAATTAAATAAAACACTTCTTTTTTTGTATTTAAATTCAATTTCGTTAACATGTAGTCTATTACTAGTTTCAGGAGTAGAATTTAGTGATTCAACACTAAATGAGCCATAAATCAAAGAGGAGTCTCAAAAGAAATTTTTTAAAAATATGTACAGAATCAAATGAAAACAAAAATATAACATATTGTTTCTAAAGCAATGCTGAGAAGGACATCTATGGTATTGATTATGTTAGAAATGAAAAAAGTTTTCAAATTAATAATCTAAGTTCCTACCTAAAAAGGGAGAGGGTGGTTGGGTTATGGACAATGGGAGGGTGTGTGCTATGGTGAGTGCTGTGAAGTGTGTAAACCTGGCATGCACAGACCTGTACCCCTGGGGCTAATAATATATTATGTGTTAATAAAAAATTTAAAAATTTAAAAAAAAATTAAGCAAATATAAAGAAAACCTAAAACAACTAGAAGGAAGAAAATAATAAAGACAACACAAAGAAAATAACAAAATTAAAAATAGAAAAACAATAAAGAAAATCAATGAAACAAAAAGCCAACTGCTCTTAAAATATGAAGACAATAAGTGCTCCATAGGACTGAACAAAATAAGAAGAGAAATGACACAAATCACCAATATCAAAATATCATTACAGATTCTGCAATCACTTAAAAGACAATCAGAGAGTATTATGAGTAACTTTATGCCATAAATTCAGTAACTCTGAAGAAGTAGACCAATTTCTTAAAAAACAAAAACTACAAAAACTCAACCAAGATGAAATAGATACCAAAAATAAAAGCAATAAGAAAGAAGAGAACTACAGACCAGAATATAGATGCAAAAATCTCTGACAAAATAATAGCAGCCTAAGTCCAACAATGGAAGACAGTATAGAGATTCCTCAAAAAATTAAATAGAGAACTACCCTAGGACCCAGTAATTGCACTACTGGGTATTTACCCAAAGAATATGGAAACACTAATTTGAAAAGATATATGCACCCCTATGTTTATTAAACATTATTTACAATAGCTAAACTACAGAAGCAGCTCAGATGTCCACTGATAGATGAATGGACAAAGATGGGACATCTATGTGTATACACACACACACACACACACACACACACGAATATTATTCAGCCATAAAAAGGAATGAAATCTTGCCATTAACAACAACAAGGATGAAGCTAGAGAGTATAATGCTAAGCTAAATATGTCAAAGAAAGACAAATACCATATGGTTTCATTTATATGAGGAATTTAAGAAACAAAACAAATAAACAAAGGAGAAAAAAAGAGAGGGACAAACAACAAGAAAGTGCTCTTAACTATAGGGAACAAGCTGACGGTTACCAGAGGGGAAGTGGATAGGGAGATGGGTGAAATAAGTGATGGAGATTAAGAGTACACTCATTGTGAGGAGTGCTGGGTGATATATGGAATTGTTGAATCACTATATTGTACATCTGAAACTAATATTTAAGCACTGTACATTAACTATACTGGTATAAAAGTAAAAATGTTTAAATTTTTTAAAAATGTATATAGCAAGTTAGGAATACAGTGATATTACTTCAGTTTGATAAAACCATCTATAAAAATTAAAACGACCTAGAAGTTACATCATATTTAATGATTTTTTAAAAGTTGAATGATTTCTCAATAAGATTGGGAGCAAAGCAAGAATGTCCATTCTCACCATTCTTATACCATGTAGTATTGGAAGGTCTAATCACTGCAATAAGAGAAGAAAAGGAAATAGAAGACATACAGATAAGAAGGAAAGAGACTGAATTGTTTCCATTTGAAGATAACATGACTATTTATGTAGAAAGTTCGAAAGAAGGGTGCCTGGGTGGTGCAGTCAGTTAAGCATCCGACTCCTGGTTTCAGCTCAGGTCATGATCTCAGGGTTGTGAGATCAGGCCCCATATGGGGCTCCATGCTCAGTGCAGGGTCTGCTTGGGGTTTTTCTCTTCCTCCCCACTATTTCTCTAATATAAATAATAAATAAATCTTTTAAAAATACAAAAAAATTCCAAAGAAACTATAAAAAGTCTTCTAGAACTAATAAATGATTACAAGTTTATAGCATACAAAGTCAATTCAATTTCTATGTACTATCAATGAATATATAGAATACAATGCCTGTGAAAATCCCAGTAAGGATTTCTGCAGCCATAGACAAACTTATTCTAAAATTTATATAAAAAGGTATAAACCCAGGCCACCTGGGTGACTCAGTCAGGTAAGCCTCCAACTCTTGATTTTGGCTCAGGTCCTGATCTAAGGGTTGTGAGATCGAGCCCTGCATCAAGCTCTGTGCTGAGTGTGGTGCCTGCTTGGGATTCTCTCTCTCTCCTTATGCCCCACTACTGGCACACATGTGTTCTCTCTTTCTCTTTAAAAAAAAGAAAGAAAGAAAGAAAGAAAGTGTAGGCCCTAGAAACGCTAAAACAATCTGCAATCTTGATTAAAAAAATAATAAATTGAGATGAATTACACTACTGGATTATAGTGAGCTGAATATTAGTCCCCCAAAATATATGTCACATTCTGGAACCTACAAATATTATCTCTATTACAAAAGAGTGAATATTACCTTATATGGCAAAAGATGTGATCAAGTTAAAAATCTTGAGAAGAGGAACTTATCCTGGATTATCTGGATGGATGCTAATTGTAATCACATATATCCTTACAATAAAGGGGAAAGGCATACAGACAATCCATACACAGAGGTAAAGAAGAGGTAAAGACAGAGGCAGAGATTGAAGTAAAGCAGCCATAGTTCAAGGAAGCCAAGGATTGCCAATAGTTACAGAAGCTGAAAGAGGCAAGGAAGAATTCTCCCCTAGAGCCTCCAGAGGAAGCACAAACCTGCCTACACCATGATTTCAGACTTCTGGCCTCCAGAACTGTGAGAGAATACATTTCTATTGTTTTCAACCAAGTTTGTGGTAATGTGTTACAGTGGTCCTATGAAATAAACATATAATATCAAAATGTATACATTCGGTATTTAATACAATGTGATATTGGCAGAGATATAAATTAATGGAACATAGAAAACCCAGAAACAGATCTATACAAATAGGCTTAACTGATTTTTGACAAAGGTGCAAAACCAATTCAATGGAGGAAAGATAGTCATTTAAAGAAATGATGCTAGATCAATTAGACATCTATAGACAAAACAAAAACAAAAGCAAAAACCTTGACTTAAACTTTATAACACAGACAAAATGAATTCAAATTGGATCATGGGCTTAAATATAAAGGGCAAACTATAAAACTTTCAAAAAGATGAATAAGAGGAAATCTGGGATTTAGGGTTAGACAAGGAATTTTTAGACTTGACACCAAAAACACAATCCATAAAAGGATAAATTGATAAATCTCACCAAAATTTAAACATTTCATTGTGATGAAAAGATAAGCTACAGACTCAGACAGTACATTTGCAAACCACATATCCAAAAAGGATTATATTTAGAATGGTTTAAGGAAATCTGGAAGTTCAATAATTTTTAAAAATCCTATTAGAAAATTGGCAAAAGTCATAACAGACATTTAACCGAAGAGGATATATAGATGACAAAAAAAGCACATGAGAATATTTCAACATCATTAGCAATCAGATAAATACAAATTCAAACAAATAAGATATCACTACACATGTATCAGAAGGACCAAAAGAAAAAACACCAAACGCTGTGGAGGATGAGGAGAAACTAGATCACTCATACATTGTTGGCAGAAATGTAAAATGATACAGCCACTCTTGAAAATGGCAGTTTCTTATCCATCTAAACATACAATTACCATATGACCATGCAACTGAACTCTTAGACTCTTATTTCTCCAAAAAATAAAAACCTATGTTACACAAACACCATGACATGCATGCTCATAGAAGCTTCATTCAAAATAGCCAAAAGCTGAAGTAGCCCAGGTGGCCACCAGCAGACGGATGTTTAAACAAATTATAACACAAATTCCATGTAATACGCTCATCAAAAAAAAAAAAAAAGACGAACAAACACTTGGTATACACAACAACTGTGGTGAATCTCCAAGGCATTATGCTGAGGTAAAAAGCCAATTCCCAAAAGTTATGTACTATATGATTCCATTTACATAGCATTTTGAAATGATAAATTTAGAAATGAAGAACAGATGGTGATTTCCAAGGGTTAGGGAAGGGAGGGTGAGACCCCGGCGGCAAGAAGGAGATAAATATGGTACAAGGGCAAAATTTGGAGATTCTCAAGTGAAAAGATTTCAAATTAGAAGAAATTTTTGTTGTTGTTTTATTGTTGTTGTTGCTTAAAAAAAAGAAAGCCAGGGGCACCTGGGTGGCTCGGTTGGTTAAATGTCTGGCTCTTGGCTTTCACTCAGGTCATGATCTCATGGGTCCTGAGATAGGTCCCCACCTTGGGCTCCATGCCTGGCAGGGAGTTCGCTTGAGATTCTCTCCTTCTGCCCCTCCCCCACTCATCCTCATTCTCTCTCAAACTAACAAATAAAACTTTTAAAAAAGCATGCTGAATAATTTAACTCTCCAATGAATATTTTGATTTGGCAATCTACATAGATAAATTTTACTAGATTGTGAGAGTAAGCCATTTTACAGCAGTTAAATTCCTTCTAATATATGTGAGAAAATCTAAAATAAACATTATGAAGATATTCTTCTGAAACTCTCATAGCATTTACTATGTGAATATTAATACTGTATATTCACTCTATGTGATTTTTTAAAAAAAATTTATTTAGAATCATATTCAATAAATTGTTCTTCATTTTTGTTCCTCCAACCTATGCAATTGTTCTTGCAGATCTGAGAACACATACAGCTGTAAGGAATCTATTTATCCTCACACTTGACCTGGGGAATACTTGTTCACATACTTCTGAAATTATTAAAAGAACAATGATTACATCTGTGTCTTGAATTATTTCAGTCAGAAAAAGCATGTACTATCTTTATTGACATGATTACTACAGATTTGTTAATTAAACTACCATTACTGTCACCATTCTATATATAGATGAGTGCCAGTTTAGAAATTATTTAACCATGTATTCCTCTAAAATGGTAGCATTTTAAGTCTTTTATTAAATGAAGGTTTTTTTCTCTAATACAAAAGCAAGAAATTTTCATTACAGAAAACACATATAAAAAATTAAACTGCTGATTTCTGGAGAAGATGGCAAAGTGGGAGGATACTAAGCTCACTTCATTTCACAGATACAACTACATAACATCCATATCAGTGTAAATAACCCAGAAAACAACTCAAAGACTGGCAGAACAGACTCTCTACAGCTAAACGTACAGAAGAAGCCACATGAAAGAGGGTAGGGAAAGGCAGAGACACAGGAGCCAAACAGAGACATGGAGCTACATGCAGGACAGAGGGATACAGTGGGTGCAAACAGAGAAGAGGAACAGATCCCATGCTAGATACCGCAGGCATGGGGGATCCCACTGGGAGAACAAATTCTTGTAACATTTGGCTTTGAAAACTATAGGGGCCTAATTTTGCAAGTTCTTACAATCAGCAAGGCTTAACAGGTGGAACTTTAAAAATCAGTGGGCTCAACTCTGGAAAAGCAAGGAGGGTGAGAGGAATCTGAATCCCCACCTTAAAGAGACAACACAACAAACAACCCTGCTGAGATACAGTGTAGAAGTCGTAGTTTTAAAAATACCTGGGGTATATGGGAGGGAGATTTGTTTACCAATCTCAGACCTTGTGCTCTAGGAGCAGGGATCTTTGGGAGACTTCTCCAAGAACAAAGCTGCTAGCAGGCATATTTTCCTCCCTCACCCCCAGCCTAGGCACACAGATACCTGCAGGAACCAGTGCAGCTTAGACATGCTCCACGCACCTTGTCAAAAGCATGCCCCACCCCATGTTCTCCTTTGGACATTTCCCCTGCCCCACCATCCCAGCCTAGGCAGGAGTTTCCTGGATGGCCAAAACTTCCCTCCCACAGCAGACCAGCAGACCTTGATGGCAGCATATGCCCCACACCACAGTCCTCCGTGGGAGTCTGTATAAAATGGTGTGACAAGCCTGGCAGCATGCAAATAGTCCCAAAAAGGGACAGCACTTCCAAAGTGACTCCTGCCCCAGGGAGAGGGGAAGATAACTACACAACCGACTGTGACACCAGCAGTGGCAGGAGGCAGACAGCTGGTCTGACTGCAGTCCCCAATAACCAACAAAAGCTTCTCAGGTGACAACACAGAGAAATTGCCCTGAAGTTTGGTGCTACCACAGCTGTGGCAAACACTTGGTCTGACTCAACTAAAGGCCAAGGTGGCCCCAAACTGGCCCAATAACAATATAAGAACCAAACCCTGCCCACAATAGGTAAACAAAGTCACTACAGATGACTGGACTAAAAGCAAACATGTTTTAGCCACAACAGTAGGCACGTACAACACACGTAAAAGACACCCTGAATATGCCAGGTTCTGGTGAACAGAGGACATTGCACTAAAGGGTGCTATAGGACCTCTTCTTCATAAGGCCACTGCTCTCAAGAGCAGGAGACATAGCTGACTTTCCTAACATAGAGAAAGAGACAGAAAATTAGTCAAAAAGAGAAGTCAGAGGAATATGTGCCAAATGAAAGAAGAGGGGGGAAAAAAATCAAGCAAAAGAACAAAGTGAAATGGAGATAAGTAAAATGCCTGACAGAAAATTGAAAGTAATGGTCATAAAGATACTCACAGGACTTGAGAAAAGAGTGGAGGACCTCAGTGAGACTTTCAACAAAGAGATAGAAAACATAAAAAGGAACCAATCAGAGATAAAGAATTCAGTAATTGAAATTAAAAATGTACTGGAAGGAATAAATAGTAGACTAGAGGAAGCAGAAGAATGGGTCAGTGACCTGGAGAACAGACCAAAGGAAAGCAACCAAACTGAAGAGGAGAGAGAAAAAAATAATAATAGTACATGAAAATAGATTAAAGGATCTCAACAACTTTACCAACCACAATAACATTTGCATTATAGGGATCCCAGAAGGAAAGGAGAAAGAAAAGGAGGCAGAAAATATATTTGAAGAAATAACAGCTGAAAACTTCCTGAATTTGGAGAAAGAAACAGAAATCTAGATCCAGGAGGCACAGAGAGGTCCCAACAAAATCAACACAAGAAAGTCCACACCAAGAAACACAGTAATTAAAGTGGCAAAAAATAGTGATAGAGAATTTTAAAGGAAGCAATAGAAAGGAAAGCAGTTACATATAAGGGAACCCTTATATAAGGGAAACTTTCAGAGTTTCTCTGGAAAAATCTGCTGATAGCAGAAAGAGTGGCACGATATATTCGAAATGCCGAAAGGAAAAAAAAATCTACATTCAGCAATCATGAATACTCTACCTAGCAGGCTATTATTCAAAACAGAAGGAAAAGAATTTCTCAGACAAATAAAAGTTAAAGGAACTCATTACCACTAAACTATCCCTACAAGAAATGTTAAAGGGGACTCTGAGTGGAAAAGGACTGTAAGTAGGAGAAAAAAAAGTAGGAAGCACAAAAGCAATAAAAATAAGTATATCTGTAAAAATCAGTCAAGGGACTCACAAAATAAAAGGATGTAAAGTGTGACACTATATACATAAAATGTGGCAGGGTAGAGGAGTAAAGAATGGGTTCATATTAAGTGACCATCAACTTAATATAGACTGCTATATGCTAAGATGTTACGTACAAACCTAATACTAACCACAAATTGAAAACCAGCAATAAATTTGCAAAAAATAAAGACAAAGGAATCCAAGTATATCACTAAAGAAAGCCAACTAACCATGATAGAAGAGAGCAAGCAAAGAAAAGAACAGAGAAGAAGTACAAAAACAATCATAAAACAAGTAACAAAATGGCAAGTTAAGTACATACCTATCAATAATTACTTTGAATGTAAGTGGACTAAACACTCTGGTCAAAAGATATGGGGAGATGAAATGGATTAAAAAAGAAAGATCCATCTATATGCTACCTACAGGAGACTTATTTTAGACCTAAAGACACCTGCACATTGAAAGTGAAGGAATGGGAAAGCATTTATCATGCAAATGGAAGTGAAAAGAAAGGCAGGGTGGGAATATTGATATTGGACAAAATAGGCTTCAAAACAAAGACTGTAACAAGAACGAAAGAAGGAAACAATTTAATGATAAAGGGAAGACTCCAACAAGAAGATATAGCAGTCATAAATATTTATGCACCCCACATGGGAGCATCCAAATACATAAAGCAGTTATTAACAAACATAAGGGAAGTAATTAATACTAATATAATAATAGTAGGGGACTTTAACATCCCACATATATCAATGGATAGATTATCCAAGCAGAAAATCAACAAGGAAACAGTGCCTTGGAATGACACATTGGATCAGATGGATCTAAACAGATATATTCAGAACATTCCATTCTAAAACAGCAGATTAAGCATTCTTTTCAAGTGTACATGAGACATTCTCCAGAATAGATTCCATGTTAAGCCACAAAACAATTTTCAACAAATTCAAAAAGATCAAAGTCATACATGCATCTTTTCTAACCACGACACTTAAATCATCCACAAGAAAAAATCTGGAAAGAACACAAATACACGTTTGTTAAATTAAATAACATGCTACTCATGAAAGAAATTGAAGAAAACACAAAAATATGGAAGACCATTCCATACTCATGGATCAGAAGAATAAACATTGTTAAAATGTCTATACTGCCTAGAGCAATCTATACTTTCAATGCCATTCCGATCAAAATTCTACCAGCATTTTTCAAAGAGCTGGAACAAACAATCCTAAAATTTGTATGGAACCAGAAGAAACCCTGAACTGCTAAGGAAATATTGAAAAAGAAAAGCAAAACTGGGGGCATCATGTTGCCTGATTTTAAGCTTTACTATAAAGCTGTGATCACCAAGACAGCGTGGTACTGGCACAAAAACAGACAAATAGACCAGTGGACCAGAGAAGAGAGCCCAGATATGGACCCGCAACTTTATGGTCAAATAATCTTTGACAAAGCAGGAAAAAATATACAGTGGAAAAAAGGCAGTCTCTTCAATAAGTGGTGCTGGGAAAACTGGACAGATATGTGTAGAAGAATGAAACTCGACCATTCTCTTATACACAAAGATAAACTCGAAATGGATAAAAGACCTCAAGATGAGGCAAGAATCCATCAGAATCCTAGAGGAGAACATAGGCAGTAACCTCTTCAATATCAGCCACAGCAACTTCTTTCAAGATATGTCTCCAAAGGCAAAAGAAACAAATGAAAAAAAGACAAAATGAACTTTTGGGACTTCATCAAGATCAAAAGCTTCTGCACAGCAAAGGAAACAGTCAACCAAACAAAGAGGCGACCCACGGAATAGGAGAAGATATTTGCAAATGGCACTACAGACAAATGGCTGATACCCAAGATCTATAAAGAACTCCTCAAACTCAACACACCTAAAACAAATAATCACATCAAACAATGGGCAGAAGACATGAACAGACACTTCTCCAAAGAAGACATACAAATGGTTAACAGATACATGAAAAAATGTTCATCATCATTAGCCATCAGGGAGATTCAAATCAAAACCACATTGAGATACCACCTTACACTACTTAGAATGGCCAAAATTAACAAGATGGTAAACAACATGTGCTGGAGAGGATGTGGAGAAAGGGGAACCCTCTTACACTGTTGGTGGGAATGCAAGTTGGTGCAGCCACTTTGGAAAACAGTGGGGAGATTCCTTAAGAAATTAAAAATAGAGTTTCCCTATGACCCTGCAACTGCACTATTCGGTATTTACCTCAAAGATACAGATGGAGTGAAAAGAAGGGCTATCTGTACCCCAATGTTCATAGCAGCAATGACCACAGTCACCAAACTGTGGAAAGAACCAAGATGTTCTTCAACAGACAAACGGATAAAGAAGATATGGTCCATATATACAATGGAGTATTATGCCTTCACAGAAAGGATGAATACCCAACTTTCGTATCAACATGGACAGGAATGGAAGAGATTATGCTAAGTGAAATAAGTCAAGCAGAGAGAGTCAATTATCATATGGTTTCGCTTACTAGTGGAGCATAAGGAATAACACGGAGGACATGGGGAGATGGAGAGAAGGGAGTGGGGGAAATTGGAGGGTGAGATGAACTATGGGAGAATGTGGATTCTGAGAAACAAACTGAGGGTTTTGGAGGTAAGGGGGTGGGGATGGGTAAGCCTGGTGGTGGTTACTGTGGAGGGCACATATGACATGGAGCACTGGGTGTGGTGCATAAACAATGAATTCTGGAACACTGAGAAGAAATTAAAAAAAAAAAAAAGCTACTAAACAATGAATGGGTCATCCAAGAAATCAAAGAGGAAATTAAAAAAATACATAGAGACAAGTGAAAATGAAACCACAACAGCCCAAAATTTGGGGGATGCAGCAAAAGCTTTTCTAAGAGTGGAGTTTATAGCAATACAGGTCTATTGCAAGAAGAAAAAAAAAATTAAATAAACAAGCTAACCTTACACCAAGAGGAGCTAGAAAAAGAAAAATAAACAAAACCCCAAACCAGTAGAGGGAAGGAAATAATAAAGATTAAAGCAGAAATAAACAAAACAGAAACTAAATAAAACAAGAGAACAGATCAGTGAAATCAGGAGCTGGTTCTTTGAAAAGATCAACAAAATTGATAAATCTTTAGCCAGACTCATTAAAAAAAAAAAAAAAAGACTCTAATGAGCAAAATCAGAAATGAAAGAAGAGATAATAACAACAAACACCACAGAAATACAAAGGACTGTAAGAGAATATTATGAAAAATTATATGCCATCAAATTGGAGAAGTTGGAAGAAATGGATAAATTCCCAGAAACTATAACCTACCAAAACTGAAATTAGAAGAAATAGAAAACTCGAAAACACCAATTAACAGCAATAAAACTGAATCAGTAATTAAAAGAAAAAAAAAAAAGAAAAAGAAACCTCTCAACAAATGAAAGTACAGGAACAGATGGCTTCACAGGTGAATTCTACCAAACTTTTAAAGAAGAATTAATACTTATTCTTCTCATACTATTCCAAAAAATAGAAAAGGAAGGAAACCTAAATTCATTCTTGAGACCAGCATTACCCTGATACCAAAACCATATAAAGACACCACATAAAAAAGAGAGCTACATGGGGCACCTGGGTTACTCAGTTAGTTGAGGGTCCAACTCTTTTTTTCAGCTGTGGTCATGATCTTGAGGTACTGGGATTAAGCCTTTCATTGGGGTCTGCATTCAGTGGAAAGCCTTTTTGAGGAATGTCTCTCTCCCTCTGCCCCTCCCACCATTTGTGCATGCGTAGTCTCTCTCTCTCTCTCTAATAAATGCAAAAAATCTTTTTTTAAGAAAGAGTACTAAAGGTCAATATCTGTGATGAACATAGAAGTAGAAATCCTCAGCAAAATATCAGCAAACCAAATCCAACAACACATTAAAAAAATCATTCACCATGATCAAGTGGGATTTATTCCTGAGACGTAAGGGTGGCTCAATATTCACAAATCAATCAATGTAATACATTATAACAATAAGAGAAAGGATGAGAACCATATGATCAATTCACTGGATGCAGAAAAGCATTTGACAAAGCATAACATCCATTCATGACAAAAACCCTCAACAAAGTGGGTTTAGAGGGAACATAACTCAACATAATAAAGACCAAATACAAAAACCCACAGCCAACATCACACCCAATGGTGAAAACCTGAGAGTTTCTCCCTTAAGGTTAGGAACAAGACAATGATGCCCACGCTCACTACTTTTATTTATTACACTACTGGAAGTCCTAGTCACAGCAATCAGATAAGAAAAATAAATTAAGGACATCCAAGTGAGTAAGGCAGTAATAAAATTTTCACTATTTCCAGATGACATGATACTATATATATAAAAAAAAAAAAAATCTAACAAGTGCATGAAAAAACTACTAGAAGAGCACCACAGTGGCTTGGTCAGTTGGGTATCTGACTCTTGGTTTCAGCTCAGGTCATAATCTTGGTGTTGTGGGACTGAGCCCCATATTGGGCTTCACACTCAGCAGGGAGTCTGCTTGAGACTCTCTCCTTCTGCCCCTATCTGCCCCTCTAAATAAATAAATAAACAAATATTTAAAAAGAACTACTAGAACTGATAAGTGATTTCAGTAATGTTCCAGGATACAAAATCAGTATACAGGAAATCTATTGCATTTCAATACACCAATAATGAAGTAGGAGAAAGAGATGAAGTAGCAGAAAAGGAAATTAAGAAAGCAATCCCATTTACAATTGAACCAAAAATAATAAAATACCTCAGAATAAACCTAACCAAATAGGGGAAAGACCTGTATTCTGAAAACTATAAAACACTGATAAAAGAAACTCAAGACAATCAAACTGAAAAATATTCCATGCTAACAGATTGGGAAAACAAATATTGTTAAAATATTTATACTACCCAAAGCAATCTACAAACTTAATGCAATCCCTATCAAAATACCAACAGCACATTTTTCACTGAACTAGAACAAATAATCCTAAAATTTTGTATGGAACCACAAAAGACCTTGAATATCCAAAGCAAACTTGAAAAAGAACAATCCCAGATTTCAATATATATTATAAAGCTATAATCAAAACAGTACGGTACTGGCACAAAAAATAGACTCATAGATCCATGAAACAGAATAGAGAGACCAGAAATAAACCCATGATTAAGCTTCAACAAAGAAGACAAAAATATGCAATGGGAAAAAGTCTCTTCAACAAATGGTATTGGGAAAATGGGACAGCGACATGCAAAAGAATGAAACTGGATCACCTTCTTACACTATATACAGCAATAAATTCAAAATGGATTAAGGACATAAATGTGAAACCTGAAACCATAAAAATCCTAGAAGAGAGCATAGGCAGTAATTTATATCGGCCATAGTAACATTTTTGTAGATGTCTCCTGAGGCAAAGGAAACAAAAGCAAAAAACAGAAACAAAAATAAAACAACAACAACAACAAAAAAAAAATATTGGGATTTCATCAAAATAAAAAGCTTCTGCACACGGAAGGAAACAATCAACAAATATTAAAGACAACCTAAAGAATGGGAAAAGTTACCTGGGTTTTTTTTTTTTTTCAATTTTATTTATTTGAGAGAGAGGGAGGAAGGACACAAGCATGACAGTGGGGGGGAGGGGGGAGGGGGAGAGGGAGAAAAATACTCCCTGCTGAGCAGGGAGCCTGATGTGGGGCTCAATTCTAGAACTCTACGATCATGACCTGAACTGAAGGCAGATAATTAGCCAACTAAGACACACAGGCACCACTGGGAGAAGTCATTTGTAAATGATATATCTGATAAAGGGTTAGTATCCAAAATCTATAAAGAACTTATAAAACTCAACCCCCAAAACCCAAATAATCCAATTAAAAAAATAGGCAGAAGACATAAGCAGACACTTCTACAAAGAAGACATATAGATGACCAACAAACACACGCAAAAATGCTCAGTATCACTCATCATCAGGGAAATGCAAATCAAAGCCACAGAGAAATCACCAGATACCTGTCAGAATGGTTAAATCAAAAACACAAAAAAGAAAAAAGTGTTGACAAGGATGTGGAGAAAAAGGAACCCTCATGTACTATTGGTAGGAATGCAAAATTGTATGGCCACTGTGGAAAACAGTATGGAAATTCCTAAAAAATGAAATATAGAATTATATGATCCAATAATCACACTACTGGGTAATTACCCAAAGAATACAAAAACACTAATTCAAAAAGATATATGCATCCCTATGTTTACTGCAGAATTATTTATAATAACGAAATAATGGAAGCAACCCAGTGTCCACTAATAGATGAATGGATAAAGAAGAGGCTCCCAGGACCCTGGGATCATGACCTGAGCTGAAGGCAGAGGCTTTAACCCACTGAGCCTCCCAGGAGCCAAGATTTTATTAATTTCTTATGACCACACCATTATTATCTAGTATTGCCAGCACCTGAATCCAAGTCTTTTATTCCCTCAGCTATTAGAAAATTAAACAGGTCTCTTTTCCTCCTGGAAGAATATTAATAAGATACTCTGGCTGTCAATAATTGAGGGAAAGTCTCCATGCTCACTTCCCATATTCTCTACCCCAATTCAGTCTATGCTTTCCAATTCTCTGGATGGTATCTGATTCTTACAGACATGAGCATGCCATGAAACATCACATGGTAAAGAAAGATACGGTCTTTTGGTGGCCATTGAGTTGTGATGGTAGCAACAAATGTGTGGATGTGAAATTTTGTGAATGAGCAACATACCTTCCTCAAGCTAGGGAAAAAAAAAAAAAAAGACAGCTTCACTGGCAGATGATCACCAATATTTACCTTAATGTCTAATGGATTAAGGCAATAAAGGTAGAAAAAGCAAAGGATTGGTCAATAGAGAGAAGGGGAATTATAATGGAAGAATCACAGTAGTTCTTAGCAATCGGCAAAATGCTAATGTGTTTGCGTGGCCAACACATGCTCATTGGTCCAGCAGCTACTTCTCTGATGCCAAATCACTCCACTTCCTTAAATTTGGCCTACAGGGAAATGTTTCCAAGTCTTCACCCCTTCCATGAGGTTGACAATATTAAACATGCAGTTCTTTTCTTGAAATGCAGGGATTAACAGAAGCCAACCTTCCTCTGTTGCTCTCGCTAACAAGCTACATGGTGAGTGCCAAACAAAGATCACGTGATATTTTAAAGACAAGACAGACATTAAAACCAAGAACAGTCCCTGTTTTTCAACCTATACCTTTCCACCTAGTCAGGCAGCATTGGTGATTAAGATTTATTTGATCTGCATTGGAGCAACACCTTCAGCAAATGCTGAAGGAATGTGAAGAGAAAGGCGGCATGGCCAGTTACTGCTGAATCTTTTGCTCACTGAAATCATCTAATGAGGACCATATCCCTGTTTCAGTGCTCTGCTGAGAACGCAGCTCAAAGGTCAGGGCAGAGCCACTTCCTGCTTATCAGAATTAGCGACCATTGTCCAAGAACTTGACTTGAAAGTACTCGATTATCCAACCAGAGAGGGAAATTCTCCAAGAGATTATAGAGAGGGAAAGTGTTTTTATGTGACCTGGTTAAAAACTAAGGCAGAATGAAAGGCAGACACAAGGAAGCAAAAGGACTGATCTTGCAATGAGTTATGGGAAGGAAAGAAGGGGCCACATAACAAATAATATTTTTAGATGAAACAGAATAAATCAGAAACTTTCTTATTCATTCTCTTTATTTGCTATATATGGGGTATTTTTAAACAGCTTAATCTCTGAACCAAACTAAAATTATTTCCCTCTACCCATCCCCCCACAAATACGTTGAGGGGGGGGAACCTTCTCCGAACCATGGTTGCACATCTAATTATAGCATACACTACTTAGTGCTGTGATAGTAACCATTTTAAGGAGATGAAGATTCTCTTTGCTCAGTAGGGGAGGGATGAAAAGGTCTGGTTTTTCAGGAAAATATAGATTGCCAAATGAATGTGACTTGAAATAAAATCAGCTTTAACTCTGCTGGAAACCAGCCCTATGACCTCTTGCTTCCCAGCCCTCCACCACCACACCCACAGGCCTCCATTTCATGTTTCACCCTGGCGGGTCCCCAGGATACCAAGGCTACAGATCTCCCTCCCATTAGCTGCTGGAATCCAGAATATCCATGGCAACCGGTCTCTAACCCCAGGGAGAAGGCAGCAGAATTGAAAGGCTCCATTCTGTTTCTACATCTACAGCTCAGTGAATTGACAGCTTGGTGGTTCCCTTAGTTCCATTAGATTAGGATGCACTTTCTCCCTTCCTTTGTGTCATCTTTTTACCTGTGTAGGTCTCAGCCAAGGTTAAGGAATTTTTCAAATGAGTATTTCCCCTCTCTCCAGCTACTTCTGCACATACCCAGAAGCATATTCCTTAAATGTCCAGGCATTGCAGCATTTTTCTAAACAAAGCATAACATAGTCTGCTATTGGTCTTTTTACCTTCCTACAAAAACATCCCACGTTTGTTGTGCATGTTGTGCAAATTACAATGGTATCTGATTTCAAACAAACCAAGTCCTTTGTGCGACAAGATCTTGTAAAAACCAGCAGAGAGATAATAAATACATAGAATTTTATCATGAAATTAAGTTGTAGCATCAAATAACTATAATCATGTTTAAGTGATTGTTTGTGCCACAGATATTTAGACGGGGTAACAGATTGCACAGTGTTCTCGCTGTTTGCTGATGGAGACTGAATAACTAATTTGCACTCTATGCCCTGTGGAATGGCAGCTGAGTCCCCAGTGGATATGGGGAGAACTTAACAGAAGCAGACCATGTGGTCTGCAGAATCAGAACAGGCAGAAATGTTATGTACGGTACATAATTTAGAGTCATATGTTGCATCTATGGTTGCCTAATAACAGGATTGCAAAAGGAGGTCAATCTGCTAGTTAGTGCTGTTTAACCCTTTTGAGTAAAATGGACCCTTTAATAAAGCCAGTAAGAGCTAGAGATTTTCCTCCCAGGGGAATGTATATATTCGTAAAATGGGAAGTTATACGTGGCATCCCCTCTTGCTCAGTTTTGGCAGAACACTCAAGGATGAGTATATAGTCGACATCAAGGACCCCCTCGCAGCCTAACTGGAGAGGACATTCCCTAAAACGGTACACCAAGACTTCTAAAGGGGTACAAGAAATTAATTAATTTAAGAAATTAATTTCTGAGATATGTAATACTTTTTTCCCCACAGAATCCCTCTTTCCTTTTTTCACAAAACGACAAATGTCTCATCCATCCCTATCTCAACTCTGGTGTACTGTTTGGGTTGTGAGCAACTCTATGATCCCAAAGAGACAACATACATATCCATATCTATTAAGTTGCTGCTCATCAAATCCCAGGTTTGAGTCTCATGGCATATAAGAATAAAATGATGACAATTCCAAGTTTACTGATAACAGATTAATATTATATTGTATATATAATATTATATTAATATTCTATTTATATTAATATTATATTTATATATTATATTATATTATTATATATTATATATTAATATTATAATTTATATATTTTTGAGTGCAAGGAATATACAGATTATTACATTTTCCTGAGCACTTATTCAGATTAAGAGAATTTTTTTAACTTCTGTCCCCAAATTATTGTGTACTCTAATTATCTATTTGATTTTTATGCTTACTGTCATTCATTAACCTCTTCTCTGTTACTCCCTGCTACCAAGTAATTCTTTTATTTGGATTTACTTAATGGGAAGGCATTATAGATTTCCCTGCAAATACTGCCATTGAAGGCTGTAATGAATCTTTTGTAACTACACACTTACTCATGGCCCAATACTTTCTTTTATGGCCATTGCTGATTTTCACCAAACCCTTATTCTTTCTCAAAACTAGAAGAAGGAAGAGGAGGAATAGGAAAAGGAAGAGGAGGAAGAGAAGAAAGACCTCATCTCTCTTTAGACAGCACGTTTCTGATAAAAGTTGACTTTCATGGTTAGGACATATTTATCAAAATGCATAATATTTTTTATGCTTTGATCAACTGAGCATTAATAATTATTATGATAATGTAATTCAGAAGAAATACCTAAACATTACCTTATGATCACAGGAAATGAAAAAATTTGTATTTTTATTGAAGAAAAGTATGATGGGAATAAGACTGGAAAGTCCAAAACTTACTTATATGGAAAAATTCTTTGGGTGAAGTAAAATGGACAAAAAAAAAGTTCAAAGGGGAAAAAGAACAATGCAAAATTTCCTAATATTAAAAGAAGCTATTTATTTTCTTGTGCAGGTAGTGGTAGGACATGATGATTTATTTAAAAGATGGTAGTAGGAATTAAATTACTATGGCATTTAAGTTCCATTAGGTATGTTTAAAAAAATAATGTAACACTTTTATTTTAAAATGTTGATATTTACAATAAGCAAAAAACCAGATCCTTTGGTACTATTTAAATTTATGATTAAAAATTTGAGATATGGGGCACCTGGGTGGCTCAGTGGGTTAAAGCCTCTGCCTTCGGCTCAGGTCATGATCCCAGGGTCCTGGGATCGAGCTCCGCATCGGGCTCCCTGCTCAGCATGGAGCCTGCTTCCTCCTCTCTCTGCCTGCCTCTCTGCCTACTTGTGATCTCTGTCTGTCAAATAAATAAATAAAATCTTTTAAAAAAATTTTTGAGATATCAACATAAAAATGTTTAAGGGGGAGACAGTTCAACTTTCAAAATAAGTTTAAGTGGTCTGCAAATCAGAGAGTTGGAAGATCAGTGCCCTAAAAGATTGTGAACGTTGTACCAGTGTTTGCCCACAAGCAACTGCCAGACTACCTAAGAGAAAGTAGAGAGAGTGAGTTCAGGTTTCTTTGGAGAGATTTCAAATTGAAGCATTTCTTTCCCCTAACTCCTCATGAGGGAAAGGAGAAGATTTTCTTTCTTCACTTGACCAATAAGACATTGTGGCTCCAACTGCAACAGAGAGAAGAGAAAAGGCAGTGTGGGTAACCGGTCACACTTCGAGAATTTGGCAAGGCAAATGCTGGGCAAATTCTCTACCAGCCAGATGTGCACCTCATAGGAGAAGGTTGCACGGGGTCATTCTGGGAGAAACGTTCTCCAAAAACCCTGAAAGAGCAACACAGGGCAGCAGATTGCAAGAACCAGGGGTTGTGGGGCATGGGGCTGAGATGATGGTCAGATGTGGCCACCATCTGACTATCACCTAAGCCTGAAGTCAAGGGAAATGCAACTTGACAATTCCTAGCCATGAGAAGGTCTCTAAAAACACACAAAAGATCCCTATGAGAAAGGATCAACTTTGGTATCTCTCATAGCCAGAGACCATCAATGCCAATAAAAAATGAAAAAAAGTTTAAAAAAAAAAAAAGAACCAGAATAAAGTCTTCTTTTTGTCTTACCTGTTTTCTTGCCTGGAGGGCCTTCAAAACAGCCAGCCAATGAATGAAAAATAGAGAATAAACTATTCCATCCTTTCACTGTTAGATTCCAAGAGTAATTAAAAGATTCAATAGAGATATTCAATGAAATATTCCAATCTTTTATTCCCATATTTTTCTTCAATGAAAATACATATTTAAATTTAAGTTTTTTATGTCTTGTGATCATAAGTTACTATGTCTTTAGAGAATTTCTTCTGAAGTGTGTTATCACAAAACTATTAAAACTGATGTGATCAAAGCAAAACCAACAATTAGGGGTGGAGAAAAATAAACTGGAGTTTGGTGTTATATGATTAATAAATTGGACTGAACTTTTCATCTAAATATGACCAGGAAACTCTTGAGTCCTACCCAAAGTTTCTTCCAATGAGTGGAGAATAACAAGAAGAGAGAGTAGAATCGAATGGGATAGTGGTGAGAAGCTTTTAGCTCCTACCTTACCGAGTCCAGTTTGTTCAATAAACTACCACAAGCTTCCACCAGCAGAAAAAGACTACAGATATATGCAGATTCCCTCTTGAGAATCTGGCAATGATAAGGAAGGAAGCTTCCTTGAGGGGGAAGAGACAGCACTAAAAGAAAGAATGAGCTGACATAATATTATCTGAAAAAGATGTTAGAGCTTGAAGAGAATGAGTTAATTTAATTGGCTAGTTTTTCCCCCACGAATACCAAGACCAGGGAAAAGAAAATTGAGCACAAGTGTATCAATTAGAAATAAGGAAATCTAGAGACACCTGGGGGACATCTGCCTTAGGCTCAGGTCATGATCCCAGGGTTCTGGGATCCAGCCTTGCATTGGACTCCTTGCTCAGTGGGGAGTCCACTTCTCCCTCTGCCTGCCACTCCCCCTGCTTGTGTGCATGCTCTCTCTCTCTCTCTCCCCCCTCTCTCTGGTAAATAAATAAATAAATCTTTAAAAAAATAAGGAATGCTATACTTTTGTACATGTGGGTTTTACTTCTAACTTACTGCAACATGCAGAGCCTGACTGGGAAATTGGAAATAGGCAAGATCATTGAGAGATGTGTAAAGTGAGAAAGGGATGCACAGGAGACAAAATAGGACCAATGTCTAAGGGACTGCCCAAGGGAAAGAGCCCACAAGGGACAGTGAGAATAAGCAATCAGAGGTAGAGGAGAAAAACAGGAGAGTAAAATCGTGAGTGCCAAGGAAATAATTTCTATAAGGGAATGGTCTATGTTCTCAAATGCTGGCAAAAGTCAAGTACTGAATGAACTGAAACACCCTTTGGGTTAGCAACAAGAAAACAGTCAGTTGCCTTGGCAAGAGCAATTTGACTGGAGTGGCAGAGGCAGAAACTAGATTGAGGAGATTGTTTAAGGGGGAAAAAAAGTCTAGTAATAGAGATGCTTGAATGTAGGCAACTCTTTCAAAAAGCCTGGAAAAAAAAGAGCATGTGGTAGATTGCATTTTAAATTATTCACTTCCCTTATTAATGCCTGACACTGAGCCTAGTCATGTGGTTGGCTTTGGGTAGTGGAATAGTGAATAGAATGGGGAGACAATGGTTGGAATAGGAAATTTTGCATTGGAAGATTTTTGTTAAGATGGGGAAAAGTAAGGCATATTTAAAAGCTTATAAAAAAGAGCCAGTATAAAGAGGATCATCAAAGAGACAAGAATCCTGAGAAGGTAGGGAGCCTGGGTGGCTCAGTGGGTTAAAGCCTCTGCCTTCAGCTCAGGTCATGATCCCAGGGTCCTGGGATAGAGCCCCACATCGGGCTCTGCTCAGCAGGGAGCCTGCTTCCTTCTCCCTCTTCCTGCTTCTCTGTGATCTCCATCTGTCAAATAAATAAATAAAATCTTAAAAAAAAAAAGAATCCTGAGAAGGAAGAAAGGTATTGACCTCTAAAACAATGAAGACAACTTGCCTATTGGATGAAGGCCACCTCTCCCACTAACTAGAATTAAGGAGGAGAGGATGGATATGAAAAAAGTTAAGTTTGAAGGTATAGATGGCAGAGAGCCAAGAGGTCATTTAATTGCTCTTCAAAATGGGAACTGAAGTCACTCAGGAAGGGCCAGGGGAAGGAAACCCAGGGAAGGAAGGGGAGAAGGAAGTGGTTTGGGGGAGCATGGAGGACATTTTTTGTTTAAGATACTCTAGATAACCACAGAGAGCAAGTCATAGAAAAGACAAGAAGCAGTATTGAGAACCAAATTGAGGTTGCCAACTATAAAATTTTAGGTAACAGTATTCACAATTGTGTGATTTTTTTTTTCTCCAGCTCCACTGAGGACATAGATCTGGACGTGAAGGTGAAGCTGGGGCTCCATTAGGCAGGTGGGATGAAAGGTTAATGGTGGGGGGTGGCTGGGACTGAGGATATTGGCAAGAAGTACTAAATCCAGCTTAGCTTAAATGTCAGATCTTTGCACTTGCTCTGTAGTTTTTCTACTATACTGTCTGCCTCAGTGTGCATTATACATGTCCTTCTACTTCCCTCTCTGGTTTCCTCTTGCTTTATTTTTCCCTCTCTTCCCTATGATCCCCTATTTTGTTTCTTAAATCCCATATATGTGTGAGACCATATGATAACTGTCTTTCTCTGACTTAATCCATTCATATATTCTATGTGAATCGTGTTCTCTGGAAGTACATAGCATGCAACAGCCCTACCAATCTCCCTTAGCATTAACTTGTCACATTGTCAATGTTCAGTTGCCCACACTGTAGATGAGAGACTTCCCAGATTGCTCAATTTGAAAATATTTTAATGCTCAAACTCTGGAATGTATGTCTTTTTTCTTTCTTACTCCACAAATTTTCTTCTAATAACAGTTAATTATGGCACAAAATCCCTTACCTCTATCCTGCTTTGCTAGCCATGGAATTTGGGACATATTTCCCTTAATTAGGTTATCCCAAATGGGGTAGAGACTGCTGGTTACTTTCCAATATTGTCTTTCTTGCTTAATAATAAGGTTTGGCTCTACCTTATAAATAATAGAATGCTTATATTTTTGCTGAGAACAAAGCTTCCCAGAAAACAACAAAAAAACAGATCTCCTAGTTTTCCTTGCAGATAAGTATGGTCAGTAACTAAGTTCTGGTCAATGAGACAAAAGTGGAAGTACTGCAGGCAACTCTCAAGAAGTATACTTAAAGGACACGGACTCAGTGTATCCTAATTTTTCCTCCTGCCTGGAATGTGGAGGTGATGTCCAGATCTCCAGCAGCCAACTTGGACTCCAAGGTAAACTCAAGGGTTAAAGCCATCTTCCGAGTATGGCTGTGCCAAAGAAGTCAGTCCCCAGGGCTTCCAAAACTGCCTGCTTCAGAATTCTTTTATGCAAGAGAAAAAACTTTTGTATTTTGAACCCACTGTATTTCAAGTCTCTATTTCTTGCAGTTGAACACAATTCTTCAGTGGTTAAGGAAGACAGATGAATTCAACGGTAGATTTCCATTTCATTAATACTAAACAGATCTCATTTACAGCCAAGATATTTAATGAATGATTCAAATTTAAAAAATAAATACAGAGCAAAAACCAAGCAAGGCATATCCAGAGGAGAAAGTACTTTCTGTTCATTTTATCCAATACTATGCTCTCCACACAAATACAAATACTGCTTTGGCTATTTGTCCTTCCTACCCCTCCTCTCAGCCTCCAAATGGCTAACATCAAAGTTTCTAAAGCTCTTAATGAAATTTGATCATCTCTTCATTTATTGTAATTTCAGATGTACAATTCAATACCCAAAATAAATTGGGATGGAAAATACTTCTCCACAAAGATTGATCATCCTTTCAGTTGATTCTGAACTTCTGTTTCATTTTTTTAAAGACTTTTTTAAAATTTTTAAAAATCTCTACACTCAATGTGGAGCTTGAACTCACAACCCCAAGGTCAAGAGTGGCATGCTCTACCGACTGAGCCAGCCAGGTGCCCCTTGTTTCATTTTTGAATAAGGCACTCAAACCCGTTGTTTGTCCTCAGCACAATGGACAAAGAAATTATATTTTCAGGTACAAAGTTCCAGTTATAAGATAAATAAATCCTGGGGATATATTGTACAGCATGGTGATTACGTGCATGTTTTATTTGAAAGTTGGTAAGAGAGTAGATCTTAAAAGTTCTTATCATAAGGAAAAAAATGTAACCATCTATGGTAATGGACATTAACTAAACTCATTGTGGTGATTACTTCACATTATATACATATATCAAATCATTATGTTCTACACCTAAAACTAACACAATGTTATATGTCAATTATATTGCAATTAAAAAGAAGAAATATGTTTTCCAAGGTATGGCTCGTTCTGCCATGGATATCAGCATTTTTTAAAAATTCACTAAGTTCAAGAGATTTTTCTCTAGGCTACCTAATTATTTACTGTTGGAACAATAAGTACAGGTGTTAAATGTTGGACTTTCCACAGCATACCTGTGTCAGGGCTCTCCCAGACATAATGCCCAAGTAATGAAAAAGCATAACATAACATTTCCATAATCTGATCCCAATATAAATCACACTAGCCTCTCACTTTCCCTGCACACCCAGGATGATACAGAGTGCCCTCTTAAGATCATTCTACTTTTTCCCCTGTAGCCAAGGGTAGCCACACTGGAGGAGAGAAAAGCACTTCAGGTTGTGGCAGCCCATACAATGCTGAACAGTCCTCACCAAAGACACACACTTCCTCCCCTATGGAGTGTACCAGATTCTACACTCAAGAATAGCACAGCCAGTCACTGGTAGGCACCAGAGCTACTCTTCAACTCCAACCATCCTAAGAGCACTCACATCAGCCACTTACCTCTCACCTCCCTTACTTACATCATCAACATTCCAGTCTTCAAACCCAGATGTCTCCAGCCCCCTGCCTCTCCATCTAATTGCTAAAATATCAGGTTCATAAGCCATTCCTCTGGGTGTTGATATGAAAAAGGTCCCTATTGTCTAAGTCCAAACACCTTAATCTGCCATTAAAGGTTCTTCATGGTGTGATACCCATGTCTCCAAATTTACCTTCTCCCACTCTCCTAAATTTAGCTAGGTTTGGTCAAAGTAATCACTTTCCTCCAAAACTATTTTTACCTCTGTGATTCAAGTCATGATATCCCCTGCCTGGAAATCCCCTGATTTTAATTTTTACTTACTTACTATGTTCAAAACATTTGCTATACTGGGAAGTACTACATAAATGAAAGAAAGATTTTACTTTGTTTTGTTTGAGATGAAATACAGTCTAGTGGGAAAAGTATGGAGCTTCCAAAACTACCACAGTAGAGTATATCTGCTCTCTCTAATTGCTTATTTAATTGCCTGGCTGCTCAACTAGACTGCAATCGCCAGCCTAGTTGAGGGTAGGGATTGTGATTACCTATTTATTGTTGAATTCCTACTACTTGACAGACTGCTTCACATATTTGGTGAATGAATAAATGTTGAATGTCTATAACAGCTTAGTAAATTGCAGAAGTAAAATTCAACCTGAATCTTTGACATAGTTGCCTTGGGTCTGTTTTTTTATCTGTAAAATAGCAAATTGTTTTCATACAAGAAAAAGAACTTCTGCATCCAACCTGTACTTTTTCTCTCTGAGATTTCCTCATAATATAGCAAGGTATCTTTGTTCTCCAAATGAGTGATGGAAATGCAAAATAAAATACTGAGGCTATAAAACATTTAATACAGCCCACGGTGTACATTAGGCACTAAAGAATATTAGAGGAGGGAATGAAGGAGAGGAAGGAACAAATGAAAATAGGAAGACAAGATAAATTAAGACAGAAAGGGAAGAAAATGTAGCAGAAACTACAGGTTGCTCCTGATACCTATTCTTCCATGATTATAAAATTTTTAGCAGGTACGTGGCTGGCCATGGTAAGACTAGTTTTCTAGCTTCCTTGGAGCTAGATATAACAATGCATTTAAGTTGTGGCTGATATGTAAGACATGTTTTGTGAGCCAGCTCTCTGTAACATTCCCCCAAGAAAGAACTGGGTTATACCATTTGCTAATCCTTCTTTATCCCTGCCTTCATCCTGCTGCATGGGAGCTGGTGTCACCATCTCAGACTACATGCTATGGATGACAGAGAGGGGAACTGGAAAGAGACCATGTCCCTGGGAACTTTGTGAAGCAAAGCCATCATCATATTAGAACTAGATTACTTACTATCAGCCTTTTTGCATGAGAGCAAATAAACTTTTACCTTATTTGAGAGTCATACTTAAACGTACATACTAACACATAGAATCAAGAAGAAAGGGCTAGGAGCAGACATGAATGAAAATGATAGGCAGGAAGGAAAACACAGTTCCTGCCTTCATGATGCCTTCCCTCTAGACACACAATCTAAAGGGAGAAACCACAATTCCTGTTTTACGAGAACATTATGAGGTCAAAAAAAGAAAGTAGCTACAGAGTGCTTGCTTCCTTGCTTCCTTCCTCAAAATCAGCCATAGCAAAACTCTTCTAGAGGAAGCCAATTATTGAACTGTCATTATCAAAAACTACAAGAAGTAATGGGGAAACTGAAAATCGACTTGAAATAGTAAAGGAGGAGTTTGCCCAAGGATACTCTTTGCCTGGTACTTTACTAATGTGGTCCCAACCCTAGCCTAATGGATTAACATCAGATTAAGGCCATGTTTTATGTGCCTAGAATGTTAATAAAGTTAACTGGGGACTAACCAGCTGTTCTGGAGTCTTCACTCCTCAATCTTCCCCTGTCTAGGGCACCAAACTGTCTTCTCCCAATGTTACTTCTCCCTGATATTTACCAATGAAAACTGAGCCCAAGTGTTAGGTAAACGCCATCAATGGTAGTGAGATAGAATCTATAAGGGCCTAAGCTCAAAAGGCAAAATATTTAGACACCTAAGGAGCACAATTACTATAAAGACAACAAAAGGAACAATATTTGAAGTAGAATTGTTAGAATGACAAAAGATTTAAAATAAGCAAGGCTTTAAATATCTTTGAGAAGTTACTAATAACATGGAACATCAGTTGAAAATCTCAAGAAAAGGAGCCCACTGAAATATTATAAATGGCAAATATAACACTTGGAATTTTTAAATAGAGCAATTGGATAAATAGTAGGATGCAAACAGAGTAGGAATTTGTGAGCTGGAAGATTAAACTGAAACACTCTCAGAAAGCAACAGGAAAAGATTGGAAAATATGTACCAAAAGAAAGCTGAATCAACACCTTAACATCTAAGAGAATGTTTGTCTAATGTTATGCAGAAAGTGCCACCAAAAAACCAGGACACAGATCAATCAGACCACCAAATCCAATCTCTGAACTTCTCTGTTACAAGCTCCTATGCATAAAATTTCCAAAAGTAGGCAAAGATGAGAGAAGAATAAATATAGCTCTTACAGGGGTGTCCCATTACTTCTATACAACCAGGCAAAAATCTCAAGGTAGAGTTAGACATTAGGACACTTATGCAGAGGCAGGTTGCCAATATGAATTCCTAGTAATTTTTAGATCATGCGACCTACAAGTCCACTTTGGCAAGGTCTCAGATTAGGCAATGGTCTCTTGACTTTCTGTCGAATGAATAAAAAAGGGTGAGAGAGTCCCTCTGTAGCGCTTGTGTGTACAGATATCCCTGGGGAATGCAATACACTACAATTTATGCACAATTGGGCAGTGGGCTATCCAAGGACCAGGACAATGCCTGGCTCATAACAGTTGTCAATATTGTGAATTAGGTTCAACCACAGTACATACGAAGAGGTCGTTATATCACAAAGCATTATTGGAATGTGAAATATGCCTCTCAATAGAAAAAGAAACTTAAGTATAAAAAAAGATAAATTGCCTCTAATATTAAAAAACAGAAACTGTGGGGGCACCTGGGTGGTGCAGTCAGTTAAGCATCTGACTCTTAGGTTTTGGCTCAAGTCATGATCTTGGTGTCATGAGATTAAACTCCACGTCGGGCTCTCTCTCTTGCTCTCAAATAAAAAAATAAATCTTCAAAAAAATAAAATGAGAACAATTTTTTTAAAAAGAACAAAAACTATAGCAGTAATATGATAAAGAAATATATCTGACTTATCACTATGAACACAGAAGATACAATTTGATTAGAAGTATAATTGTAGACTACTACATGGTTTTCTCCACAATTCATCTGAAGCGTTTTTCAAATTGAACCAAAAATTAAACTTAGCTGTAAAGAAATCAGTAAACATTGTTGGAACATCAACTTTCAAATACACTATAATTTTTAGGCCTCAGAAACCTGACAAAATATTTTTGCTTACTTTTCAAACATCAGTCAGATAGTAGCTAAGGAAAATTTATTTTTAAAAGATCATCACTTAAAATATCTGATATCCACAAAAGTTTCAATGGCTGGACATCTGTTTTCAAAAATATCAAAGGTTGACTCAGATCTTCCAAATATACCTGCAACTTGGGCACAGTTAATAGAAACATTTGTATGACAAGTTTGGGGGTCTTTTCCTACATTGGCAATAATTTTCTGTATTTTCCCCTGCTGTCATCAAAGCAATTTGTGTCTGAAAAAGAGCTTCTCCTGCATAGAACTCGGTTTCTCCTTCTGTCTGATCCTGCAGTGAAGTCATCATAATCTTGTTTTTACGATGCCACAGTCTGTTGCCATGAAAATGATTGCAATGTCATAAATTCGGCATTTCAACTTTACAGCAGGATCAAGGAGGAAAAGATGACGAGGTTGTTCGAAAGGAATGGTAAAAGTGCTTCTGGTAATTAGCTGGAAGAACATGGAAATAGTAAAATGCACAGGGAGATTTTTTTTAAAAATGGTTATATGGGTCCAAGCCCTTTCATTTAAACCACAAAACTGCTTCATATGCTACCCATGAAGGTTTTAACATATGGCCCCTTTTACCATTAATTACTTTGTGTCCATGATAAAACTAGTGGATTGTCATGCCCTTCATAAGCTTAAGCATCTGTTCTTTGAATTAACACCAACACTCTGGACAAGAGTTTGAATTTGTGAGACACAGTCACTAAACTTTTGAGAAGAGAAGCACTTGAAATGTTACATTTACAGTCTTTCCCTACCTAATGAGAATATTTTTTAACCTCAGTTTTAGCATGTGTTTTATATTACTTTCAGGAAGTAAATGGAAGATAATTTGTAATTCAATTTAAAAATGAAATTTTGAAGATCAAAAGAAAACATTACTTCCAGATTCATGAATCCGCAAAAGCAATCATTCCGCATTTAGCTCTCTCTGGTGTATGACATGAGGTCCTCCTTATTTGATACTATCATTTTGATTCTTATCTTCTCATATCTGTGCAAGAACAATAGAATGTTCTTCACAGGGATAATTGGAGGGACAAGAGTTAACCTCGGTACTTGGCACGTAATACATGCTCAAGAACTGTAAGTGCCTTACTGACACCTGATCTTCAGTCTAGTGCTCTTTGAACTGTATGACATGTTCTACTTTTGAAAGTGCTTTGCTAACAGCTTCATTCACTGTCTGTTCCAGTTTGGCCTTCAATCTTGATTAAGTAACATCTTGAACTTCTATGACTACACTTCTTAGTTTTCCTCCTTTGTCTCTGGCCATGTCTTCTCTTTTCAGGTTTATCCTTTCCTACTTGACCATTAAATACTGGGGTTCCTAAAAGTTCTTCGATGTTTATCAAGGTCTTCATCTCTTCTCTAGACAACCTTCCCACCCCAGTCTCATTCAGATCCACAGCTTCAGGTACCATCTCTCTATATATATACTATATATATATATATATATATATATATTATATATATATATATATAATATATACACACACACACATACTCTATATATATATATATACTCTCTCTATATATATACTCTATATATATATACTATATATACTATATATATACTCTCTCTATATATACTGCTTATTCACACATGTATTTCCTCCCCCAGACCTCTCCTTTGAGCTCATGCTTCATCTTGTATGACAAGCGCAACAGCATCATTCCAATGTACCACAAACTCAATTTTTCAAAACTAAGTTTGGCTTCTTCCCCCCTAAACTTGGCCCTATTCTAGAGGTCTGTTTGTCAACAAATGGCACTGTCGTACAAGCTGAAAACCTTGAGCCCTTTTGCTCTTACCTATCTTCAATACCTGTCAATTTTATCTCCCCAACAGCTCTCAAATCCATCTATTTGCAATACCTGGCACATCACCTAAGCTCATGCTGGCACCACTGAAGGAGCCTCCTATCTGGTCTTGCACATCCATTCTAAAGCCCCCTGTACTCTGTTCATACTGCAGCCAGAGTGATCTTTTCAAAATCCAAATCAGAGCACATGACCTTCCTGCTTAAAACACCTTTGCATTCTCTTGAAATAAAGGTCCAGTCATGAATAAGACTGCCCTGGACCTGCATTATCTGATTCCTACCTCCTTCTACTCCAGCCACCTGGACTTTTTCAGATCCTCAAATGTACTTGTTTCCCTTTAACTCAGAGCCTATGCACATGATGCTCCCTCTTTCTTTTTCATAAAGTTGTATTTATTTATTTATTTATTTGAGAGACAGAGACAGAGCTTGAGCAGGGGGCAAAAGGCAGAGGGAGAAGAAGATTCCGCACTAAGCAGGGAGCCCAGTGCTGGGCTCATTCCCAGAACCCTGAGTTCATGACCTGAGCTGAAGGCAGATGCTTAACCAACTAAGCCACTCAGGTGCCCTGATGCTCCCTCTTTCTGAAATGTTCTTCCACCTTCCATATCCTTCAGCTCTTTGCCCAGTTTGTTGACATTCATCCTTAATTATCACTTCCCCCTAGAGTCATGTGATACCTGAAATTATCACTTCCAGGTATAGGAGTCAGTTTACTGTATTGTAGTGTTTCAGAGAATCACTTTCTGTCCTTCAAAGCACGGGTGTCATTGTACAATTACACAATTATTAGAATAGCTATTGAATTAACTATAGTTATTTAATGTAACTATAAGTCACATGAAAATAGGCAAGATGTCTATTTTTATTTCTGTTTTATCCTCAGCTCCCGGCATAGTATCCAGCATGTAATATACGCTCAAGATATTTTTTGGATTTATGATTAATATTCTGATCACAATCCATTGAGATGTTATCACAAGTCACACTGCAAAAATTCTTTTAAAAAATGGTAAATATACACCCACCAGACTATCCAACCATTCTACTTACTGCTAGGTATATTTTCCATAGCATCTTCATTCACAATAGCCAAAAATAAAAGCAAAATATAAGCTAGAAAAAAACCATCACACAGCAACAGTGAAAAGACAAACTATCCATATAATAAAATACTACTCGACAATAATATATGCTCAAAAATACCTTTTATGCTCAAAAGGTGTTTTTAAAAGGAAGGAACTATTAATATACCCCACAACGTTGAGAATCTCAAAATCTTTATGCTGAATGAAGAAGCTAGACAAAAAAAAGTATGCACTGTATGATTTCATTTTTATAAAGTTCTAGAAATGCAAATCAAACTATAGGGACAGAAAATAAGTCAGTGGTTGCCTGGGGACAGGGGAGAGAAAGAGATACTGCAAAGGAATACAAGAAAACTTTGGGGGGAGGGGGGCTTATAGGAGAGGCTTATTAATTGTGGTGACCAATTCATACATGTTCGCATATATCAAAAACCATCAATTGTACTCTTTAACCATATACAATTTGTCAATTATACATACCTTAATAAATTTGCAAAAATGGTATAAATTTAATAGGAATCTTTAAGTGCTAACTACAACTGGTTCTGACTTAACATAATTAAGTACATATTACGTACTAAGGACAACAGAGGAAAGGTATGAAAGGTATATTTTCAGCTGTTTGCTAACAAAGCTAACAAAATAACTTTGTTATTGAGTCATTAGACAAATATGTATTATTTCTAACAGAAACCAGCAAAATAAAACAACTAAGAAATCCTTGAATTTATAGTTAGAAAATAACTCTAAAAATAACATTCCCTCTCATGAGCTTTTGGGTAAATTAAAGATACCAAACAAAATATTTCTACTTACATATTTATTTGCTGGAGGTTACTAGAGACTCTCATGACTTGAGTCCCAGAATCTTTGAGAATATATTATATATAATGGGCTTGGAAAATGGTATGACCAGAAATTGAAATAATTAGGAGAAGCACAACTTTTAAAAGGCATTATTTCTAACACTAACAGTAGTAAACAAGTCTCCTACCCTTTAACTTTCTTTCCTGTTAGTTTTCACTGGAGTCTCACAATCTGTGTTTAAATAAAAGCTCTGAGCATTTTTGCTACAGGCAAAATTTTATATTCTCTTAGTTCTGTGATACAGAGGAGTCAGCCATTTCAAATTTTTGCAGACTAAATAGAATATTAATGGCCCTAATGATTTTTAAATACTATTTGCAAGGTTGTTTAAAATGACTGTGTCATAGTAATGATCAATAAGATAATAAATGTGAAAATACTCTGTACATGGCAAAGGGCTATGCATAAGCCCTTATGCATAAGCATAAGTGAAAAAAATGAAAAAATTCCCCCAAATTATTTTTTGTTAGAAAGAATAGAAGGGATGGAAAACAATCATAACTTATTCAAATACAGCAAGTATTAAAAACAAAAACCAGATAAGCATAGGTCGCTTGAGAAAACAGAAGCCCACAGTCTATTTTAAAAGAGGGAAAAATGATTTCCTAAATAAGAAAATAAACCATTCTGAAAATATATGACTTTCTTATGGCCCAGAACAAAACGTTCCTTCATTATCTTCATTGTAAGAACAAAATCTAGAACAATATTTGCCAAAATTTTTTCCTAGAATGGTTCCACGGGAACAAAGAATTTCAGAGTCAAGGAAGCCTAGGTCATTCTGAGTTAAGCAGGGTTTAAAGGGCTATTAGAGTAATTTTCACAGACCCTAAGATGATTATAATAATGTGAAAGAGAAGATAATATGAAGAGAGAAGTATATTATGCAGTCTTTTCCAAACTTCCTTGACAAGAGAACTATTTTTTTTTCCTCCAAGACCATAATGGAAGTGCGAAAGGATTTTAATCTAAATGGAACCAGAGGATATGGAATGAAGAATCTCACCCATGCGCCCTCAGAAAAGCAAAACTTAAAGACTGAGAGACTGATTTCCTGTAAATGCCTGATTTATGGAAAACAGAAACTTATCTTGAGACCAATGAGCATCTGCCAAGAATCTCTCCCCATCTTGTAGCCAATGAACTCACTGCATGGACCCTGACTGGACTCCCTCCCCTTTGGCACTCCTTGCCCATAAAAGCAATCTACCCAAAATCCTGTTGGAATAGCCTGTAACTTGCTGCAACTTGTGGGTCCTAAATTGCAATTTCTCTGCTATTCCCAAATAAACTTGATTTCTGGAAACTCAAGCTTCCCCTAGTTCACATCCTTTATTTTCATGTGACAGGTCTGACATGGTCAATCTTTAACCAGAAACTCTCTGAGCTAATCAGTATAGATGATTTAGGAATTCAGGGAACCCCATGAAGATCAGAACATAGGAATTTTACAAGAACACAGTCATAGTATGACTTTGACTACATTGGTGTGAGTACATGAGATTACTGACTACTAAAGCACTGCATGAAAGTAACATTGCAGAAAGAGTTTGGTTACAGAGAAGCTTGCATCCAAATATGGGAATAAAAGTTGCTACCATGTTGGCCAAATAACTCCTATTTACTGAAACCCTTGTGTGAAAATTTATAGCACCAAAGCAAATTCCAAAACCCAAGGTACAATGAGAACCCAAGAAACTAGTGATAGCTATAGGTAATTGTTTCCCAAAATGGTAATCTTAGAACCCGGGCCAGATGTGTGTAACTTCTCTATAAAATCTGTCCTTTCAAAAAAAAAAAAAAAAAAAAATCTGTCCTTCCTAGTCTCTGGGTACCTTGTGCAAAGTGGCACATTCCAACACTCCTCACCCTCTTCAATTTGAGATTTTCCAGGAAATCTCAGGCACTTTCAAAACCCTACCTTGGAACATGGAGGCTGTGGAAAGTGATTTTCATGTACACAGCTTCTGTGTACAATTGAGTCACAAGTGCACTGCACAAAGACCTCTAGCCAGGAGAGCAAATGGGACCCAAAATCCAAACTGTGTTATAGTCACCAAGCCACGTATCCTAGCGTTGTGCTGCCTCCATCAGGAGAAAAAGGGTCTGGAACCTTTGCAACAAGGCACTGGTAAATTGGCCAGGTTTCTATCTACTATCTCCATCCATGCAAAGAGGGTGTCTTTTTCTAATTCTCATAAAGCCACCCTCTCGGCTTATAACACCCTGCTCACAACCATTGGTCCTGACCCCTTGATCAGATATCTCTACCCTCCTGCACAAGAAGTGCCCTGTGGCTCTGGTGACATGAATGAAGGGCTCCTCTACAGGCAGAAAACATACACGCAAACCTGAATCTGTTAGCCAGGAAAGGTAGAAGCTTTTCCCTTCTCCCTGCCCTTCCCTGGGCAAAAATAGCAGAAGGACTTGAGAAAAAGAAGCAGAACCACTGGAAAGTAGAAACACAGGAGGGTGTACTTCACAAATAAAACCCCTGTTACAGAACCTATTGGCCTAACCCAGTGTCTGGATGGAACATTTTTGAGCCAAGTGTCCACTCCTTTGGTCACTCAGTATCGCCAAGAAGAAGGGGTGGGTAAGATTCTATGATGCAAACAGGGCTGGGCTGTTGGTGGTGGGTAGAGGGGTATCTGTTCTTAGAAAAAGTGAATATGGCCTGGGCAGGTACACCACCAGAAATGTGCTACTATCTCTCTCTAGACTTGAGAGTGATAAATTTTTATATAGATTAAATAATCCTGTTTCTTAACTTTCCACATTGAATTTTACATCTCAACTCCGTGAACTATAACTTTCTTTTTCAAGTTAAGGGTCTCATTTTAGGTGTAAAACTGAGAGTTTTATAAGTACTTTGATAACAATATATGTGGGAGAATGATAAGGTGATTCTGCATGGTTTAGGCCTGTTTCCAGTTCCTAATAGCAAGCATACTTTTTCAAACCTTTTCACACTGATACCTGCATGGCTCTCCAACAGGAGTCCAAAAAGGGAAAAAGATGCAAACTTTTCAACAAGGAGGCTAGCTTTGTGGAGGAATGATTCCCTCTTGACCCCTTCCCAAATACCTCTATAAGTTCTTATTCCCTCCTACATCAAGGAATGATCTGACCAAAACTGTGACTCCCAGAATAATATTCAGGGAAAGAAAAGCAAAAAAGAAAACAAAAGATTCAGTTAGACACTGACAAAGAATGAACTTTACTTTTTCCCAAGAAAATTCAGGGACTGAGGTGCTTTATGTCCCCATTTTATGACATATCCCTAATAGACCTACTTGAGGTAGTTCAGAAAGCTCGGGCTGAAGGAAGTCAGAGATCTGAAGGGCTAAAAGGAAAGAAGGGAAAAACACATGTCCTGTGCTCACCAAGAACCCCACACACCAGGGCCAGCAGTGAATTCCTCCAGCTTTGTAAAAATGCGATTTCGTAACAGACACAGAAGGAAAATGAGACATCACAAGGTGTGACAGTGAAGCCCTGACAACACAAATGAAATGAGAAAGGCAGTCAGCCCAGGCTGGGTCCTTTGGAATTCTAAAGAATTCCCGATGCTTACTTTGTTCATGTTCGAATTAGTTTAACACTGGCTTCCAATGACCTCTCTGTGTGCCAGGACGTTTTTCACTCATCTCCAGGGCATCCCGCTATTCAGGGAAGGCTTCCCTGAAGGAAAGAAAGCACACCCAGTGACCCACGGAGGAGCCAGATACCGCTGTCCTCCTTCTGGCGGAAGCCTTAGTAGCTTTCTTCCCACCAGCTCTGTGCAAACCATTTGCAGCTGGGTATTCCCCTACTTGTGAAACCAGATTGTCTTCCCAGCAGAGCAGGACCTATTTGATGAATGGTGGCAGAGGGCTAAGGTGGAAGCAGATTTTGATTGCCTTGATTGCAAGAATCCAGGCGTTTAAAAGTGACCTAGATGGCTTAACCCCTTCTTATCTGTGCTACACTAAATGACAGAACAACAATTGTGAGTATATGCTGACACAAAGCCAAAGATAAAATAGGTGTTTTGCTCAGTGTGTTTGAAAAGCACTGTGATCACATTTCTAATTAGTCTCTGAAAACTATATTACATAAATAATTCATTAATGTATTTCAGCAAAAAAGAGCCAGTATATATGCATACAGAGTAAAATGTAGAAGTCCATTTTTTTACCCCTCACCCACTTCCATTTTTCTCCCCAAAGGTAACCAAATTTACAGTTTTGTGTGTATGACTTTAGTCAGTTTTCTATATATTGAGGTAAGTAACAGATTTTTCACAAACATATTTTTCTTTCTGTTGCTCTTTTCACTAACAGTACATCTTTTAGGTCCTTCCATGTTAGTATATAAAGGTCTGCTTCATCCTCTTTAATGGCTGCATAGTTGTTGTGGTTTGATATAGTGGAAAATTATCATTGTGTTGTCATGGCTAAAAAGAACTTCGAAAAGGAAGTATACGATTTGCCTGGTTTTGCAGTGACATCTTGAAAAATTAAATGGTAGCTTCCAGAGGCATATTTAAACTCTAGTCACTGAAAAAAAAATGCTCAGCAAAATGAGCCACAGAGCTCAATGCTCACAGAGGCAGCCTGGTATGGACTCTGCCTTGTAATCTGGCTTTGAGAGAGCTCTTTGGGTGGCAACTCTTTGCAGTAACTCCTTGAAACTGATCAAGTGCAAATAATTTCCAATCCTGACAAGCCTTTACATATAAATTGTATTAAACTTTGACCTGGTGGTTCCTTAATAGAAAGAGAAGGTTGTTTGGGGAACAAAACGAAAACAAGAAATAGAAGAGCAACATTGATTTGATAGGTTGATTTTCCTGACGGTGGTAACTTGCTTTCCATAAATTCTGGAATGCTTAAGCAATCTTTCTTTAAATAATATTGGGTTGATTGGGTTACTCACCTTATTACAACATTGGTCTCTATTTCCCATTGTGAATTACTACCTTGCTTACTCTAAGCGAGTTAAAGATTCCATAACCTCTTTGGTAACTAAAGTTCAGGCATTGCAGCAGAAATGGGTCATGAGGAGTTCCCTACTAGTTTCCTTTTAAGAAAGTAAAATGAGCCTAAAGTTTAAGGAAAAAACAACCAACTGCATTCTATATAACTGCATTCGATAACACCTTGGCATCCTACACTTTAAAGTCACAGTGTATTTTAGCTTCTCCCCAGGAGAAAAGAAGATAATCATTTCATGTCAGCTTGTAATGAATTAGCACAACTCTTTGATCAATGGAATCAAAGGCTACTGATAACACCAACAATATAGATGTTAGAAAATTTTGCATTGGTTTAATGCCTGAAATCAATCAGCCTTTCACCATTCTATTTCCCTTCCATTGCTCTTGCAGACTTGGATAACATTCAGATCCTGAATCATCAGAACCTCCTCTAAAGAGGGGAGTAGGCTCTACTGGAGAGTCTATACTCTATAGCTACTGGATTTGAAGCCATCGAAAGCAAGAATGGGTAACTTAATCATCAAAAGAAAATCCTTCCTGCAAGGAAATGTCAAAAATCAAGGGGTCATTGCACCTTGAGATGGCTTTGTTTGTAGAACTTCCCAGTTTCACATCTCTTACAATCTACTGTGGTTACTCAAGGACAAGGGTCCATGGTGGCAGCAAGGCTTGCAGCCAGGATTTGAGTCTGAATGCAGCTCATGCTCTCCTCCACATTCCATTTGTTCAAGTAACTTTTCCAGGGCTATGCAGTCAGACCAATTATCTTAGAAACAAGCAATTATAACCACATTCACAGCTCCCTAAAAGGGTGAGTCCATTCCAATAACAATTTCTCATGAAAGAAAACAGTAATTGAAGGATTGGCAAGGCTATTGCAATAAACCAAGACCTCTGGAAAGACATTTAATAGCACAAGTGCATGCCTACACACACACACACACACACACACACATACATGTCCACTTGCTTTCCTACCAGAGAAACTTATCCTTTCCATCTAAATCAACTAGATACTGGGGGTGGGGGAGGGCGGACTATTGGCAATAGGAAACAAAATAGATGAAGCTATGGTTGGCATTCTGAGTTCTGGTCCTGCACTGTTCTTTATTATCTGTTCTTTATTATCCGTTGACCTCATGCTGACATGTTGTTGAAGGGAAGTCACAACATAAAATATTTATAAAGTCTTATTCCTGAGATAATACATGTGGAAGTACTTTAGAAAAGGTAAATTACTTTAATCAACCTAAGGTAAATTTAGTCCTTTTTGGAGTCTAATTCATATTTTCAGCCATAGAGTACAGTACCAACTGAACCCAGGCGTGGCACTTTGAGACAAACCAAACCACCTCACTTATCTAGAAATATTGCTCTAAACTGATAACAGTCCCAGATCTCAATCTGAACTGGATACACACAAACACTAACGTGCACATGTAGCCTAGAGGCACATATCCAAATCCATCTACACAATGCTCTGGATCTAAGTGTCCAAAGGCTATTTTTCTAGGACTAGGTAATAAATTATTTGAGGGTAAGAACTTATTTATCTGGGCCTTCTCCACAACACAGACTGTAAGAATTTGTACATCATATCAGTCAGTAACTAGTTGTTGAATTGATTAACAATCAGACATTCATGATAGGTTTTCAGATACTGGACCTTTGAGATGACATGTAAACATATGCGTTGAGTAGACTGGTGAAAATATTGTCCACAAACATTTACTTTTGCCCAAAGGAAAGAAATATGTGTTTGTTATTATTTATATGTATTTATATATGTCTTTCCTTTGGGCAACAGTAAAATGTCTGTGGTAAACACACACACACACACACACACACACACAAGCACACATATATATTTAAGCAGCAAAGCAGCTCTTTCCATTTGGTTCAGAAAACAAGAAATACAAACCCTTATGGGAGAGAAGGGGATGTCTGACCTTGCTGCTTTGTTTTTCATGCATTCAACCAGAGTATTAGGACCAAGGGGAGACAAAGGTAATTGAGCTGGGATTCTGGGGAAGCATTTTGTAAGTGAATAAAAGGCCACAGTGATGAGTTCCGTGGCAGAGGGGGTTTCCAAACACATCTCCAGAGAATCTGGAATGAACCTAAATAGAAAGGCTTTTTTTGTCAAAATGCATAAAATGCTAGGTTTAATATTTGTCTCTTGCCTGTGCGCGGGTTAACACAGGTTTTTGGTTTGTGGTTTGAACAGAAGAGACCCAGCCCAGTTACCTTCCTGGGCTCCCTGGCCGGCTGAGCGGGGAAGGGGCGCCATCTACTGGCTACAGGTGCAAGGAGCGCCTCACACGTCTTCCAGAGCCAAGTCTCGGAACAAAACATGCATCATTTTGTTAACAGAGCTTTTGGAACCCCGCTGCTCCAAAGTTAGGATCCAAAAACAAATGACAAAGTACATGAACTTTCCGCTCTCTCTCTAATTCTCCCTCCCCAAATATCCTTGGGAAGTAAACACAGAGGAAGAAAAAGAAATAGAAACTTGCCTTAGGAAAGCAAGGAGTGATGCAATTTGGTTTGTCTGGGGCAAGGGAGAAAATGGAGCTGTTCAGACTCTGCAAACCATTCTTTAAAATAGACTTAAACCCATGCTGCCCACCCCCATTTCCTCTACCCCTTGGGCTCAGCTAGCTAATGAGGATGCTGGTTAACTGAGGGGCTAGGGGTGACATGGAACAAAAGGACAGCAGAACTGGGCTGCAGGCAGGTCGGCCTGGGGCTGCATCATGAGCCCTGTCAAATCCTGGACTAATGGTGCTTTCAGTCCAAAGCAGAGCAAAAGCCCCCACCTTCCTCTGTCCCAGATGCTGAAGGACAGCCCTAATCTCCCAGAACTACCCCATGAATATCTCTCTATAGAGAGGCAACCCCAGAAGAGTTTGATCTTCACCACCTGCATTTCGAACCCAGGGAAATTTTCCATCACAGGCAAACACAACTTTCCTGCTGCGAACTGCAGCTCACTTATTAAGTCCCCACGTCCAACAAATCCAAAGGACCACCAAACTCTCTATTTCAAAGGATTGGCATAAAAGAGCCAAAATTCACTATAAGACCCAAATCAGGAACAGTTTCTTAGCTCTCATATTAAATGAATAGTACAACAGATCCCTCCTGTGAGGTTTCTGATGTGGGACTATCAAAATGAGGAGCCATTTGCTCACACACACAAAACACAGTGGCATCAGATTAGCAAGTACGGAGTAAGACAGTTTATACCATGCAGTTTATACTGCAATCTGCTCTTCTCCAACACTCCTGCCTCCTGGCGATCCAAAGCCGGCCCCCATCACCCACCCCGCTTTTCAGAGTAAATCTCAGAGGCTGGCACTTCTTTAACTCCACAGACAGGATAAGTATCTCAAAAAGATGAGAATCTTTTAAAGAGAACCAAAACCACACATTTTTGAAAGATGTGATGACTGTTTCTCTAAAAATGAGACAAAAGACTCTATATTAGGTTGTCTTCATTTTGCCAAATATTCTTAAAATAAAAATAATCCCAAGAAATAAAGTAAAGAAGCACACTGCTGATGCATTTTTGAACCTTACAAAACTTAGGAGAGAGAGCCATACAATCTAATTGCTTGGGTTTGGGTTTTAAGTTACCCACCACACAAAAACAAACTCTATTTAAGCAGGGATGATTCTTACAATGGTGGTTACAATAGACAGTTCTAGCACACTTTTCACATTAAGAAAATGAAAAACACCTATTCTTTTTTGGTTGCTGCTGCTTTGTTTGTTTGTTTGTTTGTTTGTTTAAAGAGAGTGTGCATGAGCAGGGAGGAAGGACAGAGGGAGAGGGAGAAGGAATCTCAAACAGATTTCACACTGAGCACAGAGCCAGACCTGAGCCTGAGTTGGATGCCAGAGATGTTCATGACCTGAGTGGAAACCATGAGCAGGATTCTCAACCAACTGAGCCACCCAGGCACCCCAAAAAACACTTATTCTTTATATGACACCATGTCCCCTCTTGCTTTCAAAAGCTGCAATATTGGGGCGCCTGGGTGGCTCAGTGGGTTAAAGCCTCTGCCTTCGGCTCAGGTCATGGTCCCAGGGTCCTGGGATCGAGCCCCACATCGGGCTCTCTGCTCAGCAAGGAGCCTGCTTTCTCCTCTCTCTCTGCCTGCCTCTCTGCCTACTTGTGATCTCTGTCTCTCAAATAAATAAATAAAATCTTTAAAAAAAAAAAAAAAAAAAAAAAAAACAAAAGCTGCAATATTTAAGACTCTCTTTCCTTAGGAAACGGAAACATAGCTATCTCCAGCCAAGATACTTAATGAAGCAACACCAAATATTGATGTGTGTACAGTGATGTTGATAAAACGGGGAGGTGGGCCAGCAGGAAGAAGGGAGATGTGCCCTGATGTATACGTTCATATGTGTTGTTTTTGTGTTGATCACACCTCTCCTGTTGAAGCATCAGTTCTTCCTAGAGAGAAAGAATTGGTTTATCTTCCAACTCCCTGGTTTAGGTTCCTAAAATTGTGCTGTATGGAGGGCAGGTGCTCACCAATGCCTTATTTTAGCCAGGTCAACCTGCCCAATTTCTAAACAAATCCATACTCAAGGGAAAAGCATAAAAACAACCCTGTTGGTTCAGTGAGTCACTGAAATGGTCATCTCAGACTCAGAATAAGGTAGCTCAAGGGGAAGAGCAGAACAACAGATCCCATTTAGGACCTGGATCCCCAGGTAGTTCTTCCCTGTGACCCCAGAATCCCCTTACCAACATCACTTCCTTACGTTGGCCTTGTCATAGATGGGATTCGGCTCCAGGCCTTGGACTCAAATTCTGGCCAGTAACTCCCACCTATATCCCCATCTCTCCTGAGCATCAGGTGTTATCTTGTCCTCTTGGATCACAGTTTTGTTCTTGAATGATGACCAGCTATCTGGTTGCCCAGACTGCCAAACACTGTATTCTCTTGTCTCTCTGACTCAGACGGCTGGCCACCTTCATCTCACCTTGATCTCCAGTGTGTAAATGATTTGCTCATTTTCAGTGATAATGCTGTTCTTTGTACATCTTTGTATGCCCCATGTCTAGCACATAAAAGAGATACCTGCATAATTAATGTGGGAAAACAAATGAACAAATTAATAAGCAGATGATGTTAGTATTATCTAATACATCACCTCTTGGGTGGCTCTCCAGAAGCGATTCATCCCTAATAAGTGCACTGTATGCCTCGTCCTATGCTCTCCTGTCCCCCTTCTTCTTGTAGATAAAATCTAGAAATAAGTTAGCACTCCATGGCTTCCTTCGCAGAGCCTGTGTGCAGGTATTGAACCAGCCTGTGGGTCCTTCAGACAGGCTATCCAGTCACAAGAAGACAGGCCTACCTCTGGTGAGTTCCCAAGTTATGGCAGACGTGATGAAAGACAGGTTCAGACCTAGCATCCCCTAAAACCTACCATTTTATTTTGCCAACACTTACAGAGTACTTACTACTCTGTGCAATACATCCATTTAATCCTTATAATAACCCTATGATTATCATCTCATTTGACATAAAACAGACACAACAACGTTAAGTCACCTGCCCAAGATCACACTGTGGCAGGGCTGGGCAGGCTGAGTCCAGAGCCCACATTCTTATGCTCTCCACTACGCTGACTCTCCATTCTGTGACCACCCAATGGCTATTATAGTCTCCCTATCAAGAAAGAAGTCAAAGATAATTTGACACAAGCCAAATTATGAGAAAACTCAAATTTACACCAAACATGAAACTAGTCTTCCTGTCTCTTCCCTGCACCAATGAAATACTATTTAATTCAGAAACCGGAGTGGGCCATGACAATCTTTCAGCTGAGAGGTGAGATTAAGGCAGTAGGGATCCAGAATAAGTGCAGACTGGCTTTAAGAACTCGAATGGAAAGGGTGCACTGTTTTGGTGCGAGGAGGAGTTAAGAAAGCAAGCAGGGCCTAGGATGGCTCCAGTATTCTTACTGCTGTTGACTGGGTGAGGATGGCACCTTTAATGGGGGTTAGGAATATAGGAATAAGAGTGAGTTTTGACAGGAAAGGATTGGAGACAATGACTTACTTTCATATGGGCTAAAAAACACATAGATGTTAAGACATGATTCACCTGAAAAGTACAAACAGTTAAGACATGATTCGCCCAAAAAATACAAACACTATAAAGATAGCACCTTTACAAAACTGCAAAATAATTTGAAAGCATTTTAGATTCATAGAGATTTTCATTTACTTAAACTTTGATTTTGTTCTGCTCACAGCATCTCCCCAGTATGTCAGGGAATGCACTGGACTCCACATACTTTCATGATTTCACAATTTCAAACTTACACCTGGATATGATTATCCCCCCAGTGTTGGGGCCATACTTCTGGCCAGAACAGTTCAGGAGGCAGAGGCCCATCTGCACTCCAGGCTGCTGCTTCTCCCCCCTGTAGGATCCAGAGACCAGGCTGTGGCGAGGGAACGCCTGCCAGGCAGGCCCCAGGTGTGGGAGGCGTGCTCAGATGTGGTCTGTACTTCACCCAGGATGGTCTGGGCCAGCTGGGCCCTGCTCAGTGAGACTCACAACTGAGACCAAAAAATTGATTTAAAGCAGGAATAAGGAATCTAGAGTAAAGGAATCCCAGGGTCTAATATTAAATGCACAGGATACTCCCTTAAGACTTCAGTTGGCAGTCCATGGAAGTGATAAATTGTTACAGAAACATTAGAGAAATTCTAGGGAGGAACAATTCAGATAATCCCTTTCTTAGAGGAGACATATCAGGCCAATGCAGTACAGCACAGACCCACTTCCGTGTTCAGTATCACGCTTCACATGCAGCCAGTTCTACAGGCCTTCCCTCTCCTGCCTTCCCGACTCCAGCCTCGTGGGAAGTTCTGTGTAGGGATGACCTACACATGTCCCTATCACAGACAGCCTGTGGCCACTACAATACGTTGTCAGTAGGACCTACACTGCGTTTATTCTCGGTTTAGCATAGCTGACCAACAGTGTCTCCCTCGTAAGTATTTGGGAGGCTAGGATTAAATCTGAACTTCAAATAAACTGTATTTTGTTTCTATAAAAGAACATCCCATGCAGTATGTGGACATATATATAAACCAAAAATTATTTATTAATCTGAAATTCAAAATTAAGTGAGCATCCTGTATTTTATCTATTTTTATCTATTTATCTAGTTTGTCTATTTATCTGTCTACCCAGGAGGTCTCCAGACTTTGGATTTTGACAGCTTTAGGCCTGGGGGCGGGGGGCGGTGAGGGGGGTAACTCAACTTGTGCAAGAGCACACAGAAGAGGCAAAAAAATAAACTGCTGCTGAATATAATTTTATAAAGGACCGGGAAATCACTTCTATTTAAACTCTGACAGAATCTTCTCTTCCTGTTTTCCTGATCTTAACGAATGGCACTACCAAATCGTCCGAGCTGACATTCTGGGAACTATCCTAGACTCTGCCTTTGCCCTTAGTCCCGACCTCCACTGGGCCACAAATCCACCTCCAAACTAGTTTTTAAATTCACCCCTGTGCTTTGGCTGCACTGTTTGAGCCTCTCAGCTCAAATACTGCCACAGTCTTCCGAGAGGATCCCCACCTCCCTCTGACCCTATTCAAGTGAGCCCGGAGATGTAGAGCCATCTAAAACCCTAATCTAACAGAGTCACTTTGCTTACAGCTCTTTAACAACCTACTCGTTGCTCCACGCCCAGGCTCTCTGCCCTGTGCCTTGGTACTGGGGAGAAGGCAGCCCAGGAGAGCCACCTGCATGTGCCTCTTCTCAACACAGCATTTGGTGACAATGTTGGTAACTGGAAAACTGGTCAAGGTAGGAATATTTACACCCTAAGAAATCAACAAGCGCTACAAATCAGGGCCTTTTGTTTTTTAATTGGAAAGTTGATTGTTAAACATTTACCAGCCCAGTACCACCTAGGTCTTCTAGGATACATTCACATTCAGCTACAAGAAACAGAAAATGCGGCCAGTAATAGATAAACTGCCCCAGTGATGCTCGAAATGTGGTCCCAGACGATCAGCAGCAGCAGCATCTGGGAACTTGTTAAAAATACAAATTCTCAGGGCTTACCTTGGATGTTCTGAATCTGAAGCACAGGGTGGAGGCCAGGCAGTCTGTGTTTCAACAAGCGCTCAGGTGATTCTGATACCCACCTATATTTGTGAGCTATTGATGTAACCAGAGCTTGCAAATGTTACTGTTCATATCCATCACCTGGAGAGCTTGTCAAAACGCAGCTCCTGGTTCCCTGGGTCTGGGGTGGGACCTCTGGAGATGCTGCTGCTGGTTCACCGTGCTGGTTCACCCTGCCATTTTAACTAGCCAGGGCTTAAAGCACAAAGATATTGGTAATTTATTTAACAGGAGAAATGGAAGTTTAGGACTGTTTCAGTGGCTCAGTGACATCATCACACACTCTTTCTCTCCATCCACTCAAGCAGTATGCTCATAAATTTTAATAGCTGGCTGGGGTCGAGGCACCTGCTGATTTATAACATCATGATTTGCAGCTTTTGCCAGTTTCCATGGTGTAAATACTTTCATAATAGTTATTTTTAATCTACCAATGTGATGCTGCCCAGTTTGCAAAATTCTTGAAAATATAACCCTCAGATCTCATAAGACAGTATGAGCTGACTCCAGTATGCCACCGGCTATAGACCCATCATCCCATGGTAAAGAGAAAATGCCACTGGCAAGGATGACAGTGCTCTGAGCATGGGAGTCTCCAGCTTTGCAGATCCGTGGCAAGTCAGCAGTGTTTTATCAAAAGCCTCTGGATGAACAGCAAATCTTATTACTGGTTTAAATCAACCTAGGCAGATGAGAACTACCCCACATTTGGAAATTCTGAGTTACTATATGAAGAGGTAAGGTGCAAAAACCCTCTGGAAGGGGTGCTTGGGTGGCTCAGTGGGTTAAAGCCTCTGCCTTCAGCTCAGGTCGTGATCCCAGGGCCCTGGGATCAAGCCCCACATCGGGCTCCCTGCTTGGCGAGGAGCCTGCTTCCCCCTCTCTCTCTCTGCCTGCCTCTCTGCCTACTTGTGATCTCTGTCTGTCTAATAAATAAATAAATAAAAAGATATCTCAAGCCAAGAACTTTAAAAAAAAAACCCTCTGGAAGATGAATATATGGTCCATAAATTAATCCACTGTACAAATGTGTATTGAGTACCTACTATGTACCAGTTACAAGGCTACAGTGAACAAGATCGCTGAAGGCCCTTTCTTTAAAGTGCTTACCATCGGGGCGCCTGGGTGGCTCAGTGGGTTAAGTGGGTTAAGCCTCTGCCTCAGGTCATGATCTCAGGGTCCTGGGGTCGAGCTCCACATCGGTCTCTCTGCTTGGCAGGGAGCCTGCTTCCCCCCTCTCTCTGCCTGCCTCTCTGCCTACTTGTGATCTCTCTCCGTCAAATAAATAAATAAAAACTAAAAAAAAAAAAGCGCTTATCATCTAGAATTAGATAGAGTTGACACTCCACCTGAAAAAAAAAAAGTATTCAATGTAAAAGTACAGCCATAATGTAAAGAAAAGGCACAAAAATGTGAGCCATGTGAGGGCAGGAATTTTTGTCCATTTTGCTCACAGCTTTTTCTCTGCATCTCCCCTTGCTGGGCAAACAGTAATCTTAACAGTTATGCTTGCGGCCAAGAATAAGGGGAAGCCACTCTGCCCTGCAGCACCACAGTTCCAGAGGTCAGACCTCACGAGCGCCCGCGAAAGCTGTGAAAATGCACTGGGGTTGAGTGGGTAAGGACATAGTAAAGTCAGATTCCTCTATGAAGCCACAGAGTCGAGTGATCCTATCTGCTGCCCTGGGAGACTGTGATTAGTTCAGGAAGAAATCCTACCAAATTGATAATAAGACCTAAGTAGGACAGATGTTTAGAGGCAAGAAATACCCAGAGCGTGGCAGAGGGCTCTGAGTCACCATGTTTCCTGGCACTTAATCCATAAGAAATTAGCCAGTAGCCGATTCACAGACCTGTACCCCTGGGGATAAAAATACATTATATGTTTATTAAAATAAATTTTTAAAAAATATTAAAAAAAAAGAAATTAGCAGCAAAAGAAAACCATTTGACCTTGTGGGTATGGTTCTCCCAGGGTTTTGACTTCTCCCCCCTTTTTTTTTAGATTTTATTATTTATTTATTTGACAGAGGGGAGGGGCAGGAAAGAACAAGCAGTGGCAGAGGGAGAGGAAGAGGGAGAAGCAGACTCCCCACTGAGCAGAGAGCCCAATGTGGGACTCGATCTCAGGACCCTGGGATCATGAACTGAGCCAAAGGCAGATGCTTAACTGACTGAGCCACCCAGGTATCCCTTGACTTCCTTTTTTTGAGTGGGTTTCTTTCCTTTTTTTATTTAACTTTTTACTCCTATTTTCATGAGTTAGCCCCAAATTTTACATTCTAATACACGTATTAGTCTGCCAGGGCTGCCATAAGGAAATACTATAAACTGGGGGGCTTAAAACAACAGAATTCTGGAGACTGGGAAGTCTAAGATCAAGGTGACAGTGGGTGACGTCTGATGAGACCTCTCCCCTTGGGTTGCAGATGGCTACCTTCTTGCTGTGTGCTGTCATGGCCTTTCCCCTGTGTGTGCTTGTAGAGAGAGTTCTCTTGTGTCTCTTCTTATGAGGACACTAATTCTATTGGATCAAGGCCCACCTTTATGACCTCATTTATCCTTAATTACTTCCCTAGAGGTTCCATCTCCAAATATAACCATACTGGTGGGTTAGGGCTTCAATATATGAATTTGGGGATGGGGGAACACAATTCAGTCTACAGCACACACCCTTTATGCAATTTAAACAAGTTGGGGGGGAGGGGAAGGAAAAAGGTTTCAAGTCTAAATCCTGAGAGTGAGTGATGACCTCTGAAAAGCATAGATGAGGTAGGCATAAAGCATGAAAACACACATGGCCCAAGAAGAAACTCATTAGCTAAAAGAAGCCTCTGTCAGCAAGAAATTCCACCCCACTTGAGATTCTAGGAAAACTGAGAACTTCTTACTTTAAATGAGTCATATTTACAAATAATTTTCCTAAATTTAAGAAACAGTTTAGGCTAAGGTTCAAAAGAATTTGAATTACATATGAGGAAAGTAACTTTAGGCTACTTGGAGGAAGTGGGCACTTCCCACATTGGCATTGGATATCCCTAGGACGGGCTGCAAAAGGCCAGGGAAGGAAGCCACCATTTCCCCTTCTCTACTAGCAACAAAGACTAATGGAAGAGCTAAGTGTACTCCATTCTTCTCCACATTACCCCAGCCTAGGAGAATTCAATGTGATCACAACAACAGTACAACTGTATTTTTCTTATCCAGCTCCCACCCTCTATTAAAGGAATTTCAACCTCCTACAAAGGTCCCTATCTGCCCTCTGCAGAACTATTTCCAAGTGTTCTAGTGGATAACTTGAACTCAGACTTCTTCCTTCGGTAGAATGCCTTATGGTGGACTGCTAATGAGGTCTCTGACCCTGAAGAAGCCAGGGCACCTCAACTGCACACTGTATTTTGCAGGGCCCTTGCCACCCACCTTGCTGCTTTTGAACGGCCCACAGTGGCTCTGAGAGCTCTCAGATCTGGAGAGAAACATTCCCCACTTGGGTCCTAAGCTATAGAAATAAACCACATGGCTTTTTACTGAATACTGACCTGCATGGGTCTTGATTCTTGCTGCTCTAAGCATGAGTTCTTTCCACAAAGGCTCCTTGTTCTTTCTAACACACAGGAAACTAGGGATCACCTTTTTTGGTTCTTCATGAAAGGCCAACTATATACTCAGGTTAGGTGAACACAAGCTGAGTCAAGCTGACTTCCTTTCTACCAAAGGAATTCAGAAAGAAAGCCTTGGGTATCTAACCTGAAATGATAGAAGACAATTTTTTTAGAAAACAAGGAGAGATCGGGGGCACTTCTAAAATGTCAAAGCAGGGACTTCCAAAAGTTCACCTCTTCATAAAAGCAACAAGAACACCAGCAAATTGGTCAAAACCAACTTTTTCAGGACTCTGGAAATTAACCAAAGACTTACAACAATCCAACGAGCATTTATTTCTCTCTCTCTCTCTCTCTCTCTCACACACACACACACACACACATACTCCCTGACTGACTCTCATTATGAACAGCAAGTTTTGTGGCATTTTTACTTGTTCTATTTCCACTCTTGCAAATGTGTAGTAACTTTGAAAATCAGCAACTCCACAACCATGAAAGCTACAAAGACCATCAGCCTAGCAGCTGCTAGTGAAAAAATTAATTTAGACCTTCCCAGAGAACCGTCACTACTTGAGCTGTCCAGAAGTTCCCTGTAAAAGTACGATAAATAGTTTTTCTTTACTTGACCTGATTTAGGGCTCACTCAGCAAAAGTCCTATCCCTAAGGTATTAAAGATGCAACAGGCAATTATTTAATATTGCAGCTGCCTATGGCAGTGACACCAGTTGATATAAACAAGAGACTGGCTAAATAATTTAAAAGGAAAATCTAGAGAATAACATATCCATAGCGGGCTTTACAACATTCAGATATATTCCTAGAGATCAAGAAAGCCATGTACACAGGTAGGGCTGTGTACCCACCACAAAGACCTGAAAAGGCCCTAATCTCTAGTTCTAGCTGCCTTACCATTCTGCACAAGCAGGAAGTGAGGACTAAGGCAGAGTTGGAAACTGCTAAGCATTGAAGGCATCCTATAAATAGTTTCCTATTGCTGCTGTAACAAATTACCACAAACTTCATGGCTTAAAACAAGACAAATTTATTATCTAGTATTTCTGGATGTTAGAAGCTTCCCATGGGTGTCACTGGGCTTAAAAGAATTGTTGGCATGGCTTTGGTCTTTCTGGAAGATCTAGGGGAGAATCCATTCCCTTTCCTTTTCTGTCTTCTAGAGGCTGCCCATATTCCTTGGCTCATGATTCCCCAACACTCTGCCTTCTGCTTCTGCGGTCACATCTTCTCTGACTCTACTGTCACCTTTTATCCCACTTTGAGAACCTTATGAGGTAACTCTATGAAAAGCTGCATACCAACAAATTAGATAATTTCGATGAAACAAACATATTCTTAGAAAAGCAAAATACCAAAACTGACTTAAGAAGAAATTAAGAATATGAACAAAGCCATAACAAGTTAAAGAGTATGAGTTAGTAATTTAAAACTTTGCACAAAGTATAAATCCCAGAACTAGATTGATTCACTGGTGAATTCTACTAAATATTTAAAGAAGGATGCCAAGCCTTCACAAATCCTTCCCCCAAAAAAGAAAAAAAAAATAGAAAAGCAAGGATATTTACCCAACTTATTCTATTACACTAATACTAAAACCAGACAAAGCTATTACAAGGAAACTCCAGACCAATATTCCTTATGACTACAGATGCAAAATCTTCAACTAAATACCTGTAAACCAAATCCAAAAACACATAATACAACCATGACCAGAGATTCATTCCAAGAATGTAAGTTTGGCTTGACATGTGAAAATCAATCAATAGAATATAATATATGAATAAAATAAAGGACAAAAATCACATTATCTCAATAGATGCAGAAAAAATATTTGACAAACTCCAACACCCTATTTATGATAAAAAACATTTGATGAACTAAAAATAGAAAAGATCTTCTTTAATTGGATAAAAGATTCTATTTAAAAAACAAAACAAAATCCAACGCTAAGGTAGCATTTGATGGTGGGAACCTGAATACTTTCCCCCTAAGATCTGGAAAAAGACAAGGATGTCCACTTTCAGTCTCATTTAATTCTTCATTCAACATTTTTACAGAAGGTTTTGGTCAAGGCAACTATGCAAGGAAGGGAGAGGCTTCCAGATTGTAAACGAAGAAGTAAAACTCTCGCTGTTCACAAATGATGTGATCTTAAAGATAGAAAATCCTAAGGAGTCCGCAAAATACTATTAGAGCTAGTAAATAATTCCAGAGAAGCTGTAGGATACAAGATCAATACTTAAAAATCAATGATCTTTTAAACACTAACCATGAATAAACCAAAAATAAAATTAAGTATTGCACGTGAGCATCCAAAGGAATAAAATGCTTAGGAATAAATTCAACAAAAGGAGTGGAAGATTCGCACACTGAAAACAACAAAAACAGTGGGAAAGTAATGACTGTTAATGGATAAGGAGTTTCTTTCTGGGTTTATGAAAATGTTCTGGGGGGCACCAGTTGGTAGAGCACGTGACTTTGATCTCAGGGTTGTGAGTTCAAGCCCCACACTGGGTACAGAGATGACTTAAAAAAATAAAGCCTTTAGGAAAAAAATGTTCTGGAATCAGATAGTGGTGATGTTTGCATAACTTTGATAATTTAGAAAGCACTAAAGGATACTTTTTAAAGGGTGAATTTATGGTGTGTGAATTATATCTCAATAAACGTATTTTTAAAAATAAGCCATTATTTTTAACCAGACTCCAAGTTAATGTTGGTCCCCAATCACAGGGCACTCTCGTATTGGGGTATTACTTTCCAATGGGTTGCTTCTGGTGGCTCCCTCCCCCTTTTCTTTATCTTCCGATATCAGTCCAATGTTCCTACTCTGCTTTACCTGTCCACTGGCATCTTCTGCCCCCATAGAGATCCAGAAGCATATAATTTTAATCTCAGGCTGATATCATGGGTGATCAGAGCTCTTTGGTAGATAATCAGCTCACTTTAGGGGACCAGTTGAAACACTGCCTCCTACTTATCCGCCATCTTGTCTCTAAACCATTATTTTTAAAAATAGGGGCAAAAAAAGCAATAAGAACTGTACTCTATATACATTAAGGAGCACATATTAGGTGACAAGGGACTCTGAGATAATAGCCTTGGTGTTCAGTAAAAAGTAGATTCCAAAGAAAAGAGGTACAGGGAAAGACCAGAATCTACATTTCAATAGACCATCAAGCAATTTTTATGCATACTGCTATTACAGAGCAATTTTTGTGTAGAGAATATAAATGCAAAAGACACAGTCTCTGCCCTCAGGAAAGTTATAAAATAATACTGGATAATGTGTCCCCAGTCCTGGGATGCCCTGCCATTAGTTTTGGCCTCTAGAGTCACCAGGGGTAATTTAAGCAAAGATCAAGCTGGGAGTTTATAGAGTTTAATTATCCTCAAGATGTTCCACAAGAGAAGGCAGCCTAGCTCCTGGGTGCATTACTGACCAAAACTTACTTAGATCACAAGAAACCCTATCCCCGAGGACAATATTTTACACTCCTTTCCCAATTCTTGGACCCTCTGCATTATTGTAATTGTTGGGGTGAAAGTCTGTTATCAAAAGAGCAGGAGGATTCAAACACACCTAAACTTCAGAAATGACTGTCTTCTGCAGTCCTTCACTCCCTTTTCTCTGTGTTTGGAATCTCATGACCCTTAGCATGCACCCAAAACACCGCCTATCTCAGGTGCCTCCAAAGACATGACATAGGCTCCCTCTTTAATACAGAATCAGTCAGGAAAACATCAACCTGTGAAGGGAGATTTGCAAGTCTCTAGCATCTATGTATCTGCCAGGGTAAGGAATGTCTATCTTTATCCTACACGTAACTGAGGTAAAGGCATATATTGTAATAAAGTGAGGAGTATGGGCGATCTCTGAATGGCACAGTTTAACAGATAAACGCAGAGAATTAAGACATTTCTTAATGCAACATGACAAGAGGCTCATCAAATGACTCTTTTTAAAAACAAAGAAAGAGAACTTTTCCCTAGAGGTTAAGACCTCTTTAAATGGTAAGCCCATCATACTGCCACATTTACAAGAGACGTTTCCTTTTTTTCAGTCTTCCCGACAGATAAAACATAAGTATGAATATAATTACCAATTCGTGGTACCAAAGAAAAATGCTCCAAAAGTGCAAGGTCCCTTCAGATCTGCAGAAGCCAAGCCCAAGATGGAGAAGATAGCCTTGGAGTTATAGGAGAGATGAACCACGTACCACAGCACACAGGGAATGATACAGGGGAATGACCATCAGATTTGGATTCTGAAGTCCTGAATTCTAATTCTGAGTAGTTGCTGACTTTATTGGGTATTTAATCACTACATAAAATTACAAAATTTCCCCTAATAGCTCTGGGCCTCCATTTCCTCCTCCATAAAAGGAGGATCCTCTATAACGTTTAATCCAAGGATAACAGGACATGGTAGGTGCTGTGGTGCAAAGCCCAGATCCGCCCCCACTTCCCCATAAGACAGAAGCACTCCTCAGTTCCCTCAGCTGGCTGAGAGAATGGGGGCTGACAGCTCACACAGAGTTTCCACTCCAGAGACTGTCCTAAGCTGAAGAGAGTTGCCCTTGCCCAAAGACACAGCTCTTAAAGGGAGAGCGGGAGGGAGCAACTTGCCGCTGACAGGGAGAGACTACCTTCAAGTCCAAGCCCCTGCCCCAATCCCTGCAACCTTCGAGAGCCATCCCAGCTACAGAGCTCCTCTCTCTGCTCAGGCTTCCTTCCTTTACTCCCCAGTTAACTGCCTGCAAAGCAGAGCTGACCTCCAGGAAGCTGGGAAGAAAGGAGATAAAGGTTTCCCCCATTATCCAAAATCTGAAACCTTCCAGAAACTGGAAAGGCTTGACACAAAGAAGGAATTACCATTAATTTATATGAAAAGGTTTTTGAGCATTCCCAGACCCCAAAATTAACCTCTCTTAGGCATTTCTGATACCTTAGGACACATCTTGCTAGCGGATGCACAACATAAACTGAAATAAACGCAGCTGCTCACAGACACAGACACAGCTCAGAGCTCTGGCTGCTTGAGGTGAAGATGCTGGGTGTGGGTCTTGGGGAAGGAGCCTGGAGGGGCTGCTCTTGCGGCTCGGGGTTCATGCTGCCTCTATAAGGTCTCCTGCAGAATAAATGCTGAATACTATTTTTGCTTTTTGCTTTTTTTCATAAAAATGAAAAACCTCTTCAGATTTCTTTTGGTTAGCAAAAAACAGGTAGTAACGTAGATTTTTCATAAAACAGAAATGGCATAAAGCAAACTTTCAAAAGCAGGGGTTACCTGTAATGTAAACCGGTTGCACTTTGCAGACTGTGAAGTACTACTCAAATGTTTTACATGGTGTGTGGGTGCACGGAGTAAATCAGTAACAAAACAGCTGCAGTCCACTCCCTGAAACTAAGGGAACCAACTGTCCCTTCACCACCTCACATCAGCACCTTCCTCGAACCCCTGAGCTGAGCACACAAACTTCTGGGACGCACGCATCAGCTGCTAAAAACTTCAAGAGCAGTCCAGGCTGCTGTGAGCACCTCTTCCTCCATCACAGCTTCTGTTGCTGCCCAGCTCTGCTGTCCTTTCATTTACCAACACCTTATACTCCCTGCCCAGCCTCCGCAGCACTGTTCCTTCCACCATCTCAGCAAGAAAGACTCATAAGGCACCTACAGTGTATAGCCAGCCCCACTCCCCTTCCATGGCCCACAGAGTTCTTCTAAGCAACTTTCCTTCTCCTGGGTCATGGGCAGAGGGCTCTCCCAGAAAGCCAAGCTGCCTGGGTCTCAAGTGTAAACCTGGGCATTGCATGCATTGGGCTTTTTCATTCTGTTTCACTTTCCCAGGTGAAGCAGCAGACTTTGTCTTGCTCCTCTCCCTCATCCTTGACCACAACAGGGCTTCCAAGGTATTGGCCATGCCAGCCTCTCCGCATTCTAGGAATCTGCCTTCCCCATTCCCCTTTTGTCAGCCATATTCCTCACAGGATTCCAAAGACAAGTTCAACTTTTTTGTTGTTGTTGTTCCCTTTGGGTCTATACAGTTCCCCTTAATGATGAGCAAGCTCTCAAGAAGTAGAAGCAGAGTAGATGTTGTAGGAGAAAAAAACAGCACAGACAAAAATGAAGAAAGAAGGTATGTGACTGGTCCTGCAGAACAAAGGAAACTCATACAAAGAAGTATTAGAAGGAAAAGTTGGAAAAGGACATGGTGATCAGATCATTGAAAGACTTAAAGGCCAATCCAAGGCATTTGGAATACACATCATAGACCAGCAGCTTGCAAACTGATATCCCCCAAAATTAATCCCAGGAGACCATGGTGGGGGCGGCAAGAGGAGTGTTTTTATGGCCAGCTAAGTATGGGAAATGGGAATCCCATAACCGACAGCTCTTCAAAGATATTAAAGATGCACAGAAGTTCCTCAGTGAAAACTACCACCCCCTCAGCTAACTTACTTTATTTACCCCAGTGCTTTCAAATCTACGACACCTTTATTTTGGCTAAAGGCAATTACCACATTCTTCAAGAACATGTCTTTGGAAACTGTTGCTTTAAGTTCAGTGTTAGCACCTGGAAATGTTTGGGAAAGGAAACAGACACACAGCTAGACAATCAAGCTGAAGTTCACAATATTTTGGAGAAGAGAAGGAAAAGAGAAATCAATAGAGAGGTTTCTGCAAGAGCTGAGATAAAGGTGTACAGATCCAGACCACGGGAGTTGTGGTAAGAATGGAAAAGAGAAGTGAAAATTAACAGAAACCGTTGGCTGGAATGAGCAGAACTGTTTACCAACTGAATTTAGGAAGATGTCAAGGGAAAGGAAGGAAATAAGTTTTAGTGCCTGGTCTCTGGTCAAAAGAATAATTTCAAGGCAGAGAGAAATAGGCACATCAGAGGGAAAAAGAAATGGACATTTTATGTCCACAATATCCAGGACTTTGTTTGTCCTGTCCTGCTCTACTATGAATTCCCAAAACTTGACACATGGTAAGTTCTCAATTAATGTGATTCAATAAGTAAAAAGGACTCCAATAAGAAATAGTTGTAAAATATATAAGAAAAAACATGAGACTTCTGTGTCCAGGATTAGTACTGAATCTACAAAAAGGACTGCAGATAAGTCAAAATTGAATCTTTGGTCTTAGCACATTGTCTCATTCCAAATCCACACAAAGAAGAGGGAATTGGGGGTCCTGATACCCAGAAAAAGAATGATGGCAAATGGAGTATCACTTTTCAAACACTGAGTTATATTTTAAAGAAGACAAATGGGGAAACAGAACCATCACAGGAGACAAAAATAGTAATCAGTAGGGCGTAGAAAAAGCTAAGATAGTGATTGAAATGATGTCAAAGGAAAAAGAAAAGAAACGACTAAAGCAAAAATCCCAGCTGTAGATGGGATTTTAAAATGCTTTACATGCTTATATTCTTAAAGCTTATTGTTTTTCAGGTGAAAAAAAGGCACTCCACCTCAAGAAAGAAGAGGAGAAAAAGATAGTTTAAAAACTGCATGCTTTAGGCTCGCAGAAATCTATTGTCTGCCAGCATCAGACGTGGTATTTACTTCAAGCCATATTCAGCCATGTACAGTATTTCAAAACTGCCAACCAGTAATTTAAAATGACAAGAAAAATAATATAATGGATGCATGCCTGATTTCTCCTTCTCCCATCCCACAATAAGGGTGAGGGGTCTGAAGGCTCTTGATTATTCTCTCACCAAAAGTAGCAAAGACTTTGAAAACAGCAAAGCTGGATTTGATTTCTACTTGAATGTTTCCTTTGATGGCCTGAAGCTCATTGTTTCATTCCCTGGGAAGGCAATGGAAGGAGCACACTATGAGACTAGCATGAAGCAGGTGGGTGGCCTTGTGGTGTTTCTATTTTCCCCTCTGTGGAGTTCTTTCTCTTTCAGGGACTTGTGTGCAGGCACTAGCAAAGCACCAGAATTAAATTCCAACTAGTCACTGACTTAAGAACTTTCAGAAGTGTCTTATAACAGGATCTTTCGAGTATGCCCACAATGCACATTCTCCCCAAGATTATTCCCCATCTTTTCCTTCAGACTGTACTCCAAGCACATGAACATCCTCACATCCTAAAGGACTCACACTTGTTCATGTCCTCTTGTCTGTGCACTTTCTGAATTCCCTCTGCTTGAAATTCCTTACACCTCTTCCATAAAGGATGTCAACCTCCTTGGTGAAATCTTCTCTACTACTCCACCAACCACAGCCATGAAACATACCAAAGGAGAGGTGAAGAGGAAGTCTAGGAGAAAATGAGGCTGGTATCTATTTAAAATGCAGGGCTTATCCTTTATTTAAAAAACCAAAAATCAACCTAAAACAGTGATAATGTATGGCTGTTAACATCCAAAAACAAAGACAACCAGACACTTAAGACTCTTGATGGAAATATACACCACCACCTATGAAGTATTCTTGCCAAAAGAAAAAAAAAGGGAGAGAGAGAGAAAAAACAAAACCTGCATCTGATCAAGCCTCTAGATCTAACACCTATTTACAGGAAGCATGGGCAATGACAGCACAAGGATGTATCAACAAAATCCAGATTATGGGAAACCCTACACCATAAATGATCACATTTTGTCAACAGTGAAAGTACAAGGAACACCAAAAGAGATGTTGGGGAGGAACTTCAGATTAAAAGAGACTTGAGGGGCACCTGAGTGGCTCAGTGGGTTAAGCCTCTGCCTTCGGCTCAGGTCATGATCCGAGGGTTCTGGGATCGAGCCCCGCATTGGGCTCTCTGCTTAGTGGAGAGCCTTCTTCCCCCTCTTCTCTGCCTGCCTCTCTGCCTACTTGTGATCTCTCTCTCTGTGTCAAATAAATAAATAAAATCTAATAAATAAATAAGACTTGAAAGATATCTCAACCAATTGCCATGTATATGCCTTATTTGGATCCTAACTCAAACTGTTTAAAAATACGTGAAATGTCAGGATTCTATGAATACTGCATATTTGTTGATATTAAGCAAATGTCATTAATGTTTAAGGGGTGAATATTGGTGTTAGAGTCATGGCTGAAAAAAAAGGGCCTCACCTGACTCACCTAAACTCACCCCAATCCCAAAAGTGAGACCCCCACAATTTAGAGAGATCAGCGTAGAACCCAAGAAGAAAGGAACAAGTTCTTGACCCCTAAAAACAAATGTCACTGTCTCAGTTTAAGACAAATATTTGAAGGGAAATATAAATAGATAGCCAAAGGATAGTTTTCTTTTCTTTTTTTTTTTTTTTTCCTGTTTCAGGGACTCTTTATTTGTGCCCCAGGCCTTGAAGCCCAATGACAGGGGCCGCTAAATAAAGATATCTCTATTTCACAATGCTCTAAGAGGATACTTTAAATCATGATTTATGAATACGGCAAAAAGACTAGTTTAAAAAGATGAAATTCTTTCTTGTAACAAATTATTTATGAAGTATTTATTGATCCCAATAAACTGATGAATTGGGTTTGTGCTTAAACTTATTTTCAATACTAGTTCTCAGATTTTAAAAAACTTACCTTTAATTATCAGAATAATGAAGACTCATAAGAAAAGACAAGTGTAAGGGCAGTTATATTTTTTAAAACTATTTTATTTTATTCTATCTGGGGTTTTTTGTTTTGTTTTGTTTTGTTTTAAGAGAGAGAACGTGTGCACAAGCTGGGTGGAGGGCCAGAGGGAGAGGGAGAGAGAGAATCCTACGCAGGTTCCACACCCAGGATGGGGCCTGATGTGGAGCTCAATCTCACAATTCTGAAATCATGACCTGAGCTGAAATCAAGAGTCAGATACTTAACCAACTGAGCCACCCAGGTGACCCTATTTTACTTTTTGTCAAGATATAAGTGTACTCTTTAATCCCCATCCACTATTTCCTTCATCCTCTCCACCCATCTCCCCTCTGGTAACCATCAGTTTGTTCTCTACCGTTAAGAGTCTATTTCTTGGGGAGACAAGATGGCGGGGAAGTAGGAGGAGGCGCCTTTTCAACCTGCACCCTAAAGTGAGCTGATTACCTACCAAAGAACTCCGATCACCCATGAAATCAGCCTGAGATCAGAATTATACACGTCTGGATCTCTACGGGGGCCAGAAGACGCCAGTGGGCAGGTAAAGTGGAGTGGGAACGTCGGACTGATATCGGAAGATAAACAAAAGGGGGAGGGAGCCACCAGAGGCGACCGACTGGAAAATAATACCCCAATACGAGAGTGCCCGGCATCTGGGGACCAGCATTAACTTGGAGTCTTGTTGAAAGCACTCAAAAGAGCAAAGACTCGCGCGGGGAAATTGTGGGAATCGGGGCGGATAGGGATAGGGGCTTAAGTCCCCAGACCCAGGGCAGCATCCCCTGGCGCTGAGCCGGAGAGTGCGGGGGAGAAACCTGGTCTTTGTCCCGGAGCCGCCAGTGCGCCCGAGAACGGGTGGAGTCCGGCTCCCGTGAGGGGCTGGGGCCACGCCAGACGGCAGAACGCGCACCTTCCTGGAGATGCGCGCGTGCCTCAACCTCCACTGAGAGAGGTGCACGCCCAGCCTGGTGTTCTGGGACCCACGCGGCGATAGACCCACGCGGCGATAGAGCCGATAGAGCTGGAGGCGCCGCGCCCCAAACCATCCCCTGGGAGAGGTGCGCGCAAGACCTGAGCTCTTAGCCCCAGCCAGCGGGAAAATCTCAGTGTGCGATTGCTGCTTGGAACCTCTCTGGCGGTCTGGAGCTGCCCAGACAGCCACAGCTGCCTTGGTTTTGCATACAAGCAGGAGATCCTGCGTCCCCAGGGACCGTGACTCAGAACCTGCTCTGCCAGCGGCCCAGCGGCTGCAGCACCTGCAGGGGAGCAGACTGAGGCTTCTCTCTGAGAGGGAGGTTGGGGTGCAGTTTTCTTTCCTCTAAACCTCCAAAAACCATCAAAAGCTGTCAAGGCGAGAGAAAAGAAGTGAACAAACATAAAAACCTCCAGAGAACAAAAACCTGAAAAAAAACGTTTTTCTCAGAGCCCACCCCCTTGAGGGGGTCGGGAGGACTTAACTCAGGGAACATCATTGACTGAAAACCCACGTGGCAGCCCCCTCCCCCAGAAAACAAATCAGGAAAAAAAAAAAAAAAAGACTACAAGAGAACAACCACCACTACTTCATAGATACAACTTTTATTTTTAATTCTTTCCCACTATTCTGGTTCATTTTTTTTCTTTTTTTATATAGATAATTTTTTAACCTATTTACCATCACAGTGAGATGTCCAGTACACCAAATTCCATGATAAACTTCTAACCTGAATTTTTTTGATACATACACATGTGTTTTTCTTTTGCTTTTCTATTTTCTTAATTTTTAAAAAAATTTTTAATTTAGTTTAGTCCAGTTTATTCCTTTTTTATTTTTATTTTCTAATATTCATATAGAGTTAAACTTCAAGGTAACCCCCTTTCTCCAAGCAATGCTACCCCTATAGGTGAACCAATTTTTAATCCCCCTTTTTCTTAGGAAAGTTGAGTCCTTTAACAAAGATATCAAGATACATCCAGGAAGAATCAAAATAACCTTCCTCGCCCACACCGAGAATCTATAACCATGCTCCCATCTTTTTCTTCTGTCAGTGTCTCTGTGTATTTATGTTTGTCTGGATAGTATATAAATCTTATACTTGGGGTTCTTCTTGACGAGGCTCCTCCTTTTTTTTGCTTATATATATATATTTTTTCTCTCGTCATATACTTTTATCAGTCTTTTTGTTTGTCTGTTTTTGTTTGTATACGTCATAAACCTTACCCTGGGGCCCATTTGGGCTGAACCTTCACTTTTATCTTCCCTTTTTTTCCTGTCTCTCTCTCTCCCTCTTTTTTCTTTTTCTTTTCTTTTTTCTCTCATTTGGGTGGGGAATCCTGAGTGCTCAGAAGCGTTCCAGGGTGCACCTTGACTGCACCACGGTCAATACATCCAGCTACATCTGTCCAGTCATCTCTCACCAAAATGACTAGGAGGAGGAATCCCCAACAGAAGAAAAATACAGAGGATGGGCCTTCTGCAACAGAGCTAACGGCTATCAACATAGACAATATGTCAGAAAGAGAATTCAGGCTAACAATTATCCAGGCAATAGCTAGGTTGGAGAAAGCCATGGATGACCAAACGGAATTGATTAGGGCAGAATTGAAAGCGACCAGAGAGGAGGTTCATAATGTTAGGGCAGAGCTGAAGGCCACCAGGGATGAGGTTCACAACGCTCTCAATGAGTTCCAATCTAATCTAAATTCTCTAAAAGCTAGGGTAACTGAGACAGAAGATAGAATTAGTGATCTGGAGGACAAACAAATAGAGAGAAAGGATCAGGAGGAAGCCTGGAACAAACAGCTTAGAAGCCACGAAAACAGAATCAGGGAAATAAATGATGCCATGAAACGTTCCAACATCAGAATTATTGGAATCCCTGAAGGGGAGGAGAAAGAAAGAAGTCTAGAAGATATAGTGGAACAAATTTTTCATGAAAATTTTCCCAATCTTGCGAATGGAACAAGTGTTCATGTACTAGAAGTAGAAAGGTCCCCCCCCCAAGATTATAAATTCAAAAAAAACATCCAGGCACCTCATAGTAAAATTGAGGAATCATAATTGTAGATACAATCTCTTGAAAGCTGCTAGGACAAAGAACCTCCTTACATACAGAGGAAAGCCCATCAGAATAACGTCAGACCTGTCCACAGAGACCTGGCAAGCCAGAAAGGGCTGGCAAGATATATTCAGGGCACTAAATGAGAAGAACATGCAGCCAAGAATACTTTATCCAGCAAGACTGACATTCAAAATGGATGGAGAGATAAAGAGTTTCCAAGACCGGCAAGGCTTGAAAGACTATGCAACCACCAAGCCGACACTGCAGGAAATATTAAGGGGGGTTCTATAAAAGAGGAAAAATCCTAAGAATAGCATTGAACAGAAATATAGAGACAATCGACAGAAAGAAAGACTTCAAAGATAACACAATGTCAATAAAAACGTATCTCTCAATAATCACTCTCAATGTGAATGGCCTAAATGCACCCATAAAACGACACAGGGTTGCAGATTGGATAAAACGACAGGACCCATCCATATGTTGTCTACAAGAGACCCATTTTGAACCTAAAGATACACCCAGACTGAAAGTGAAGGGATGGAGAAGCATCTTTCACGCCAATGGGCCTCAAAAGAAGGCCGGGGTAGCGATTCTCATATCAGATAAATTAGATTTTAAACTAAAGACAGTAGTCAGGGATACAGAAGGACACTACATCATTCTTAAAGGGACTATCCACCAAGATGATCTAACAATTGTAAATATCTATGCCCCCAATATGGGAGCAGCCAATTACATAAGAAAACTATTAATCAAGATAAAGAGTCATATTGATATGAATACATTAATAGTAGGAGATCTTAACACGCCTCTCTCAGAAATAGACAGATCATCGAAGCAGAAAATCAATAAAGAAATAAGAGCATTGAATGACACATTGGACCAGATGGACCTCATAGATACATACAGAACATTCCACCCTAAAACAACAGAATACTCATTCTTCTCAAGTGCACATGGAACCTTCTCCAGAATAGACCACATACTGGGTCACAAATCAGGGCTCAACCGATACCAAAAGACTGAGATGATTCCCTGCATATTCTCAGATCACAATGCTTTGAAACTGGAGCTCAATCACAAGGAAAAGTTCAGAAGGAACTCAAATACCTGGAAGCTAAAGACCACCTTGCTTAAGAATGCTTGGATCAACCAGGAGATCAAAGAAGAACTTAAACAATTTATGGAAACCAATGAGAACGAAGACACTTCACTCCAAAACCTATGGGATACAGCAAAGGCGGTCCTAAGGGGGAAATTCATAGCCATCCAAGCCTCCCTCAAAAAAATTGAAAAATCCAGAATACACCAGCTGTCTCTACACCTTAAAGAACTGGAGAATCAACAACAAATCAAACCAACTCCACACGTAAGAAGGGAAATAATCAAGATTAGAGCAGAGATCAACGAGGTAGAAACCAGAGATACAGTAGAACGTATCAACGAAACTAGAAGCTGGTTTTTTGAAAGAATCAATAAGATCGATAAACCATTGGCCACACTAATCCAAAAGAAAAGAGAGAAAGCCCAAATTAATAAAATTAAGAATGAAAAGGGAGAGATCACAACTAACACCAAGGAAGTAGAAACAATCATCAGAAGCTATTATCAACAGTTATATGCCAATAAGCTAAGCAACCTAGATGAAATGGATGCATTCCTGGAAAACTATAAACTCCCAAAATTGAACCAGGAAGAAATTGACAACCTGAATAGACCGATATGTAGTAACGAGATTGAAGCAGTGATCAAAAACCTCCCAAAAAACAAGAGCCCAGGACCTGACGGATTCCCTGGGGAATTCTATCAAACTTTCAAAGAAGAAATAATACCTATTCTCCTGAAGCTGTTTCAAAAAATTGAAGCAGAAGGAAAACTTCCAGACTCTTTTTATGAAGCCAGCATCACCCTGATCCCCAAACCAGGCAAAGACCCTACCAAAAAGGAGAATTTCAGACTGATATCACTGATGAATATGGATGCTAAGATTCTCAACAAGATCCTAGCAAACAGGATCCAACAGCACATTAAAAAGATTATCCACCATGACCAGGTAGGATTCATCCCTGGGTTACAAGGATGGTTCAACATTCGCAAATCAATCAATGTGATAGAACAAATCAATAAGAGAAGAGAGAAGAACCACATGATCCTCTCCATTGATGCAGAAAAAGCTTTTGACAAAATCCAGCATCCGTTCCTGATTAAAACGCTTCAAAGTATAGGGATAGAGGGAACATTCCTGAACTTCATCAAATCTATCTATGAAAAACCCACAGCAAATATCATCCTCAATGGGAAAAAGCTTGCAGCCTTCCCATTGAGATCAGGAACACGACAAGGATGCCCACTCTCACCACTCTTGTTCAACATAGTATTAGAAGTCCTAGCAACAGCAATCAGACAACAAAGAGAAATAAAAGGTATCCAAATTGGCAAGGAAGAAGTCAAACTCTCTCTCTTCGCAGATGACATGATTCTTTATATGGAAAACCCGAAAGACTCCACCTCCAAACTACTAGAACTCATACAGCAATTCAGTAATGTAGCAGGATACAAAGTCAATGTCCAGAAATCAGTGGCTTTCTTATACACTAACAATGAAAATACAGAAAGGCAAATTAGAGAATCGATTCCATTTACTATAGCACCAAAAACCATAAGATACCTCGGAATAAACCTAACCAAAGAGGTTAAAGATCTGTACTCGAGGAACTACAGAACACTCCTAAAAGAAATTGAAGAAGACACAAAAAGATGGAAGACCATTCCATGCTCTTGGATGGGAAGAATAAACATCGTTAAAATGTCTATACTGCCCAGAGCAATCTATACTTTTAATGCCATTCCAATCAAAATTCCACCAGTATTTTTCAAAGAGCTGGAGCAAATAATACTAAAATTTGTATGGAATCAGAAGAGACCCCGAATTGCTAAGGAAATGTTGAAAAACAAAAATAAAACTGGTGGCATCACGTTACCTGATTTCAAGCTTTACTA